>NC_136944.1:23094574-23229574 GCF_949987615.1 Pollachius pollachius | reverse complement strand
GTGGATGGAGGTACCCAGGGAGGGAAGGTCCGAGATTCCCAGGGAGGGGTGGATGTAGGTGGAGGTATCAAGGAAGGGGTGGATGTAGGTGGAGGCATCCAGGAATGATAGGCCTATTGGAAAGAAGAGTCCACATTGAATAAAGCAGAATAAAGAAGAAATCAGTCGTGTGAAAATACAAATCATGCAAGATGTCCTTCATAATCATGAAGTTCTGCGGTCATCATCACAAACAGAACGCGTCTGAACCACAAACCCCTCCTGTCTCGGCTACAACCGCTCCTAAATGCCAATTTCCACCGGAATCGGCACGGCAGCGAACCGGCTGCAATCCCCACTGGTAGCGGCTCGGACACGTTCCAACTGATGGCTCAAGACGTGCATAATTATAATAGGCCTACATGAATTGTAAAAATGATTATGATTAGAATTATTCATACAATATTATTCACGATTTATAATCAACCCCTACACATCAATATTATAACCCATTAAATACGGTATGATTTCTAGATGTCATGGCAACGTCCGCTCGCGACACGACTTGCGAGCCATCGACGCAGACTTTCATTTCTTCTTTGCCACTGATTAGCTATTGATACCATTGATAGACTGTATAATATTACAATACCCTGTGAATTGCATAGGGGTCGATGTGAGCTCATGAATATTCATGAGCAAAGGCAAACTGATTGGCTGTAGAAGTGTTCTGAGACACGACTGGGAATCGGCAACTTTCAAAAATAGAAGGGGCAAGTATCGTAAACGAAGTGCCGGTTTGGGGGCGGTTCCGTGCCGGTGCCGTGTCCAGTGGAATAGTCTACATTGACCTTAATGGTTTCTATTATTTTCGGCGACCGGTTCGCTGCCGTGCCGCTTCAGGTGGAAATTGGCCTTGAGCCCCTCTGTCAGGTACAAACCCCACCTGAGCCCCTCTGTCAGGTACAAACCCCTCCAGGTGTTCCTCAAAGGACACTTAAGATAATTCAGGACCATACAGTCTCTGCCCTTTAATCTTCTTGACAATCGCCTTGCCCCTCGGCGGGAAGGGGATAGATGACCCGAGGGGCGTCGAGGGTGGCGTTGGAGTCAGCCCGTTGCCAGCATGCACCTTTTGAACCTTTTGAACCTTTGAACGGGCAAGGCACCTGCTCCGTTGAAATACTCAAAAACGGCAGGTAGTGTTTTTGTCTCGCCTAGGCTTCTGCATACCTGATAGGTGGAATCTGGAGAGGGGGCGGGACTGAAACCAGGGGTAGACATCTGAGTGGTTGTGGTTGGTGGCTCCGAGATGTCGACTAGCTTGTTGCTGACAGCTTCCTGTCTTCTTGGGAGGACTTCCTGCGCCAGTTGCTGCTCTCGCTGCCGCTTGATGGCGGTGACCCGCTCCCTGATCGCCTTGGCAACCGGTTTATAATCAGCCTCACAAACGAAGCCAAGCACCACCTGACGACAAAAAGTCTGAGTGAGTGAGGATGTGTGTGTGTCTGTCTGTCTGGCTGTGTGTGTGTGTGTGTGCGTGTGTGTGCGTGTGTGTGTGTCTGTGTGTGTGCGTGTGTGTGTGTGTGTGTGTGTGTGTGTGTGTGTGTGTGTGTGTGTGTGTGTGTGTTTGTGTGTGTGTGTGTCTGTGTGTGTGTGTGTGTGCGTGTGTGTTTGTGTGCGTGTGTGTGTGGTCACCATCTCCTGGGCCACCTCCTCCGGGACGTCCTTGTGGAGTTGGAAGAGGAACTCGATGGCCGTGTTGCCGCGGTAACGGCCCTGCAGCCCGGCCATGCGGAGCCACAGTTTGAGGGCGGAGGTCTGGTCGTCTTCTGCAGACGCCAGCTCCACCCGGACTCCAACAGGCTCCTCCACCCGGACTCCACCGGGGTCCACCTCCACCCGGACCCCACCGGGGTCCACCTCCGCCCGGACCCCAACGGGTTCTCGGGATCCACCGGGCTCCTGGAAGAACCAGAGATCTAGCAGGTCCTGGATGGTGTAGCTACAGACAGACAGGCAGGCAGACAGGCAGACAGACAGACAGACAGAGGGGAGAGACAGACAGACAGACAGATAGGAAGACGGACAGATAGACAGGAAAACAGACAAGCAGATAGCGTATGCACATTCAGACAGACAGGCACAGTTAGGTAGTAAAACAAACAGAGCGATAAACGGACAGACAGGTCAAATTTTGTAAAGTGGTGTAAAGTGTTGGTGTTAAGTGGTGTAAAGTGGTGGTGTAGGTGGTGTAAGGTGGTGGTGTAAGGTGGTGGTGTAAGGTGGTGTTACGGGGATCTTACCGTTGGCTGCTGTTGGTTTGGATGCAGCCCTCTATGATACCCTTCAGCTCAGGGTCTTTTACTTTGAAGAAACTGTCTGGCTTCATGCCCTGATTCAGAGGAACAGGAAGAGATATGAAGACAGACAGACAGACAGACAGACAGACAGACAGACAGACAGACAGAGGGGAGAGACAGACAGACAGACAGAGGGGAGAGACAGACAGATAGACAGACAGACGGACAGGCAGACAGACAGACAGAGGGGAGAGACAGACAGGCAGACAGACAGACAGAGAGACAGACAGACAGACAGACAGACAGACAGACAGGCAGAGGGGAGAGACAGACAGATAGACAGACAGACAGACAGGCAGACAGACAGACAGAGGGGAGAGACAGGCAGACAGACAGACAGACAGACAGACAGAGAGACGGACAGGCAGAGAGGAGAGACAGACAGACAGACAGACAGACAGACAGACAGACAGACAGAGGGGAGAGACAGACAGACAGGCAGACAGACAGACAGACAGACATTTACATTTACATTTAGGGCATTTAGCAGACGCTTTTATCCAAAGCAACTTACAATAAGTGCATTTGTTACAATAAGTACATTTGTCATAAGAAGTGAAACAATATATCGCTGTCGGTACAGTAAAGACGTTCATAGAACCAAGTGCAAGTATTACAATCGCTAGGCTAACCCATTCCCCATGTAAAGCAGCGATAGCAGCTACTGTAGATGCTACACAATTAAGTACCTTGAATAAGTGCAATGTACAAGTGCCAGGACGTACAACTTTCAATGGTGGCTGTGCATTGGTTTCTATGCAGAGTCGAGATGAACTCTGACAGGTGAGTTTTGAGTATTTTGCGGAAGCTGGTGAGCGACTCTGCGGTCCTGACATCGGTAGGGAGCTCGTTCCACCGCTGAGGTCCCAAAACAGAGAAAAGTTGTGACTTTGCTGATCGATCTTTGCTTGCTCTTAGCGATGGCGGTACCAGACGTCCTGCTGAGGTAGTTGAGCGGAGGGATCGAGCTGGGGTGTGTGGCTTTACTAATGCTTGGAGGTAGGCAGGGGCAGTTCCATCGACTGCCTTGTATGCCAGTACCATCATCTTGAATCTGATGCGAGCTATTACAGGGAGCCAGTGGAGGTCTCGGAAGAGGGGGGTTACATGTGAGAACTTTGGTAGGTTGAACACGAGGCGCGCTGCCGCATTCTGGATGCGCTGCAAGGGTTTAATCGCAGAGGCAGGGAGTCCAGCCAGGAGCGAGTTGCAGTAGTCGAGGCGGGAGATGACCAGTGATTGGACTAGAAGCTGAGCTGCTTCCCTTGTGAGGAAGGGCCGGATCCTGCGGATGTTGTAAAGTGCAAATCTGCAGGACCGGGCCACCGCAGTGATGTTTGCGGTGCAGCATAACTGATTGTCCAACACTACACCAAGGTTTTTGGCAGTTGGAGAAGGAGATACAGTGATGTTCTCAACAGTGACCAGTAAGTCCATGTGTGGGAAATCTTTCCCTGGTATTAGGGGGAGCTCAGTCTTGTTGAGGTTAAGCCTCAGGTGATGGGCAGTTGTCCAGGTGCTGACTTCTGCCAGACATTCAGATATGCGTGTTGCAATCAGGGCTTTGTCAGATGAGGGAAAGGAGAGAAATAGCTGAGTGTCGTCAGCATAGCAGTGATAGGAAAAGCCGTGGGATGTAATTACAGAGCCCAGAGATCTGGTGTAAAGGGAGAACAGAAGACAGAAGACCCCCAGACAGACAGACAGACAGACAGACAGACAGACAGACAGACAGACAGAGGGGAGAGACAGACAGACTGACAGACAGACAGACGGACAGACAGACTGTCTGACTTACGCTGGTGACCTTGCGGTAGATGTGCCCGGCGCTGTGGCACTCGGCGTAGGGGTACTCGGAGGTGCTCATCTCCAGGAGGCACATCCCGAAGGCGTACACGTCCACCGCCTCATCGTAGCGCTCCTCGTACATCTCTGGGGCCATGAACTCTGGGGTCCCTGCACCCCCGCACGCGTTACTGTACTGGATCTACTGGTGCTACTGGTGACTGCTTCTACTGGTGACTCTACCCCCTCACTGGTTACTACACTGGTTCTACTGGTGACTCTACTACCATACTGGTTACTATATTGGTTCTACTGGTGACTCTACTACCATACTGGTTACTGGTTCTACTGGTGACTCTACTACCATACTGGTTACTGGTTCTACTGGTGACTCTACTACCATACTGGTTACTGGTTCTACTGGTGACTCTACTATCACACTGGTTACTGTACTGGTTCTACTGGTGACTCTACTATCACACTGGTTACTATACTGGTTCTACTGGTGACTCTACTACCATACTGGTTACTGTACTGGTTCTACTGGTGATTCTACCAGGAACACACCATACTGGTTATAGCCACTGTGTGTGTGTGCGTGTGCGTGTGCGTGTGTGTGTACCTATGACGCTCTTGGCGTACGGGGCGTTCTTCAGCGTGGCCAGGCCCAGGTCTCCGATCTTCACGGAGCCGGTCGGGCCGGTGATGAAGACGTTGTCACACTTGAGGTCGCGGTGCAAGATGGGCGGCGAGCGGGAGTGGAGGAAGGCCAACCCCCTCAGGATCTGCAGGCTCCAGCGCTGAAGCAGCTTCAACTTCATCTCCTTGAACCTCTTCAGATACCTGCGGCAGGACAGGCAGACAGACAGGTCGTCAGACAAACAGGTGGTCGGACAGACATGTAGTCAAACAGACAGGTCGTCCGCCAGACATGTCTTCAGACAGAAATGAAGTCAGACAGATAGTTTGAAGGCCTGTGATTGGTGGGCGTGTCCCTACATTGTAAGGCCTGTGATTGGTGGGCGTGTCCCTGCGTTTTAAGGCCTGTGGTTGGTGGGCGTGTCCCTACGTTGTAAGGCCTGTGATTGGTGGGCGTGTCCCTACGTTTGAAGGCCGGTTATTGGTGGGCGTGTCCCTATGTTTGAAGGCCGGTTATTGGTGGCCGTGTCCCTACGTCGTAAGGCCTGTGATTGCTGGGCGTGTCCCTACGTTTGAAGGCCTGTGATTGGTGGGCGTGTCCCTACGTTTGAAGGCCTGTGATTGGTGGGCGTGTCCGTACGTTTTGAGCGTCCCGGAGGTCATCAGCTCCGTGACCAGGATCAGGACCTTCTGACCCTGGACGCTGCACTTCCAGGAGTCGTAGAAACGAACGATGTTCGGATGCTGCAGACCCTTCAACATCTGGACCTCCTCCTGGAAACGATGGCGCTCCTCTCTGGACAGACGGCTCGTCTGAAGGAACAACAATTAACAATTATATATATATATATATAATTGTTAATTGTTGCTTCCTGTATATGGAAGACATCCATGTGTATATATAGATCTATATTTACATAAATATATATATATATATATATATATATATATATACATATATGTATATATATATATATATATATATATATATATATATATATATACATATATATATATATATATATATATATATATATATATATACATATATAGAGGAAGAGAAAGGAACGGACTCATAGCTATAGAGAAAGGTACAGACTCAGAGCTATAGGTACAGATTCATAGGAGTAGCTATAGAGACTCATAGCTTGGTCATAATTAACATATGTGAGCATTACGAGAGAGCTGACATCTGCAGAAGAAAGATAACATGCAAAACAAGTCGTGTGTTATGGACGTCTATCTGTCAGCTAGCATTCTGAAATCATGCACAGTCATGTACTAGAGCCTTATCACACACACACACACACACACACACACGCACACTCAAACACACACATACACACACAAACACGCACGCACACACACACACACACACACACACACACACACACACGCACATACAAACACGCACACACACACACACACACGCACACACACCAGGCACACGCACACACATAAACACTGACACACACACACACACACACAAACAAACCCGCACACGAACACCCACAAACCCAGACGCACACACACACGACTACATACACACTAGCCAAACGGACACACAAACACACACACATACACGCACACCCACAAACAAAGATGCACAAACACACAACTACATGATAGCACCCCAAACAGACATACAAACACACACACACACAAACACAAACACACACACACACACACACACAACACACACAGATCCCACACACACATACACCAACCCAGACACACGTACACACAACCAAACAACGAAACACACACACACACACACACACACACACACACACCTGCAGCTCGCACCAGGCCACCTCCACGGTGGTGTCGGTGTCCAGGCCCCGGTACACGGTCTTGAAGGAGCCGCGGCCCAGCTCCACGCAGAACTTGAGGTAGCGGCCGTCGGGAGACGAGGCCACGGCCCGCGTCTCCTCCTCCTCCCGCTCCGCGCCCTCCGAGTCCGTACTGGAGTCCAGGTCCGCTGCAGGGAGGGCCCCTGGCCCCCCGCTGGGCCCCCCGGTGGGACCCCCGGTGGGACCCCCGGTGGGACCCCCGGTCTCCATGTGCTCCGGTCCCTGAGCGTTGAGATCAGACTCTAAAGTGAGGCTTCAGCCTCCGATTGGACGACAGACTCAGGACTCACTCAGGACTCGGTCAGGACCCAGGGCCCAGGACTCAGTAGAGCCTCAGTAGAGCCTCACTCAGGACTCAGTAGAGCCTCACTCAGGACCCAGTAGAGACTCAGTAGAGTCCCAGTAGAGACTCACACAACGCCGCCTCACAAATAAGTGTTTGTAGGAGGACCTCGAAGAGACCGGCGATCAGTATCAGCTGTCTCCAGTCGACGCCCCACCCCCACAGTGGTGGTGGTAGGCCCACCCCCACAGTGGTGGTGGTAGGCCCACCCCCACAATGGTGGTGGTAGGCCCACCCCCACAGTGGTGGTGGTGGGTCTACCCTTTAAGTGTTATTATATCAGTAAGCCTACCCTTTATGTGTTATAATATCGGCAGGCCTACCCTTTAAGTGTTATTATGTCGGCAGGCCTACCCTTTAAGTGTTATTATATTTGTAGGCCTACCTTTTAAGTGTTATTATATCGGTAGGCCTACACTTTAAGTGTTATTATATCAGTAGGCCTACCCTTTACGTGTTATTATATCAGCATGCCTACCTTTTACATGTTATTATATCGGTAGGCCTAGCCTTTAAGTGTTATTTTATCCCTTGGCCTACCCTTTAAGTGCTATATCGGCAGTTCTACCCTTTAAGTGTTATTATATCGGCAGGCCTACCCTTTAAGTGTTATTATATCAGCAGGCCTACCCTTTAAGTGTTATTATATCCCTAGGCCTACCCTTTAAGTGTTATTATATCTGTAGACCTACCCTTTATGTGTTTTTATATCAATAGGCCTGCTCTTGAAGTGTTATTATATCAGCATGCCTACCTTTTACGTGTTATTATATCGGTAGGCCTAGCCTTTAAGTGTTATTTTATCCCTAGGCCTACCCTTTAAGTGCTATATCGGCAGTTCAACCCTTTAAGTGTTATTATATCGGCAGGCCTACCCTTTAAGTGTTATTATATTTGCAGCCTTACCCTTTAAGTTGTATATATAAGCAGGCCTACCCTTTCATGTGTAGGCCTACTAGGGCGGTTCTAGGTCAGTTCAGACCACAGTACTAACATAGTGGCACAGTACTACCGTAGTACCTCAGTACTACCGTAGTACCTCAGTACTACATAGCACTGAGGTACTACGGTAGTACTGTGGTCCATACTGACCTAGAACCGTAGTACCGAGGTACTACGGTAGTACCACAGTTCTAACCTAGTACCCCAATACTACCTTAGTATCACAGCACTGCCGTAGTACCACAGTACTATCATAATGGTGGTTTACAGAACAAACTGAGAGCCAAACAGTCAGCTCTTCTGTTTTATCCCTTCACATTCAAATGTCTTATCTGGGTCTTAGAGATGGTTGTATTGGTCTGCACTGGTCAGCTCGTCGTTTGACCCTTTAAGGTAAAGTCATCTCTCCAGTCAACTGAAAGACAGATAGCAGCCAGTATAAAAGCCACCGTTCTGCAGCTCTTGGGCAACCTGACTCAAACCACCAGCCAGACTCAAACCACCAGCCAGACTCCAACCACCAGCCAGACACCAACCACCAGCCAGACTCCAACCACCAGCCAGGACAACAACCGGCCGACCAGCGGCGCTGCTAGACTCCATCTCTGAAGGTATGTTGTATTATTTAATTTACTATGTACAGTACAATGTATTGCAGAACTATGTCAGTACTGTGTTAGTACTATGTTAGTACAGTGTTACTACTGTGCTTTAATTATCTTACTATACTTAATAGACTGTTAGTAGTATGTAAGTATGTTTTTTAGAACAGTGTTATTACAGACTGCTATGTTTGTAATGTGAGTACTATGTAAGGGCTATGTAAGTACAGTCTTTGTACTATCTTCGTACAGTGTTAGTACAGTGTTAGTAATATCTTAGTACAGTATTTTTATTATCTTAGTACAGTATTAGTATTATCTTCATACATTATTAGTATTATGTAAGTACAGTATTAGTATTATGTTAGTACCATGTTAGCACTATCTTAGTAGAGTTTTAGTACTATCTTCGTACAGTATTAGTATTATGTTAGTACAGTATTAGTATTATGTGAGTAATACTGTCATGTGCTTCTCTTTCCAGTCATGGCGTCCCCAGCATTGCTGCTGCTGATGTTGATAATGATGTCATCACTGACCCTCCAGCCCTCGTCGGGATTCATAATTAAGAAGAATGCATTAAAAGTAGCCAAAATGCTACTAGACCATTCGGGTTTGGTCAAATTGATCCCAAAAGTTGGTTCCAACATCGCCGTAGTCCTGGACGAATTGAAAGGGAACCCTACGTTTAAAATTCTAATGCAAGAAATGAGTAATATACAAAGCCAACTTAAGAATTTAGAAGTAATAACGCGTTTAGGACATGCGAAAGCTGCATATGGCACAATAGAACAATCCATCAATACTGCCTGGAACGAGTATGAAAAGTTGAAGGAGCGAACCAATGTACCAGAATCTGAAATTAAGAAATATTTTGATAATTATGAATCCTCACACGCTAACCACAACCTGTTTCAGCTATATTCTTTAATGCCAAACAAAGTATCTTTAATTGAGAGTTTACCCATTACGTTCCTTGAGGAGTCTCGTTGTCATGAGGCAGAGCTTGATCATTTCAATCGCAATTTCAATGATCTCATGGTGAAAAGCCTTGTCCTGAATGTACAATTCTTTCGATATAAAGATGATGAATTGAACAAAGTAAAGATTGTTGAAGCCGTGCTTTACTACCACAACGGCATGAAGGAACTCTACAAAGCCCAGTGGATATGCTTTGATAGCGACACAACGTACATCGAGCAAGATTTACAAGATGAAGTGATCACTCAAAGCAACACTGAACCAGAGAACATGGCTGCGGCCATCAGGAAGCATTTGTCAGTATCGTATAGCAGCTATGACTGGATGGTTGTTGCATACAAGACAACCCATAAAATCTTGACATATTTGCAGAAACATACCCTATCCGAAGAGTTCATTATTCATATTGGACCAGCGCTGACTGTAGCTGCAGCTCGGCAGATTAAAGGCTCTCACAGTCTGGTATCACAAATAGTAACGAACATTACAGATTGTCTAGTCAAAGAGCCTGACTGCAGTAGTCTGAACCAGAAATTCAAAGACTGTAGTTTATTGGATAAGTTCACAGTGATTCATTACTATAGATATATGAGCGACAGTGATTATAACGGAAAAGATAATAAGGCTGAAAGTGATCCAGGTGTAGATTCCGTTGACAACATAGAAGAGCCTTACGTATACAAGGGGAAATGTAGCAAGAGTTTTCACTTTATGGTGATGATAAAGAGTGACGAGGAGATCCTGAACGCCGATCGTTGCTCCCCGTCACCGTGTAACAATGGGGGCCTGTGTAAGGCCCTGCGTTTTCGGACTGTATGTGACTGCAATTACCCGTACCATGGAAAAATATGTGAAATGGAGATAGATTACCCCGAGAAGAACTTGAAGGTTATAAAGAAGGGTTTGGATGAGGTTCCTCCAGTTCCCCTAAGACCCCTTAATACACTGCTGGCTGCAAGTACCCAAATCAGGTCAACAGAAGTGAGGAATACACCGAGAAGGACTTAGATAATACAATGAAAGATTTGGTTAAGCCTCCGGATCTCCAGGAGGACCCATTACCAGACGCGCTGGCTGATGATGTTCGCTAAATAAATATCCTATCTTTGGATTTGCACCTGCTTGTTAGTTAGGGGTTCGAAGGACCTGTCCTGATTTCAAACTGACTCCTAGTAGTTTGGTTAAGATTCAGATTTACACTCAATAGTAGTCGCATAATAGTTATAATAGTTATGGAAACTTGTTGTTGACATATATAAATGATTTATGGCTATAACTTTCAACTCTCTATCATCACTCTATCTTGCTGTCTCTTCTCTATCATCCAACCAGTTATTGTGATGTCATTAATACCAGTTGTTGGCGTGTTTAACATGTTCTGATATCAGCTGTACAAGTGATGTGATATCATTAATACCAGTTGTGGTGTCATTAAAGTGTGTTATCTCATTAATATCAGTTTGTTGTGATGTCATTAATGCAGGTTGTTTTCATGCAATTAATACAAGTGTGCTGTGACAGTTGGATTGGGTTGTTGTGATGTCATTAATATCAGTTCAATTAGAAGGGACAAAAACTAAGAATAACAACATTTATTAAAGGGTCCATACTATTTATCTTTTTTGAGTGTTTTTGTATTCATGTTTGATGTGTAGAGCTACATGAACACATAAGCTACGAAGCTCAAAGTCCCGGCCAGCTGTAGTCTTCTCCCCACAGGGAACCTCTGCTGAACGTCCAAGCCCTAGGGTTAGGGTTGGGGCTAGGCCTAACCCTAACCCTTACCCTAACCTTAATAATAATAATAATCGATTTAATTTATATAGCGCTTTTCTAGACACTCAAAGATGCTTTACAGTGAAGGGGGGACCTCACTAACCACCACCAGTGTGTAGCACCCACTGGGGTGATGCACGGCAGCCAATCTGTGCCAGAACGCTCACCACACACCAGCTTGAGGTGGAGAGTGAGGGAATTAATGAGTCAGCCAATTATGCAGGAGGATGATTAGGGGGCCAGATTGAATGAGCCTGGTTGGGCCAGGACACCGGGGAAACCCCTGCTCTTTGCGCTTTGCGCTCTTTGTGCCCTGGGATCTTTTATGACCTCAGTGAGTCAGGACCTCGGTTTTACGTCTCCTCCGAAGGACGGCGCCTTCCACAGCACAGTGTCCCCGTCACTGCACTGGGGCATCGGGATTGATGTTAAGGCCAGAGGGAAGAGTGCCACCTATTGGCCACCCTCCGACACCACTTACAGCACCTGGTATTCCCAGGCGGTCTCCCATCCAAGTACCAACCAGGCCCGACCATGCTTAGCTTCCGAGATCAGACGAGGTCGGACGTGTCCATGCTGGTAACCCAAACCCTAGGCCTAACCTTAACCCCACGTTGCTCCATAATCGAGCTGTGGCCTCTGCTGCAGACCCCTACGCTCTCCCGAGCCCTTACCATGCGCAGCTCTCCTCCTGTACGCCTCGACTCAGCCGGCCCCCCTCCAGGCTGGTCGAGGCTGTAACGGGGGGGTTAGGCAGAACCCAAGTGCACTGACAGACGACAGTTTCAAGGATTTAATTCGGTACAGGACCGGGCAGGCAGAGAGCAAACAGTAAAGTCACCGACAGGTGGGCAGGGAATCGTCGGTGGGTCAGCAGGCGAGGGGTCGGAAACGGGAGGGCAGACAGGCAGGCGAGGGGCAGGAAACAGGGAAGCAGACAGGCCGGCAGGGACTCGACAACAGGCGGGTGGTCAGACAGGCGGGTGGTCAGACAGGCGGGTGGTCAGACAGGCGGGTGGTCAGACAGGCGAGGGGTCGTAAACAGGCAGGATCAGCGTTGGAGAAACAGTTCTGGAGTTGCGGGAAAGCTCTGTGAGTACGAGAGATGATCTGACAGAGACTGAGTGGAGAGAGAGGATTTATATAGAGGGATCACAGGGGAAGGTGGTTGGGTTCATTAGGGGAGATCAGGGTGGCAGGCAGGTGAATGGGAAAACCAGGGGCGGACCATGACAGAGGCGGGGCCTCCACTAGGAGTGTCTGGATCCCTGAGTCAGGTGGTCTTCCCCAACAGGTTCCCTGTGGGGACCCCGGTCAGGTGAGGTAGACGATCAGGGGCAGCAGCCACACACACACATCATACCACACAACATCACACACACACGCACAACACGGCATCAACCCTCTCATAACAACAAATCCTCGCACTACCTAGAACCGGAACCCTGAAGACTCCTCTACACTGGTGACTAGGAACCCCCCCCCCCCCCCCCCCCCGGGACCAGAAGAGGGCAGCAGAGCACAGAGCAGGTGACTGAGAACCCCTCCCCGGACCAGAAGAGGGCAGCAAAGCACAGAGCAGGTGACTGAGAACCCCTCCCCGGACCAGAAGAGGGCAGCAGAGCACAGAGCAGGTGACTGAGAACCCCTCCCCGGACCAGAAGAGGGCAGCAGAGCACAGAGCAGGTGACTGAGAACCCTCGCCCCCGGCAGGGTGGGGGGGGGGGGGGGTTACCCTGTCGGGTCCAAAATGGGTTTTACTGTGATGCACGTTTTCTATTTCTTGCCTTCTAGCCCTTATTCACATTTATTTATATATGCACAGTTATTATTAAAGTCCCTTAGCAATCAGCTGGAATACGTTTAAAGTAACGACAGGGAAGACATTTAAATAAAGTACAACTTTATTAAAGTATCAAAAGCAGATCATAGAGGAACAATTCTTGTATTCAATACAAAACAACATGAATGTATTTTAAATATATAAATATAACCACAGAAAAATCGGATTATTGCATCATAATAATAAAAAACAAATATGTGTAATGACTCTGGTAATAATATACATTTTAGGGTCAATGAAGAAATTTAGAGATGGTTTAGAGACCGGTTAGAGACCGGTTAGAGACTGGTTGGGTTAGAGAGCGGTTAGAGATGAGCTTCCCTAACCCGGTCAGGGGGAGATGGAAGAGGCCAGCAGGTCCAGCCTGACCAGGTGAGCGATCAGGGAGGATCTCAGGAGGTCCTGATGGAAAATGACACAACGTCAAGAAACACTATCTAACCCCAAGACACTGCTCTAGAAACACTATCTAACCCCAAGACACTGCTCTAGAAACACTATCTAACCCCAAGACACTGCTCTAGAAACACTATCTAACCCCAAGACACTGCTCTAGAAACACTATCTAACCACAAGACACTGCTCTAGAAACACTATCTAACCCCAAGCCACTGCTCTAGAAACACTATCTAACCCCAAGACACTGCTCTAGAAACACTATCTAACCCCAAGACACTGCTCTAGAAACACTATCTAACCCCAAGCCACTGCTCTAGAAACACTATCTAACCCCAAGACACTGCTCTAGAAACACTATCTAACCCCAAGACACTGCTCTAGAAACACTATCTAACCCCAAGACACTGCTCTAGAAACACTATCTAACACCAACATAACTTCTCTCAATACACTATCTCATATATAAACATAAATATAGATATAGATATAGATATATAGATCAAGGACTGTGATTAACATAGATATATAGAGATAGATCGATCCTATTCCTACTTGTTGATGGAGACTCTTCTTCAGGGCTTTCAGGTGAACTTTGATTCTCTTTGTCAGTTTGGTGACGGAGGAGGAGGAGGAGGACGATGACAAACTCAGCAAATTAACCTACACACACACACACACACGCACACACACACAATGATATTTTGACATGATATTAGTATCTCTATCGGTGGTCGGCCCCATTGTTGTCGTCACAGGTGTCTTGGTGTGTGTTATTGATTGTTGCTAGGCGTGAAGTGTTTTGTAGTTTATACGTGTGTGCCTATGTGGCTCTAGTGTCTAGTGTGTCGGTGGGTTACGGTGCGTTTACATCACATACGCACTGGTGTAGTTCAGTCTTCTGCCTGTGGAGGTCGCTGTTGAGGCGGTCGATGCGCGGCTGTGAGCTGCTGCTGATGTTTGAACTCCAGGCAACGGATACGTTCAGCAAGGCGCCAAACATCTCTGACAGGAACACCACCTTCCGCCCCGCCTGTGGAAATACTGCTGTTAATACTGCTACAGTACTATCAGAACGTGTTAATGTAATACCTGCTAAAGAAATACCACTGTTAATACTGCTACAGTACTATCAGAACCTGCTAATGTAATACCTGCTAATGAAATACTACTGTTAATACTGATATACTAATATTGATCATATTAATACTATTATTATTAATAATAATAAAAATAATAGTAATATTAATATTGATATTAATATTAATAATAATATTGATAACAATAATAATAACAATAATAATAATAATAATAATAATAATAATAATAGTAATAATAATAATAATAATAATAATAATAATAATGATAATAATAATAAGTGACGTACCGTGAGGTGGCCGGCTTGGTCGTACTGCCGCTCTGGGAACAATGGGAGAGAGACCTCCAGGCCTACTGAACTGTTACCCTGGAGAGAGAGAGAGAGAGAGAGAGAGAGAGAGAGAGAGAGAGAGAGAGAGAGAGAGGGAGAGAGAGAGAGAGGGAGAGAGAGAGAGAGAGAGAGAGGGAGAGAGAGAGAGAGAGAGAGAGAGAGAGAGGAGAGAGAGAGAGAGACATATGATGCAGAGTGAGAGAGACCTAGGTGTACATCTGTGCGTGTGCGTGCGTATGTGTGTCGTGTGTGTGTGTGTGCGCGTGCGTAAACTGTGTGTCAGGTGTGTGTGTGAGTGTGTGTGTGAGTGTGTGAGTGTGTGTGTGTGCGTGCGTATGTGTGTCAGCTGTGTGTGTGTTACCAGGGTCTTCAGGGTGTTCATGGTTCGGTTGCTCCACAGGTGGAACATGCTCTCAGAGTGTGTGCTTTCCTTCTTCAGCCAAGAGCACAAGGGCTCCGCCCTCACTGATGACATCATCATCGCCATCGTCATCGTCATCATCATCATCATCATCATCATCATGCAAGAAACAATGTGCTGAGGTAGAGAGTGAGGTAGACCAGAGTGAGGTAGATCAGAGTGAGGTAGAGAGTGAGGTAGGTCAGAGTGAGGTAGATCAGAGTGAGGTAGATCAGAGTGAGCTGAGTGTGAGGACCTTCTGCTTCTTGTCTCTTCTGCTCCGTGTCCCTCTCTTAAATACTCCCAGAGGGCCGCTGTGGTGGCCTGCCTCAGTGATGGGCCGGTGATGAACAGACAGGTGAGGGCGGGGAACCCCCGGTCGCTTTCCATACCTGGCCGGCGTGGTGTGACCCCCAGCCGTCCTCACCGGGTTCCCATAGAAGGCAGGATACATCTTTATCTGCATGAATGTGTGTGGGGGCACGTAACATGTTTAACATGACATAACATTTATAACATGACGTAACATTTATAATGTATATTTATAATAACATTTATAATTCATGTATAACATGTTATAGCGTGTATAACGTGTTGTACATGTATGACATTACATTTATACGTTAACATGTATAAATAACATGTGTAAATAACCAGCTGTTTATATGTAGGTAGGGTCTGGCCAGGGTCGTCCTGTAGAGTTCACAATGCTTCGGAGCGTGTTGTGAATTCGTGATTCGTTTTGCTTCATGACGTTGGCTGACGTCAGGGAGGTCACATGGGTGAACTGATGCAGCAGGCCTCGGCCAGCTTTCACTTTCCCTTTCAGTCTGGTAGAGCGTGCGGTTCTTCACTTTCATTACTTCACCCTTTGAATGAGTCCTGTTTGTATTAGTTTCTAATGCATTGTCTGGGAAGCCTATGATCTACTATAGAGGATCGGAGGGGATAGAGGGAGTTCAGTCAGCCTCAGGACCAACACAACGATGAGAGAGTAACACATCAGCTGTCAAATAAATTCATCGTGAATGGAATCAAAATCAATCACATCTCTCAAGGAAACAAGGGTTTCATATGACAAATATATATTATTATATTAATATCATATTTTAAGGTTTTTTTTAAGGGCTCTTATATATAAATGACTCCCCACTTCAATCCAGCCGGCAGCGGTGACGCGCCACTAAGCGACCGGAAGTAGGAGAGGAAGCAGCTCCTCATTGGCTGTTTAAACGCCATTAGTGGTACGTCATCGGAGCGGGAACTTTTGTTCACCCAACTAGCGGAGCGTTATCGATTATATATACATATTATGTCTATATATAAATATAATATATTTATATTATCTATCAATTAGACTACTGACCCGACTTGTCAGGTATTCTCTTAACTTTACCATCGATGAACACTACGAACTACTACTAACTCGTACCAACCCCTGTATGAACAATGTAACGACTGACTAGTACTACTAATGTTACAATACCGTCCCCTGTATATCCACCATGTAACCATGAACTCCCACTAACTAGTACTACTAAAGTACTATAATCCCCTGTGAACCACCAACGACTAACTACTACTAACTAATGCAATCTTATTCAATATGAAAGTAAAATCTGATTCCATAAATAAACCAAATAAATATATTTTATTTATAAATGTTGCCACTGTTCAAATTAAACCAATAAATGAAATATAAGAAAATAAGCTACATTAAGGGTAGGTAACCAGGCATTAAGAAATATGGGTAAAAGGTTTAAAATTAACAAATATTAGTATGACTGCATCCATCACATAATGATGTAAGCTTTAATCATTCTAATCTCATTTTAAATGTACATGTATACTATAAATATAAACACGATGCACAATATACATCTGTATATGTATATATGTGTGTGTTTGTGGTGGATAAATCTCCCTGCTCCATCAACGTCTTTATATAGATATTTCTATGCATACAGGTTTCTTTAGAAGATACGTAGCTTGCTATGCCTATAACTTGTTCCTGTGTTCGCTTTAGAGTACAGGCTACATTGTGATTCTGCTCTGGACTAGAGATCCAGTGGTTAACCGGTTTCACTGTTAACCACGCTGTTGAAACGTCACGGTGAGGTCAGGCTTCGCTACACGAGCGGTTCTGGTCTAACCCTCAGAGGGACACCCGGGCATTCTGTCGAAACAAATGAAAATACAATAGAATCTCTTAAGAATGCTCTATATGTAGATGTGTATATATGTATGTATATATATATATATATATATATATATATGGGTGTGTGTGTGTGGTGGATATATCTTCCTGCTCCAACAAAGTCTTTAGATTGATATTTTTATATATGTAAAATATATATTTCTATCCATGTTCCTATAAATGTATAGATGCGTGTGTGTGGGTTCCAGGTGTAGGTGATGGAGGTGGACATCATAGAGTTCAAAGTGCCGACGGAAAGCAACAAAGCTCTCTTCATATGGGACCTCCAGCCTGGCTACAGCCACGCCTACATCTATGTGAGCTAACCCCTAACCCTACATCTATGAGTTGACCCCTGACCCTAACCCTAACCCTACATCTATGAGTTGACCCCTGACCCTAACCCTAACCCTACATCTATGAGTTGACCCCTGACCCTAACTCTAACCCTACATCTATGAGTTGATCCCTGACCCTAACTCTAACCCTACATCTATGAGTTGACCCCTGACCCTAACACTAACCCTACATCTATAAGTTGACCCCTGACCCTGACTACCCTAACCATAACCGTTCTAGGAGAGGGTGTTCTCTGCGTTCTCCTCCTTCGGACCCCTCTTCCTGGTCAAAGTGCTCCCCAACTCTCCCTATGTGTCTCCTGGCTTCTACTCGCTGGTGAAGTTCTACTGCTCCAGACACGCCCTGCAGGCCCAGAGATCTACTGATGAAACCCTCCTGTTCCAGGGCACTCCGGTCAAGATCATACTCCTCTACACACTCTCTGTCTGTCCGTCTGTCTGTTTGTCTGTCTGTCTGTCTGTCTGTCTGTCTGTTTGTCTGTCTGTCTGTCTGTTTGTCTGTCTGTCTGTCTGTCTGTGTCTCTGTCTTTCTCCATCTGTCTCTCTTTCTCCCTCTCTCTCTCTGTATCTCTGTCTCTCTCTGTGTCTCTCTCTCCCTCTCTCTCCCTCTCTCTGTCTCTCACTGTATCTCTCTCTCTCTCCCTCTCTGTATCTCTCTCTCTCTCTCTCTCTCTCTCTCTCTCTCTCCCTCTCTGTCCCCCTCTGTATCTCTCTCTCCCTCTCCCTCTGTATCGCTCTCTCCCTCTCTCTCTCTCTCTCTCTCTCTCTCTCTCTCTGTATCTCTCTGTCTCTCTCTCTCTCTCTCTCTCTCTCTCTCTGTATCTCTGTCTCTCTCTCTCTTGCATGGTTGACTCCGCCTTTGGTGTTTGAACCGTTTGGATAAATGTGTGTGTGTATGTGTGTGTGTGTGTGTGTGTGTGTGTGTGTGTGTGCGCAGGAGTTGGACGTGTGATGGTAGAGCTGAGACCAGGAGACCAGCTTCGACTTGAAGACCAACCTGATGAGGTCATCAAGGTACAGATTGAATATATATTGTTTTATGTGTTTATATATGTATATACACATATATGTGTGAATGTATTTATACATAGGAAGAGGGGCAGGGCCATACATACATACATACATATGTATATATATACGTATGTATGTATGGCCCTGCCCCTCTTCCGATGTATAAAATATGTGTGTGTGTATGTGTGTGTGTGTGTGTGTGTGTGTGTGTGTGCACGCGTATAAACAAACACAGAATATGTAATTGTGTATCTTGCAGGTGAATGAGTTACTTAGTGTCTTGTAGGTGAATTAGTTGTAGCACTGGTTCGCATTCATTTATATATGCACAGTTATTATTAAAGTCCCTTAGGAATCAGCTGGAATAAGTTTAAAGAAACGACAGGGAAGACATTTAAATAAAGTGCAACTTTATTAAAGTATCAAAAGCAGATCATAGAGGAACAATTCTTGTATTCAATACAAAACAACATGAATGTATTTTAAATATATAAATATAACCACAGAAAAATCTGATTATTGCATCATAATAATAAAAAACAAATGTGTGTAATGACTCTGGTAATAATATACATGTTAGGGTCACTGAAGAAATTTGAAGGATCAGGGAGAGATGAGTTAGAGACCGGTTAGAGACCGGTTAGAGACCGGTTAGAGATGAGCTTCCCTAACCCGGTCAGGGGGAGATTGAAGAGGCCAGCAGGTCCAGCCTGACCAGGTGAGCGATCAGGGAGGATCTCAGGAGGTCCTGATGGAAAATGAAACAACGTCAAGAAACACTATCTAACCCCAAGGCACTGCTCTAGAAACACTATCTAACCCCAAGACACTGCTCTAGAAACACTATCTAACCCCAAGACACTGCTCTAGAAACACTATCTAACCCCAAACCACTGCTCTAGAAACACTATCTAACCCCAAGACACTGCTCGAGAAACACTATTTAACCACAAGACACTGCTCTAGAAACACTAACTAACCCCAAGACACTGCTCTAGAAACACTATCTAACCCCAAGACACTGCTCTAGAAACACTATCTAACCCCAAGACACTGCTCTAGAAACACTATCTAACCCCAAGACACTGCTCTAGAAACACTATCTAACCCCAAGACACTGCTCTAGAAACACTATCTAACCCCAAGACACTGCTCTAGAAACACTATCTAACCCCAAGACACTGCTCTAGAAACACTATCTAACCCCAAGCCACTGCTCTAGAAACACTATCTAACCCCAACATAGCTTCTCTGAATACACTATCTCATATATATAAACATAGATATAGAAATATAGATCAAGGGCTGTGATTAACATAGATATATAGAGATAGATCGATCCTATTCCTACTTGTTGATGGAGACTCTTCTTCAGGGCTTTTAGGTGAACTTTGATTCTCTTTGTCAGTTTGGTGACGGAGGAGGAGGAGGAGGACGATGACAAACTCAGCAAATTAACCTACACACACGCACACACACACAATGATATTTTGACATGATATTAGTATCTATCGGTGGTCGGCCCCATTGTTGTCGTCACAGGTGTCTTGGTGTGTGTTATTGATTGTTGCTAGGCGTGAAGTGTTTTGTAGTTTATACGTGTGTGTCTATGTGGCTCTAGTGTCTAGTGTGTCGGTGGGTTACGGTGCGTTTGCATCACATACACACTGGTGTAGTTCAGTCTTCTGCCTGTGGAGGTCGCTGTTGAGGCGGTCGATGCGCGGCTGTGAGCTGCTGCTGATGTTTGAACTCCAGGCGGCGGAAACGTTCAGCAAGGCGCCAAACATCTCTGACAGGAACACCACCTTCCGCCCCGCCTGTTGAAATACTACTGTTAATACTGCTACAGTACTATCAGAACCTGTTAATGTAATACCTGCTAAAGAAATACCACTGTTAATACTGCTACAGTACTATCAGAACCTGCTAATGTAATACCTGCTAAAGAAATACTACTGTTAATACTGCTACAGTACTATCAGAACCTGCTAATGTAATACCTGCTAATGAAATACTACTGTTAATACTGATATACTAATATTAATCATATTAATACTATTATTATTAATAATAAAAATAATAGTAATAATATTAATATTGATATTAATATTAATAATAATAACAATAATAACATTAATAATAATAATAATAATAATAAGTGACGTACCGTGAGGTGGCCGGCTTGGTCGTACTGCCGCTCTGGGAACAATGGGAGAGAGACCTCCAGGCCTACTGAACTGTTACCCTAGAGAGAGAGAGAGAGAGAGGGAGAGAGAGAGAGAGACATATGATGCAGAGTGAGAGAGACCTAGACGTACATCTGTGCGTGTGCGTGAGTATGTGTGTGTGTGCACGTGCGTAAACTTTGTGTCAAGTGTGTGTGTGTGCGTCCGTATGTGTGTCAGGTGTGTGTGTGTGCGTGCGTATGTGTGTCATGTGTGTGTGTGTGCGCGTGCGTAAACTGTGTCAGGTGTGTGTGTGTGCGTGCGTATGCGTGTCAGGTGTGTGTGTGTGCGTGCGTATGTGTGTCATCTGTGTGTGTGTTACCAGGGTCTTCAGGGTGTTCATGGTTCGGTTGCTCCACAGGTGGAACATGCTCTCAGAGTGTGTGCTTTCCTTCTTCAGCCAAGAGCACAAGGGCTCCGCCCTCACTGATGACATCATCATCGCCATCGTCATCATCATCATCATCATCATCATCATCATCATGCAAGAAACAATGTGCTGAGGTAGAGAGTGAGGTAGACCAGAGTGAGGTAGATCAGAGTGAGGTAGAGAGTGAGGTAGGTCAGAGTGAGGTAGATCAGAGTGAGCTGAGTGTGAGGACCTTCTGCTGCTTGTCTCTTCTGCTCCGTGTCCCTCTCTTAAATACTCCCAGAGGGCCGCTGTGCTGGCCTGCCTCAGTGATGGGCCGGTGATGAACAGACAGGTGAGGGCGGGGAACCCCCGGCCGCTTTCCATACCTGGCCGGCGTGGTGTGACCCCCAGCTGTCCTCACCGGGTTCCCATAGAAGGCAGGATACATCTTTATCTGCATGAATGTGTGTGGGGGCACGTAACATGTTTAACATGACATAACATGACGTAACATTTATAATGTATATTTATAATAACATTTATAATTCATGTATAACATGTTATAGCGTGTATAACGTGTTGTACATGTATGACATTACATTTATATGTTAACATGTATAAATAACATGTGTAAATAACCAGCTGTTTATATGTAGGTCAGGGTCTGGCCAGGGTCGTCCTGTAGAGTTCACAATGCTTCGGAGCGTGTTGTGAATTCGTGATTCGTTTTGCTTCATGACGTTGGCTGACGTCAGGGAGGTCACATGGGTGAACTGATGCAGCAGGCCTCGGCCAGCTTTCACTTTCCCTTTCAGTCTGGTAGAGCGTGCGGTTCTTCACTTTCATTACTTCACTCTTTGAATGAGTCCTGTTTGTATTAGTTTCTAATGCATTGTCTGGGAAGCCTATGATCTACTATAGAGGATCGGAGGGGATGGAGGGAGTTCAGTCAGCCTCAGGACCAACACAACGATGAGAGAGTAACACATTAGCTGTCAAATGAATTCATCGTGAATGGAATCAAAATCAATCACATCTCTCAAGGAAACAAGGGTTTCATATGAAAAATATATATTATTATATTAATATCATATTTTAGGTTTTTTTTTAAGGGCTCTTATATATAAATGACTCCCCACTTCAATCCAGCCGGCAGCGGTGACGCGCCACTAAGCGACCGGAAGTAGGAGAGGAAGCAGCTCCTCATTGGCTGCTTAAACGCAATTAGTGGTACGTCATCGGCGCGGGAACTTTTGTTCACCCAAGTAGCGGAGCGTTATCGATTATATATAAATATTATGTCTATATATAAATATAATATATTTATATTATCTATCAATTAGTCTACTGACCCGACTTGTCAGGTAAGGCTTTCTCTTAACTTTACCATCGATGAACACTACGAACTACTACTAACTAGTACCAAACTGTATGAACAATGTAACGACTGACTAGTACTACTAATGTTACTATACCGTCCCCTGTATATCCACCATGTAACCATGACTAACTCCCACTAACTAGTACTACTATAGTATTATAATCCCCTTTGAACCACCAACGACTAACTACTACTAACTAATGCAATCTTATTCAATATGAAAGTAAAATCTGATTCAATAAATAAACCAAATAAATATATTTTATTTATAAATGTTGCCACTGTTCAAATTAAACCAATAAATGAAGTATAAGAAAATAAACTACATTAAGAGTTTAAGTAACCGGGCATTAAGAAATATGGGTAAAAGGTTTAAAATTAACAAATATTAGTATGAATGCATCCATCACATAATGATGTAAGCTTTAATCATTCTAATCTCATTTTAAATGTACATGTATATTATAAATATAAACACGATGCACAATACACATCTGTATATGTATATATGTGTGTGTTTGTGGTGGATATATCTCCATGCGCCACCAAGGTCTTTATATAGATATTTCTATGCATACAGGTTTCTTTAGATCATACGTAGCTTGCTATGCCCATAACTTGTTCCTGTGTTCGCTTTAGAGTACAGGCTACATTGTGATTCTGCTCTGGACTAGAGATCCAGTGGTTAACCGGTTTCACTGTTAACCGCGCTGTTGAAACGTCCCGGTGAGGTCAGGCTTCGCTACACGAGCGGTTCTGGTCTAACCCTCAGAGGGACATCCGGGCATTCTGTCGAAACAAAACGAAAATACAATATAATCTCTTAAGAATGCTATATATGTAGATGTGTATATATGTATATATATATATATATGTGTGTGTGTGTGTGGTGGATATATCTTCTTGCTCCAACAAAGTCTTTAGATTGATATTTTTATATATGTAAAACATATATTTCTATCCATGTTTCTATAAATGTATAGATGCGTGTGTGTGGGTTCCAGGTGTAGGTGATGGAGGTGGACATCATAGAGTTCAAGGTCATACTCCTCTACACACTCTCTGTCTGTCTGTCTGTCTGTCTGTCTGTCTGTCTGTCTGTCTGTCTGTGTCTCTGTCTCTCTCCATCTGTCTCTCTTTCTCCCTCTCTCTCTCTGTATCTCTGTCTCTCTCTGTGTCTCTCTCTCCCTCTCTCTCCCTCTCTCTGTCTCTCACTGTATCTCTCTCTCTCTCCCTCTCTGTATCTCTCTCTCTCTCTCTCTCTCTCTCTCTCCCTCTCTGTCCCCCTCTGTATCTCTCTCTCCCTCTCTCTCTGTATCGCTCTCTCCCTCTCTCTCTCTCTCTCTCTCTCTCTCGCTGTATCTCTCTGTCTCTCTCTCTCTCTCTCTCTCTCTCTCTCTCTCTCTCTCTCTCTCTGTATCTCTGTCTCTCTCTCTCTTGCATGGTTGACTCCGCCTTTGGTGTTTGAACCGTTTGGATAAATGTGTGTGTGTGTGTGTGTGTGTGTGTGTGTGTGTGTGTGTGTGTGTGTGTGTGTGTGTGTGTGTGTGTGTGTGTGTGTGCAGGGCCAGTAGTGTGTATGCAGAAACACAGTAATTTCCGGAGATGGGTCAGAGACAAGGCCTTAGTACACGCCTTCAGCTCAGTACTGCTAATACTACTAGGTCAGTACTACTACTAAACATCCTTCTTCCACCTCCGCAACATTGCACGCCTTTGACTCACTCTTTCATCCTTAGCTGCCGAAACACTGATCCACGCCTTCATCAGTTGCAGACTCGACTTTTGCAATAGCATTCTGTATGGCCTCCCCTCCACTGTTCTTCAAAAATTGCAATATGTACAAAACTCTGCTGCCCGACTGCTTACTAACTCCCCCTCCAGAGAACACATTACTCCCATCCTCCGTCAACTTCATTGGCTTCCAATAAAACAACGCATCAATTTCAAGATCCTCCTCACCACCTACAAAGCGCTAAACAACTTTGCACCCTCGTACATAACAGATCTCCTCCATCGCCACTCCCCCACTCACCGCCTACGCTCCGCTGATGCCAACCTTCTCACCTCCATCACCAAGACCAAGTACCACACCCTGGGGGACAGAGCCTTCGCCGCCCCTACCCTCTGGAACGCCCTCCCTCTGGCCATCCCAAACTCTGACACACTCTGTTCATTCAAAAGTCAACTTAAAACCTATCTCTTCAGGACCACCTACAACATCTGACAAGCCATCCTCCGCCATCTTCCACCCTCTCCCGCTCTCTTAATGTGTTGCCTATTGTTGTGGTGTTGTTTTCCCTTTTGTTTGAGTGTCTGTACTGTCCTTTCTCATTTGTAAAGCGTCTCTGAGTATTTAGAAAAGCGCTATAAAAAACTGATCAAACATTATTATTATTATTACTACTACTACTACTACAAGGCCTTAGTACAACAAGTAAATATTACAAGTACTAGCAAGAATGCTGCTTTTGTGTGTGTGTGTGTGTGTGTGTGTGTGTGTGTGTGTGTGTGTGTGTGTGTGTGTGTGTGCGCAGGAGTTGGACGTGTGATGGTAGAGCTGAGACCAGGAGACCAGCTTCGACTTGAAGACCAACCTGATGAGGTCATCAAGGTACAGATTGAATATATATTGTTTTATGTGTTTATATATGTATATACACATATATGTGTGAATGTATTTATACATAGGAAGAGGGGCAGGGCCATACATACATACATACATATGTATATATATACGTATGTATGTATGGCCCTGCCCCTCTTCCGATGTATAAAATATGTGTGTGTGTATGTGTGTGTGTGTGTGTGTGCACGCGTATAAACAAACACAGAATATGTAATTGTGTGTCTTGCAGGTGAATGAGTTACTTAGTGTCTTGTAGGTGAATTAGTTGTAGCACTGGTTCGCATTCATTTATATATGCACAGTTATTATTAAAGTCCCTTAGGAATCAGCTGGAATAAGTTTAAAGAAACGACAGGGAAGACATTTAAATAAAGTACAACTTTATTAAAGTATCAAAAGCAGATCATAGAGGAACAATTCTTGTATTCAATACAAAACAACATGAATGTATTTTAAATATATAAATATAACCACAGAAAAATCTGATTATTGCATCATAATAATAAAAAACAAATGTGTGTAATGACTCTGGTAATAATATACATGTTAGGGTCACTGAAGAAATTTGAAGGATCAGGGAGAGATGAGTTAGAGACCGGTTAGAGACCGGTTAGAGACCGGTTAGAGATGAGCTTCCCTAACCCGGTCAGGGGGAGATTGAAGAGGCCAGCAGGTCCAGCCTGACCAGGTGAGCGATCAGGGAGGATCTCAGGAGGTCCTGATGGAAAATGAAACAACGTCAAGAAACACTATCTAACCCCAAGGCACTGCTCTAGAAACACTATCTAACCCCAAGACACTGCTCTAGAAACACTATCTAACCCCAAGACACTGCTCTAGAAACACTATCTAACCCCAAACCACTGCTCTAGAAACACTATCTAACCCCAAGACACTGCTCGAGAAACACTATTTAACCACAAGACACTGCTCTAGAAACACTAACTAACCCCAAGACACTGCTCTAGAAACACTATCTAACCCCAAGACACTGCTCTAGAAACACTATCTAACCCCAAGACACTGCTCTAGAAACACTATCTAACCCCAAGACACTGCTCTAGAAACACTATCTAACCCCAAGACACTGCTCTAGAAACACTATCTAACCCCAAGACACTGCTCTAGAAACACTATCTAACCCCAAGACACTGCTCTAGAAACACTATCTAACCCCAAGCCACTGCTCTAGAAACACTATCTAACCCCAACATAGCTTCTCTAAATACACTATCTCATATATATAAACATAGATATAGAAATATAGATCAAGGGCTGTGATTAACATAGATATATAGAGATAGATCGATCCTATTCCTACTTGTTGATGGAGACTCTTCTTCAGGGCTTTTAGGTGAACTTTGATTCTCTTTGTCAGTTTGGTGACGGAGGAGGAGGAGGAGGACGATGACAAACTCAGCAAATTAACCTACACACACGCACACACACACAATGATATTTTGACATGATATTAGTATCTCTATCGGTGGTCGGCCCCATTGTTGTCGTCACAGGTGTCTTGGTGTGTGTTATTGATTGTTGCTAGGCGTGAAGTGTTTTGTAGTTTATACGTGTGTGTCTATGTGGCTCTAGTGTCTAGTGTGTCGGTGGGTTACGGTGCGTTTGCATCACATACACACTGGTGTAGTTCAGTCTTCTGCCTGTGGAGGTCGCTGTTGAGGCGGTCGATGCGCGGCTGTGAGCTGCTGCTGATGTTTGAACTCCAGGCGGCGGAAACGTTCAGCAAGGCGCCAAACATCTCTGACAGGAACACCACCTTCCGCCCCGCCTGTTGAAATACTACTGTTAATACTGCTACAGTACTATCAGAACCTGTTAATGTAATACCTGCTAAAGAAATACCACTGTTAATACTGCTACAGTACTATCAGAACCTGCTAATGTAATACCTGCTAAAGAAATACTACTGTTAATACTGCTACAGTACTATCAGAACCTGCTAATGTAATACCTGCTAATGAAATACTACTGTTAATACTGATATACTAATATTAATCATATTAATACTATTATTATTAATAATAAAAATAATAGTAATAATATTAATATTGATATTAATATTAATAATAATAACAATAATAACATTAATAATAATAATAATAATAATAAGTGACGTACCGTGAGGTGGCCGGCTTGGTCGTACTGCCGCTCTGGGAACAATGGGAGAGAGACCTCCAGGCCTACTGAACTGTTACCCTAGAGAGAGAGAGAGAGAGAGGGAGAGAGAGAGAGAGACATATGATGCAGAGTGAGAGAGACCTAGACGTACATCTGTGCGTGTGCGTGAGTATGTGTGTGTGTGCACGTGCGTAAACTTTGTGTCAAGTGTGTGTGTGTGCGTCCGTATGTGTGTCAGGTGTGTGTGTGTGCGTGCGTATGTGTGTCATGTGTGTGTGTGTGCGCGTGCGTAAACTGTGTCAGGTGTGTGTGTGTGCGTGCGTATGCGTGTCAGGTGTGTGTGTGTGCGTGCGTATGTGTGTCATCTGTGTGTGTGTTACCAGGGTCTTCAGGGTGTTCATGGTTCGGTTGCTCCACAGGTGGAACATGCTCTCAGAGTGTGTGCTTTCCTTCTTCAGCCAAGAGCACAAGGGCTCCGCCCTCACTGATGACATCATCATCGCCATCGTCATCATCATCATCATCATCATCATCATCATCATGCAAGAAACAATGTGCTGAGGTAGAGAGTGAGGTAGGTCAGAGTGAGGTAGATCAGAGTGAGCTGAGTGTGAGGACCTTCTGCTGCTTGTCTTTTCTGCTCCGTGTCCCTCTCTTAAATACTCCCAGAGGGCCGCTGTGCTGGCCTGCCTCAGTGATGGGCCGGTGATGAACAGACAGGTGAGGGCGGGGAACCCCCGGCCGCTTTCCATACCTGGCCGGCGTGGTGTGACCCCCAGCTTTCCTCACCGGGTTCCCATAGAAGGCAGGATACATCTTTATCTGCATGAATGTGTGTGGGGGCACGTAACATGTTTAACATGACATAACATGACGTAACATTTATAATGTATATTTATAATAACATTTATAATTCATGTATAACATGTTATAGCGTGTATAACGTGTTGTACATGTATGACATTACATTTATATGTTAACATGTATAAATAACATGTGTAAATAACCAGCTGTTTATATGTAGGTCAGGGTCTGGCCAGGGTCGTCCTGTAGAGTTCACAATGCTTCGGAGCGTGTTGTGAATTCGTGATTCGTTTTGCTTCATGACGTTGGCTGACGTCAGGGAGGTCACATGGGTGAACTGATGCAGCAGGCCTCGGCCAGCTTTCACTTTCCCTTTCAGTCTGGTAGAGCGTGCGGTTCTTCACTTTCATTACTTCACTCTTTGAATGAGTCCTGTTTGTATTAGTTTCTAATGCATTGTCTGGGAAGCCTATGATCTACTATAGAGGATCGGAGGGGATGGAGGGAGTTCAGTCAGCCTCAGGACCAACACAACGATGAGAGAGTAACACATTAGCTGTCAAATGAATTCATCGTGAATGGAATCAAAATCAATCACATCTCTCAAGGAAACAAGGGTTTCATATGACAAATATATATTATTATATTAATATCATATTTTAGGTTTTTTTTTAAGGGCTCTTATATATAAATGACTCCCCACTTCAATCCAGCCGGCAGCGGTGACGCGCCACTAAGCGACCGGAAGTAGGAGAGGAAGCAGCTCCTCATTGGCTGCTTAAACGCAATTAGTGGTACGTCATCGGCGCGGGAACTTTTGTTCACCCAAGTAGCGGAGCGTTATCGATTATATATACATATTATGTCTATATATAAATATAATATATTTATATTATCTATCAATTAGTCTACTGACCCGACTTGTCAGGTAAGGCTTTCTCTTAACTTTACCATCGATGAACACTACGAACTACTACTAACTAGTACCAAACTGTATGAACAATGTAACGACTGACTAGTACTACTAATGTTACTATACCGTCCCCTGTATATCCACCATGTAACCATGACTAACTCCCACTAACTAGTACTACTATAGTATTATAATCCCCTTTGAACCACCAACGACTAACTACTACTAACTAATGCAATCTTATTCAATATGAAAG
Source organism: Pollachius pollachius (assembly GCF_949987615.1). Lineage (NCBI taxonomy): Eukaryota > Metazoa > Chordata > Actinopteri > Gadiformes > Gadidae > Pollachius > Pollachius pollachius. Next base: position 23,199,977 of record NC_136944.1, on the reverse strand, counting down.
TAAAATCTGATTCAATAAATAAACCAAATAAATATATTTTATTTATAATTGTTGCCACTGTTCAAATTAAACCAATAAATGAAGTATAAGAAAATAAACTACATTAAGAGTTTAAGTAACCGGGCATTAAGAAATATGGGTAAAAGGTTTAAAATTAACAAATATTAGTATGAATGCATCCATCACATAATGATGTAAGCTTTAATCATTCTAATCTCATTTTAAATGTACATGTATATTATAAATATAAACACGATGCACAATACACATCTGTATATGTATATATGTGTGTGTTTGTGGTGGATATATCTCCATGCGCCACCAAGGTCTTTATATAGATATTTCTATGCATACAGGTTTCTTTAGATCATACGTAGCTTGCTATGCCCATAACTTGTTCCTGTGTTCGCTTTAGAGTACAGGCTACATTGTGATTCTGCTCTGGACTAGAGATCCAGTGGTTAACCGGTTTCACTGTTAACCGCGCTGTTGAAACGTCCCGGTGAGGTCAGGCTTCGCTACACGAGCGGTTCTGGTCTAACCCTCAGAGGGACATCCGGGCATTCTGTCGAAACAAAACGAAAATACAATATAATCTCTTAAGAATGCTATATATGTAGATGTGTATATATGTATATATATATATGTGTGTGTGTGTGTGTGGTGGATATATCTTCTTGCTCCAACAAAGTCTTTAGATTGATATTTTTATATATGTAAAACATATATTTCTATCCATGTTTCTATAAATGTATAGATGCGTGTGTGTGGGTTCCAGGTGTAGGTGATGGAGGTGGACATCATAGAGTTCAAAGTGCCGACGGAAAGCAACAAAGCTCTCTTCATATGGGACCTCCAGCCTGGCTACAGCCATGCCTACATCTATGTGAGCTAACCCTACATCTATGAGTTCACCGCTGACCCTAACCCTACATCTATGTGAGCTAACCCCTAACCCTACATCTATGAGTTGACCCCTGACCATAACCCTAACCCTACATCTATGAGTTGACCCCTGACCCTTACCCTACGTCTATGAGTTGACCCCTGACCCTCACCCTAACCCTACATCTATGAGTTGACCCCTGACCCTGACTACTCTAACTTTAACCGTTCTAGGAGAGGGTGAGCTCTCTCTCTCTCTCTCTCTCTCTCTCGCTGTCTCTCTCTCTCCCCCCCCCCCCCCCCCCCGTCTCTCTCTCTCTCTCTCTCTCTCTCTCTCTCTCTCTCTCTCCCTCTCTCTCTGTATCTCTGTCTCTCTCTCTCTTGCATGGTTGATTCCGCCTTTGGTGTTTGAACCGTTTGGATAAATGCGTGTGCGTGTGTGTGTGTGTGTGTGTGTGTGTGTGTGTGTGTGTGTGTTTGCAGGGCCAGCAGTTTGTATACAGAAACACAGTAAGTTCCAGAGATGGGTCAGAGACAAGGCCTTAGTACACGCCTTCAGCTCAGTACTGCTAATACTACTAGGTCAGTACTACTACTAAACATCCTTCTTCCACCTCCGCAACATTGCACGCCTTCGACTCACTCTTTCATCCTTAGCTGCCGAAACACTGATCCACGCCTTCATCAGTTGCAGACTCGACTTTTGCAATAGCATTCTGTATGGCCTCCCCTCCACTGTTCTTCAAAAATTGCAATATGTACAAAACTCTGCTGCCCGACTGCTTACTAACTCCCCCTCCAGAGAACACATTACTCCCATCCTCCGTCAACTTCATTGGCTTCCAGTAAAACAACGCATCAATTTCAAGATCCTCCTCACCACCTACAAAGCGCTAAACAACTTTGCACCCTCGTACATATCAGATCTCCTCCATCGCCACTCCCCCACTCACCGCCTACGCTCCGCTGATGCCAACCTTCTCACCTCCATCACCAAGACCAAGTATCACGACCTGGGGGACAGAGCCTTCGCCATCGCTGCCCCTACCCTCTGGAACGCCCTCCCTCTGGCCATCCCAAACTCTGACACACTCTGTTCATTCAAAAGTCAACTTAAAACCTATCTCTTCAGGACCACCTACAACATCTGACAAGCCATCCTCCGCCATCTTCCACCCTCTCCCGCTCTCTTAATGTGTTGCCTATTGTTGTGGTGTTGTTTTCCCTTTTGTTTGAGTGTCTGTACTGTCTGTATGTATTCCTTTCTTATTTGTAAAGCGTCTGAGTATTTAGAAAAGCGCTATAAAAAACTGATCAAACATTATTATTATTATTACTACTACTACTACTACTACAAGGCCTTAGTACAACAAGTAAATATTACAAGTACTAGCAAGAATGCTGCTTTTGTGTGTGTGTGTGTGTGTGTGTGTGTGTGTGTGTGTGTGTGTGCGCAGGAGTTGGACGTGTGATGGTAGAGCTGAGACCAGGAGACCAGCTTCGACTTGAAGACCAACCTGATGAGGTCATCAAGGTACAGATTGAATATATATTGTTTTATGTGTTTATATATGTATATACACATATATGTGTGAATGTATTTATACATAGGAAGAGGGGCAGGGCCATACATACATACATACATATATATATATATATACGTATGTATGTATGGCCCTGCCCCTCTTCCTATGTATAAAATATGTGTGTGTGTGTGTTTGTGTGTGTGTGTGTGTGTGTGTCTGTGTGTGTGTGTGTGCACGTGTATAAACAAACACAGAATATGTTATTGTGTGTCTTGCAGGTGAATGAGTTACTTAGTGTCTTGTAGGTGAATTAGTTGTAGCACTTATTCGCATTCATTTATATATGCACAGTTACTATTAAAGTCCCTTAGGAATCAGCTGGAATAAGTTTAAAGAAACGACAGGGAAGACATTTAAATAAAGTACAACTTTATTAAAGTATCAAAAGCAGATCATAGAGGAACAATTCTTGTATTCAATACAAAACAACATGAATGTATTTTAAATATATAAATATAACCACAGAAAAATCTGATTATTGCATCATAATAATAAAAACAAATGTGTGTAATGACTCTGGTAATAATATACATGTTAGGGTCACTGAAGAAATTTGAAGGATCAGGGAGAGATGAGTTAGAGACCGGTTAGAGACCGGTTAGAGACCGGTTAGAGATGAGCTTCCCTAACCCGGTCAGGGGGAGATGGAAGAGGCCAGCAGGTCCAGCCTGACCAGGTGAGCGATCAGGGAGGATCTCAGGAGGTCCTGATGGAAAATGACACAACGTCAAGAAACACTATCTAACCCCAAGACACTGCTCTAGAAATACTATCTAACCCCAAGACACTGCTCTAGAAACACTATCTAACCCCAAGACACTGCTCTAGAAACACTATCTTACCCCAAGACACTGCTCTAGAAACACTATCTAACCCCAAGCCACTGCTCTAGAAACACTATCTAACCCCAAGACACTGCTCTAGAAACACTATCTAACCCCAACATACTTTCTCTAAATACACTATCTCATATATATAAACATAGATATAGAAATATAGATCAAGGGCTGTGATTAACATAGATATATAGAGATAGATCGATCCTATTCCTACTTGTTGATGGAGACTCTTCTTCAGGGCTTTTAGGTGAACTTTGATTCTCTTTGTCAGTTTGGTGACGGAGGAGGAGGAGGAGGACGATGACAAACTCAGCAAATTAACCTACACACACGCACACACACACAATGATATTTTGACATGATATTAGTATCTCTATCGGTGGTCGGCCCCATTGTTGTCGTCACAGGTGTCTTGGTGTGTGTTATTGATTGTTGCTAGGCGTGAAGTGTTTTGTAGTTTATACGTGTGTGTCTATGTGGCTCTAGTGTCTAGTGTGTCGGTGGGTTACGGTGCTTTTGCATCACATACACACTGGTGTAGTTCAGTCTTCTGCCTGTGGAGGTCGCTGTTGAGGCGGTCGATGCGCGGCTGTGAGCTGCTGCTGATGTTTGAACTCCAGGCGGCGGAAACGTTCAGCAAGGCGCCAAACATCTCTGACAGGAACACCACCTTCCGCCCCGCCTGTTGAAATACTACTGTTAATACTGCTACAGTACTATCAGAACCTGCTAATGTAATACCTGCTAAAGAAATACTACTGTTAATACTGCTACAGTACTATCAGAACCTGCTAATGTAATACCTGCTAAAGAAATACTACTGTTAATACTGCTACAGTACTATCAGAACCTGCTAATGTAATACCTGCTAATGAAATACTACTGTTAATACTGATATACTAATATTAATCATATTAATACTATTATTATTAATAATAAAAATAATAGTAATAATATTGATATTAATATTAATAATAATAACATTAATAATAATAATAACATTAATAATAATAATAATAATAATAAGTGACGTACCGTGAGGTGGCCGGCTTGGTCGTACTGCCGGTCTGGGAACAATGGGAGAGAGACCTCCAGGCCTACTGAACTGTTACCCTAGAGAGAGAGAGAGAGAGGGAGAGAGAGGGAGAGAGAGAGAGAGAGAGACATATGATGCAGAGTGAGAGAGACCTAGGTGTACATCTGTGCGTGTGCGTGAGTATGTGTGTGTGTGCACGTGCGTAAACTTTGTGTCAAGTGTGTGTGTGTGTGTGTGCGTCCGTATGTGTGTCAGGTGTGTGTGTGTGCGTGCGTATGTGTGTCATGTGTGTGTGTGTGTGCGCGTGCGTAAACTGTCAGATGTGTGTGTGCGTGCGTATGCGTGTCAGGTGTGTGTGTGTGTGTGTGCGTGCGTATGTGTGTCATCTGTGTGTGTGTTACCAGGGTCTTCAGGGTGTTCATGGTTCGGTTGCTCCACAGGTGGAACATGCTCTCAGAGTGTGTGCTTTCCTTCTTCAGCCAAGAGCACAAGGGCTCCGCCCTCACTGATGACATCATCATCGCCATCGTCATCATCATCATCATCATCATCATCATCATCATGCAAGAAACAATGTGCTGAGGTAGAGAGAGAGGTAGACCAGAGTGAGGTAGATCAGAGTGAGGTAGATCAGAGTGAGGTAGAGAGTGAGGTAGGTCAGAGTGAGGTAGATCAGAGTGAGCTGAGTGTGAGGACCTTCTGCTGCTTGTCTCTTCTGCTCCGTGTCCCTCTCTTAAATACTCCCAGAGGGCCGCTGTGGTGGCCTGCCTCAGTGATGGGCCGGTGATGAACAGACAGGTGAGGGCGGGGAACCCCCGGCCGCTTTCCATACCTGGCCGGCGTGGTGTGACCCCCAGCTGTCCTCACCGGGTTCCCATAGAAGGCAGGATACATCTTTATCTGCATGAATGTGTGTGGGGGCACGTAACATGTTTAACATGACATAACATTTATAACATGACGTAACATTTATAATGTATATTTATAATAACTATAATAAATAAATTCATAATGCATGTATAACATGTTATAGCGTGTATAACGTGTTGTACATGTATGACATTACATTTATACGTTTACATGTATAAATAACATGTGTAAATAACCAGCTGTTTATATGTAGGTCAGGGTCTGGCCAGGGTCGTTCTGTAGAGTTCACAATGCTTCGGAGCGTGCTGTGAATTCGTGATTCGTTTTGCTTCATGACGTTGGCTGACGTCAGGGAGGTCACATGGGTGAACTGATGCAGCAGGCCTCGGCCAGCTTTCACTTTCCCTTTCAGTCTGGTAGAGCGTGCGGTTCTTCACTTTCATTACTTCACTCTTTGAATGAGTCCTGTTTGTATTAGTTTCTAATGCATTGTCTGGGAAGCCTATGATCTACTATAGAGGATCGGAGGGGATGGAGGGAGTTCAGTCAGCCTCAGGACCAACACAACGATGAGAGAGTAACACATTAGCTGTCAAATGAATTCATCGTGAATGGAATCAAAATCAATCACATCTCTCAAGGAAACAAGGGTTTCATATGACAAATATATATTATTATATTAATATCATATTTTAGGTTTTTTTTTAAGGGCTCTTATATATAAATGACTCCCCACTTCAATCCAGCCGGCAGCGGTGACGCGCCACTAAGCGACCGGAAGTAGGAGAGGAAGCAGCTCCTCATTGGCTGCTTAAACGCAATTAGTGGTACGTCATCGGCGTGGGAACTTTTGTTCACCCAAGTAGCGGAGCGTTATCGATTATATATACATATTATGTCTATATATAAATATAATATATTTATATTATCTATCAATTAGTGTACTGACCCGACTTGTCAGGTAAGGCTTTCTCTTAACTTTACCATCGATGAACACTACGAACTACTACTAACTAGTACCAAACTGTATGAACAATGTAACGACTGAATAGTACTACTAATGTTACTATACCGTCCCCTGTATATCCACCATGTAACCATGACTAACTCCCACTAACTAGTACTACTATAGTATTATAATCCCCTTTGAACCACCAACGACTAACTACTACTAACTAATGCAATCTTATTCAATATGAAAGTAAAATCTGATTCAATAAATAAACCAAATAAATATATTTTATTTATAAATGTTGCCACTGTTCAAATTGAACCAATAAATGAAGTATAAGAAAATAAACTACATTAAGAGTTTAAGTAACCGGGCATTAAGAAATATGGGTAAAAGGTTTAAAATTAACAAATATTAGTATGAATGCATCCATCACATAATGATGTAAGCTTTAATCATTCTAATCTCATTTTAAATGTACATGTATATTATAAATATAAACACGATGCACAATACACATCTGTATATGTATATATGTGTGTGTTTGTGGTGGATATATCTCCATGCGCCACCAAGGTCTTTATATAGATATTTCTATGCATACAGGTTTCTTTAGATCATACGTAGCTTGCTATGCCCATAACTTGTTCCTGTGTTCGCTTTAGAGTACAGGCTACATTGTGATTCTGCTCTGGACTAGAGATCCAGTGGTTAACCGGTTTCACTGTTAACCGCGCTGTTGAAACGTCCCGGTGAGGTCAGGCTTTGCTACACGAGCGGTTCTGGTCTAACCCTCAGAGGGACATCCGGGCATTCTGTCGAAACAAAACGAAAATACAATATAATCTCTTAAGAATGCTATATATGTAGATGTGTATATATGTATATATATATATATATATGTGTGTGTGTGTGTGTGGTGGATATATCTTCTTGCTCCAACAATGTCTTTAGATTGATATTTTTATATATGTAAAACATATATTTCTATCCATGTTTCTATAAATGTATAGATGCGTGTGTGTGGGTTCCAGGTGTAGGTGATGGAGGTGGACATCATAGAGTTCAAAGTGCCGACGGAAAGCAACAAAGCTCTCTTCATATGGGACCTCCAGCCTGGCTACAGCCATGCCTACATCTATGTGAGCTAACCCTACATCTATGAGTTCACCGCTGACCCTAACCCTACATCTATGTGAGCTAACCCCTAACCCTACATCTATGAGTTGACCCCTGACCATAACCCTAACCCTACATCTATGAGTTGACCCCTGACCCTTACCCTACGTCTATGAGTTGACCCCTGACCCTAACCCTAACCCTACATCTATGAGTTGACCCCTGACCCTGACTACTGTAACTTTAACCGTTCTAGGAGAGGGTGAGCTCTCTCTCTCTCTCTCTCTCTCTCTCGCTGTCTCTCTCTCTCCCCCCCCCCCCCCCCCCGTCTCTCTCTCTCTCTCTCTCTCTCTCTCTCTCTCTCTCCTCTCTCTCTGTATCTCTGTCTCTCTCTCTCTTGCATGGTTGATTCCGCCTTTGGTGTTTGAACCGTTTGGATAAATGCGTGTGCGTGTGTGTGTGTGTGTGTGTGTGTGTGTGTGTGTGTGTGTGTTTGCAGGGCCAGCAGTTTGTATACAGAAACACAGTAAGTTCCAGAGATGGGTCAGAGACAAGGCCTTAGTACACGCCTTCAGCTCAGTACTGCTAATACTACTAGGTCAGTACTACTACTAAACATCCTTCTTCCACCTCCGCAACATTGCACGCCTTCGACTCACTCTTTCATCCTTAGCTGCCGAAACACTGATCCACGCCTTCATCAGTTGCAGACTCGACTTTTGCAATAGCATTCTGTATGGCCTCCCCTCCACTGTTCTTCAAAAATTGCAATATGTACAAAACTCTGCTGCCCGACTGCTTACTAACTCCCCCTCCAGAGAACACATTACTCCCATCCTCCGTCAACTTCATTGGCTTCCAGTAAAACAACGCATCAATTTCAAGATCCTCCTCACCACCTACAAAGCGCTAAACAACTTTGCACCCTCGTACATATCAGATCTCCTCCATCGCCACTCCCCCACTCACCGCCTACGCTCCGCTGATGCCAACCTTCTCACCTCCATCACCAAGACCAAGTACCACACCCTGGGGGACAGAGCCTTCGCCGCCCCTACACTCTGGAACGCCCTCCCTCTGGCCATCCCAAACTCTGACACTCTGTTCATTCAAAAGTCAACTTAAAACCTATCTCTTCAGGACCACCTACAACATCTGACAAGCCATCCTCCGCCATCTTCCACCCTCTCCCGCTCTCTTAATGTGCTGCCTATTGTTGTGGTGTTGTTCATTTTTTCCCTTTTGTTTGAGTGTCTGTACTGTCTGTATGTATTCCTTTCTTATTTGTAAAGCGTCTGAGTATTTAGAAAAGCGCTATAAAAAACTGATCAAACATTATTATTATTATTACTACTACTACTACTACTACTACAAGGCCTTAGTACAACAAGTAAATATTACAAGTACTAGCAAGAATGCTGCTTTTGTGTGTGTGTGTGTGTGTGTGTGTGTGTGTGTGTGTGTGTGTGTGTGTGTGTGTGTGTGTGTGCGCAGGAGTTGGACGTGTGATGGTGGAGCTGAGACCAGGAGACCAGCTTCGACTTGAAGACCAACCTGATGAGGTCATCAAGGTACAGATTGAATATATATTGTTTTATGTGTTTATATATGTATATACACATATATGTGTGAATGTATTTATACATAGGAAGAGGGGCAGGGCCATACATACATACATACATATATATATATATATATATACGTATGTATGTATGGCCCTGCCCCTCTTCCTATGTATAAAATATGTGTGTGTGTGTGTTTGTGTGTGTGTGTGTGTGTGTGTGTGTGTGTGTGCACGTGTATAAACAAACACAGAATATGTTATTGTGTGTCTTGCAGGTGAATGAGTTACTTAGTGTCTTGTAGGTGAATTAGTTGTAGCACTTATTCGCATTCATTTATATATGCACAGTTATTATTAAAGTCCCTTAGGAATCAGCTGGAATAAGTTTAAAGAAACGACAGGGAAGACATTTAAATAAAGTACAACTTTATTAAAGTATCAAAAGCAGATCATAGAGGAACAATTCTTGTATTCAATACAAAACAACATGAATGTATTTTAAATATATAAATATAACCACAGAAAAATCTGATTATTGCATCATAATAATAAAAAACAAATGTGTGTAATGTCTCTGGTAATAATATACATGTTAGGGTCACTGAAGAAATTTGAAGGATCAGGGAGAGATGAGTTAGAGACCGGTTAGAGACCGGTTAGAGACCGGTTAGAAATTAGCTTCCCTAACCCGGTCAGGGGGAGATGGAAGAGGCCAGCAGGTCCAGCCTGACCAGGTGGGCGAACAGGGAGGATCTCAGGAGGTCCTGATGGAAAATGACACAACGTCAAGAAACACTATCTAACCCCAAGGCACTGCTCTAGAAACACTATCTAACCCCAAGACACTGCTCTAGAAACACTATCTAACCCCAAGACACTGCTCTAGAAACACTATCTAACCCCAAGACACTGCTCTAGAAACACTATCTAACCCCAAACCACTGCTCTAGAAACACTATCTAACCCCAAGACACTGCTCGAGAAACACTATCTAACCACAAGACACTGCTCTAGAAACACTAACTAACCCCAAGACACTGCTCTAGAAACACTATCTAACCCCAAGACACTGCTCTACAAACACTATCTAACCCCAAGACACTGCTCTAGAAACACTATCTAACCCCAAGACACTGCTCTAGAAACACTATCTAACCCCAAGACACTGCTCTAGAAACACTATCTAACCCCAAGACACTGCTCTAGAAACACTATCTAACCCCAAACCACTGCTCTAGAAACACTATCTAACCCCAAGACACTGCTCGAGAAACACTATCTAACCACAAGACACTGCTCTAGAAACACTAACTAACCCCAAGACACTGCTCTAGAAACACTATCTAACCCCAAGACACTGCTCTACAAACACTATCTAACCCCAAGACACTGCTCTAGAAACACTATCTAACCCCAAGACACTGCTCTAGAAACACTATCTAACCCCAAGACACTGCTCTAGAAACACTATCTAACCCCAAGACACTGCTCTAGAAACACTATCTAACCCCAACATAGCTTCTCTAAATACACTATCTCATATATATAAACATAGATATAGAAATATAGATCAAGGGCTGTGATTAACATAGATATATAGAGATAGATCGATCCTATTCCTACTTGTTGATGGAGACTCTTCTTCAGGGCTTTCAGGTGAACTTTGATTCTCTTTGTCAGTTTGGTGACGGAGGAGGAGGAGGAGGACGATGACAAACTCAGCAAATTAACCTACACACACGCACACACACACAATGATATTTTGACATGATATTAGTATCTCTATCGGTGGTCGGCCCCATTGTTGTCGTCACAGGTGTCTTGGTGTGTGTTATTGATTGTTGCTAGGCGTGAAGTGTTTTGTAGTTTATACGTGTGTGTCTATGTGGCTCTAGTGTCTAGTGTGTCGGTGGGTTACGGTGCGTTTGCATCACATACACACTGGTTTAGTTCAGTCTTCTGCCTGTGGAGGTCGCTGTTGAGGCGGTCGATGCGCGGCTGTAAGCTGCTGCTGATGTTTGAACTCCAGGCGGCGGATACGTTCAGCAAGGCGCCAAACATCTCTGACAGGAACACCACCTTCCGCCCCGCCTGTTGAAATACTACTGTTAATACTGCTACAGTACTATCAGAACCTGTTAATGTAATACCTGCTAAAGAAATACCACTGTTAATACTGCTACAGTACTATCAGAACCTGGTAATGTAATACCTGCTAAAGAAATACTACTGTTAATACTGCTACAGTACTATCAGAACCTGCTAATGTAATACCTGCTAATGAAATACTACTGTTAATACTGATATAGAATATTAATCATATTAATACTATTATTATTAATAATAAAAATAATAGTAATAATATTAATATTGATATTAATATTAATAATAATAATAATAATAACATTAATAATAATAATAATAATAATAATAATAATAATAATAATAAGTGACGTACCGTGAGCTGGCCGGCTTGGTCGTACTGCCGCTCTGGGAACAATGGGAGAGAGACCTCCAGGCCTACTGAACTGTTACCCTAGAGAGAGAGAGAGAGAGAGAGGAAGAGAGAGAGAGGGAGAGAGAGAGAGAGAGAGAGAGAGAGACATATGATGCAGAGTGAGAGAGACCTAGGTGTACATCTGTGCGTGTGCGTGAGTATGTGTGTGTGTGCACGTGCGTAAACTTTGTGTCAGGTGTGTGTGTGTGTGTGTGTGCGTCCGTATGTGTGTCAGGTGTGTGTGTGTGCGTGCGTATGTGTGTCATGTGTGTGTGTGTGCGAGTGCGTAAACTGTGTGTCAGGTGTGTGTGTGTGCGTGCGTATGTGTGTCATCTGTGTGTGTGTTACCAGGGTCTTCAGGGTGTTCATGGTTCGGTTGCTCCACAGGTGGAACATGCTCTCAGAGTGTGTGCTTTCCTTCTTCAGCCAAGAGCATAAGGGCTCCGCCCTCACTGATGACATCATCATCGCCATCGTCATCATCATCATCATCATCATCATCATCATGCAAGAAACAATGTGCTGAGGTAGAGAGTGAGGTAGACCAGAGTGAGGTAGGTCAGAGTGAGGTAGATCAGAGTGAGGTAGATCAGAGTGAGGTAGAGAGTGAGGTAGATCAGGGTGAGCTGAGTGTGAGGACCTTCTGCTGCTTGTCTCTTCTGCTCCGTGTCCCTCTCTTAAATACTCCCAGAGGGCCGCTGTGGTGGCCTGCCTCAGTGATGGGCCGGTGATGAACAGACAGGTGAGGGCGGGGAACCCCCGGCCGCTTTCCATACCTGGCCGGCGTGGTGTGACCCCCAGCCGTCCTCACCGGGTTCCCATAGAAGGCAGGATACATCTTTATCTGCATTAATGTGTGTGGGGGCACTTAACATGTTTAACATGACATAACATTTATAACATGACGTAACATTTATAATGTATATTAATAATAACATTTATAAATCATGTATAACATGTTATAGCGTGTATAACGTGTTGTACATGTATGACATTACATTTATACGTTAACATGTATAAATAACATGTGTAAATAACCAGCTGTTTATATGTAGGTCAGGGTCTGGCCAGGGTCGTCCTGTAGAGTTCACAATGCTTCGGAGCGTGTTGTGAATTCGTGATTCGTTTTGCTTCATGACGTTGGCTGACGTCAGGGAGGTAACATGGGTGAACTGATGCAGCAGGCCTCGGCCAGCTTTCACTTTCCCTTTCAGTCTGGTAGAGCGTGCGGTTCTTCACTTTCATTACTTCACCCTTTGAATGAGTCCTGTTTGTATTAGTTTCTAATGTATTGTCTGGGAAGCCTATGATCTACTATAGAGGATCGGAGGGGATGGAGGGAGTTCAGTCAGCCTCAGGACCAACACAACGATGAGAGAGTAACACATTAGCTGTCAAATGAATTCATCGTGAATGGAATCAAAATCAATCACATCTCTCAAGGAAACAAGGGTTTCATATGACAAATATATATTATTATATTAATATCATATTTTAAGGTTTTTTTTAAGGGCTCTTATATATAAATGACTCCCCACTTCAATCCAGCCGGCAGCGGTGACGCGCCACTAAGCGACCGGAAGTAGGAGAGGAAGCAGCTCCTCATTGGCTGCTTAAATGCCATTAGTGGTACGTCATCGGCGCGGGAACTTTTGTTCACCCAACTAGCGGAGCGTTATCGATTATATATACATATTATGTCTATATATAAATATAATATATTTATATTATCTATCAATTAGTCTACTGACCCGACTTGTCAGGTAAGGCTTTCTCTTAACTTTACCATCGATGAACACTACGAACTACTACTAACTAGTACCAAACTGTATGAACAATGTAACGACTGACTAGTACTACTAATGTTACTATACCGTCCCCTGTATATCCACCATGTAACCATGACTAACTCCCACTAACTAGTACTACTATAGTATTATAATCCCCTTTGAACCACCAACGACTAACTACTACTAACTAATGCAATCTTATTCAATATGAAAGTAAAATCTGATTCAATAAATAAACCAAATAAATATATTTTATTTATAAATGTTGCCACTGTTCAAATTAAACCAATAAATGAAGTATAAGAAAATAAACTACATTAAGAGTTTAAGTAACCGGGCATTAAGAAATATGGGTAAAAGGTTTAAAATTAACAAATATTAGTATGAATGCATCCATCACATAATGATGTAAGCTTTAATCATTCTAATCTCATTTTAAATGTACATGTATACTATAAATATAAACACGATGCACAATACACATCTGTATATGTATATATGTGTGTGTTTGTGGTTGATATATCTCCATGCGCCACCAAGGTCTTTATATAGATATTTCTATGCATACAGGTTTCTTTAGATCATACGTAGCTTGCTATGCCCATAACTTGTTCCTGTGTTCGCTTTAGAGTACAGGCTACATTGTGATTCTGCTCTGGACTAGAGATCCAATGGTTAACCGGTTTCTCTGTTAACCACGCTGTTGAAACGTCACGGTGAGGTCAGGCTTCGCTACACGAGCGGTTCTGGTCTGACCCTCAGAGGGGCATCCGGGCATTCTGTCGAAACAAAACGAAAATACAATATAATCTCTTAAGAATGCTATATATGTAGATGTGTATATATGTATGTGTATATATATATATATATACATATATATGGGTGTGTGTGTGTGTGGTGGATATATCTTCCTGCTCCAACAAAGTCTTTAGATTGATATTTCTATATATGTAAAATATATATTTCTATCCATGTTTCTATAAATGTATAGATGCGTGTGTGTGGGTTCCAGGTGTAGGTGATGGAGGTGGACATCATAGAGTTCAAAGTGCCGACGGAAAGCAACAAAGCTCTCTTCATATGGGACCTCCAGCCTGGCTACAGCCACGCCTACATCTATGTGAGCTAACCCCTAACACTACATCTATGAGTTGACCCCTGACCCTAACCCTACATCTATGAGTTGACCCTAACCCTAACCCTACATCTATGAGTTGACCCCTGACCCTAACCCTACATCTATGAGTTAACTGCCGACCCTAAACCTACATCTATGAGTTGACCCTAAACCTAACCCTACATCTATGAGTTGACCCCTGACCCTAACCCTAACCCTACATCTATGAGTTGACCCCTGACCCTAACTCTAACCCTACATCTATGAGTTGACCCCTGACCCTAACTCTAACCCTACATCTATGAGTTGACCCCTGACCCTAACTCTAACCCTACATCTATGAGTTAACCGCTGACCCTAACTCTAACCCTACATCTATAAGTTGACCCCTGACCCTGACTACCCTAACCATAACCGTTCTAGGAGAGGGTGTTCTCTGCGTTCTCCTCCTTCGGACCCCTCTTCCTGGTCAAAGTGCTCCCCAACTCTCCCTCTGTGTCTCCTGGCTTCTACTCGCTGGTGAAGTTCTACTGCTCCAGACACGCCCTGCAGGCCCAGAGATCTACTGATGGAACCCTCCTGTTCCAGGGCACTCCGGTCAAGGTCATACTCCTCTACACACTCTCTGTCTGTCTGTCTGTCTGTCTGTCTGTCTGTCTGTCTGTCTGTCTGTCTGTCTGTCTCACTGTGTCTCTGTCTCTCCATCTGTCTCTCTTTCTCCCTCTCTCTCTGTATCTCTGTCTCTCTGTGTCTCTCTCTCCCTCTCTGTCTCTGTATCTGTCTCTCTCTGTATCTCTCTCTCTCTCCCTCTCTGTATCTCTCTCTCTCTCCCTCTCTCTCTCTCTGTATCTCTCTCTCTCTCCCTCTCTCTCTCTGTATCTCTCTCTCTCTCTCTTTGTATCTCTCTCTCCCTCTCTCTCTCTCTCTCTGTATCTCTCTCTCCCTCTCTCTCTCTCTCTCTGTATCTCTGTCTCTCTCTGTATCTCTCTCTCTCTCCCTCTCTGTATCTCTCTCTCTCCCTCTCTCTGTATCTCTCTCCCCCTCTCTCTCTGTATCTCTGTCTCTCTCTCTCTTGCGTGGTTGACTCCGTCGTTGGTGTTGGAACCGTTTGGATAAATGCCACAAATGAAAATTTGTGCATCTACTTGTGTGTGTATATTTAAGTCTTTGGTTATACAGCTGCTTATATAAATATGTGTGTACAGAGAAGTGTCATGTGTAGACACACATGTGTATATAATTGTGTTATGTTTTAGGTAAGACTCAGTACCCGACAGGCTCCCTTCCTCCAATTTGACAACCAGCTGCTAAGCCACTCCCGCTGCCTGGAACTGGCCAATCACTGCCTGGGCTTCAACGGCTGGTCCACACGCATCATCAATGTACTATTTTGCTTTCCTAGTTGGTTGGATAAAAACCACCGAGTCATATCTGTACTAAATGCTGATCGATAGTTATTTAAATGTTATTAATAAAATCGCATCCTAAAACCTATGTATTAAATAAAAGAAAATGCTGGCAAGCCCTAACCTCTCTCTTTGGGTACAAGAATCGTACTATTGACACTCCTAAACCCCTCCCACTCGCCATAAACCCCTCCCACTTACCCTAAACCCCTCCCACTTACCCTAAACCATTCCTACTCGCCATGAACTCGCTTTAAATGAATATTAATTGTATGACTAATAATTAAAGATCTTTGTTACTTCCTGGTTTCAGCTGAAAGTGTTGCCTTCTGATTCTCTGGAAGAGGGGCAGGGCCATGAGGCCAGTGGGAGGAGCCAACTGGTAAGTGGGAGGAGCCAGGAGGTCAGTGGGAGGAGCCAGACGACGCTGCGCTATGGGTGTTTACTGGAGCTGTCGTTTCCCCAACACGGCGTTTCATCAAGAGGAGTGGCCGTCATAGAGGAGACCTTCTCCCTGTCTGGTACACACCTGGTACACACCTGGTACACACCTGGTACACACATGGTACACACCTGGTACACACCTGGTACACACATGGTACACACCTGGTACACACATGGTACACACCTGGTATACACATGGTACACACCTGTTACACATAGAACACACCTGGTACACATACTACATACCTGGTACACATACTACACACCTGGTACACATACTACACACCTGGTACACATAGTACACACCTGGTACACACATAGTACACACATGATACATACCTGGTACAAACCTGGTACACACCCTAAATGTAACTGTGTGTGTGTGTGTGTGTGTGTGTGTGTGTGTGTGTGTTCAGGGCCAGCAGTGTGTATACAGAAACACAGTAAGCTCCAGAGATGGGTCAGAGACAAGGCCTTAGTACACGCCTTCAGCTCAGTACTGCTAATACTACTAGGTAAGTACTACTACTACTACTACTACTACAAGGCCTTAGTACACAACAAGTAAATTCTACAAGTACTAGCAAGAATGCTGCTTTTGTGTGTGTGTGTGTGTTTGTGTGTGTGTGTGTGTGTGTGTGTGTGTGTGTGTGTGCGCAGAAGATGGACGTGTGATGGTGGAGCTGAGACCAGGAGACCAGCTTCGACTTGAAGACCAACCTGATGAGGTCATCAAGGTACAGATAGAATATATATTGTTTTAGGTGTTTATATATGTACATACACATATATGTGTGAATGTATGTATACATAGGAAGAGGGGCAGGGCCATATATATATATATATAAATATATATGTATGTATGGCAGAGTTGTTTGTTATGTATGGCATATATATGTGTATATATATGTGTATATTTCTGTGTGTGTGTGTTTGCATGCATATAAACACACACAGAATATGTTATTGTGTGTCTTGCTGGTGAATTGAGTTACTGTGTTTCGTGTAGGTGAATGAGTTATTGTGTGTCTTGCAGGTTAATGAGTTAGTCTCTGAGCCTGAGGAAGAGGAGCCAGCTGACCTTGCCTTCTCCTGATTCATCCTTCATACTCTGTCCTAGCCCAAATAAGGTCTCCTGATGCCCTACGCCCAAATAAGGACTCTTGAAGCCCTACGCCCAAATAAGGACTCCTGATGCCCTACGCCCAAATAAGGACTCTTGAACCCCTACGCCCAAATAAGGAACCCTGAAGCCCTACACCCAAATAAGGACTCCTGAAGCCCTACACCCAAAGAAGGACTCCTGAACCCCTACGCCCAAATAAGGACCCCTGAAGCCCTACGCCCAAATAAGGACCCCTGAAGCCCTACGCCCAAATAAGGAATCCTGAAGCCATACGCCCAAATAAGGTCTCCTGAAGCCCTATGCCCAAGTAAGGACTGATGAAGCCCTACGCCAAATAAGGATTTCTGATCCGTTCAGCCATGGAAGGAATCTGAATCTGTAAAGATTAAAAACATCTACACATGAAAGACATCTAGATCTGTACGTCCATTAAGGCTCTTCACTGCCACCTTTCAAATAAAGTTTTCAAACCGACGCTTTTGGTCTTTGACTGCAGAGAGGATTTCGAGCTCGGGGGTTGGAAGGGAGAAGGCCCTGGTCTTCAGTGTGGTCTTCAGTCTGTGTGTGTATATATATATTTATATTAGTGCTGTCAGTTTAACGCGTTATTAACTGTTCATTTTTTTATCGCTTGATTAACGCTCTTTTGGTTTGGCAAACATTGTAGTTTTTTCACCTACTGTCTAGCAACAACTAGTCACGTTAGAAAAACTACAACACCATACCGGATCTAGCTACACCGGAAACAAAACAACAAGCACGCCGCACAAACTTGTTGGGGCAAGCAAGGATACGGAGCGGGTGAAAAAATCCTTAAAGGGGACATCTCTTACCACCAGGTGTGAGTGTGATTAGCCATTACAAGCAGGTTTGAAAATGTGCAGCATTGTGACATCACAGGTTGGCGTGTCCATCTATCCGTCACACATCTAGATGGACACGCCCACCTGTGATGTCACAATGCTGCACATTTTCAAAACGGCTTGTAATGGCTAATCACACTCACACCTGGTGGTATGATATGTCCCCTTTAAAAGTGTGTTTGTGTGTCACTCTGTTCGAGCCTGCACGAGAGTTCAATGTTGTCATTAGCTTTCACGTCTTTCTGACCAATCGCAGTTCAAGGACCACCTGGGCTGTACCACTTCGGGAGGGGCCGCTCAGTTACTCCCCTCTAGACAAAATCGACTTGGTTGCGATGTTGACAGTTTGTGAGTGTTGGGTCTGTTGAGTGAGTGAGAGGTTGCGGGCGCACAGCTCAGGCTGCCGGACGGCGCTGCAAGGAACTTTTATAAACGCAATATTGTTATCCCGCAGTAATCAGCCTGACAGCCCCGAAACGTTAACGGCCCACCGGGAATTCTCCCGACTCTCCCGATTACCAATCCGTGTGTGTGTGTGTGTGTGTGTGTGTGTGTGTGTGTGTGTCTGTGTTATTAGATAGCCTGGTAATGTGTATAGGCCTACGTACGATAGGAATATTCATGCTGGTTTAAATAATAAATGTTATAGTATAACCCATCTTTGCTGAGCAAGAGTTTTGTTCGAAAGTTCAGTGATTGAAACAAATAAAAGCCCGGGCTATTGAAGTTTTATATTAGGCCTACCACTGTCATGCACCTACCCGATGTCAAGTTGACCGGGTTGAATTCACTGCGGGTCTATCTTCTTACTGTCCTTCTCACACGAAAAGGCTAGCAGCACGAAATCAAGGGATATTTAGAATAGAAAAAATGTGTGATTAATTGCGAGTTAATTATGACATTAATGCGATTAATTGTGATTAAATATTTTAATCCCTTGACGGCACTAATATATATATATATTTATTTAAGATTTTATTAGATATATATTTTATATTATATTACATCTATATATTATATCCAGGGTGCCATTTGCCGGTGGGGATGGTGGGGATTATCCCCCCCTCTGGTTTACACGTCCTACCCTCTGCTGAATTATTTTTATCCTCGGTGGGGATAAAAATTATCCCCCCCACCCAAAGTATTTTCACCATTACATCGTAATAATTAACAACCAAAATACACAGGGTCCGTCTTCATTTTGAAACATTTTAAAATGTTTCTCAAAATTATCCCCCCCTCTGGTTTTTTCACAAATCGCACCCTGATTATATCTATCTATCTCTATATCCTGGTTCATCTCATCATATCTGGTTTCAGAGAATGTGAGAATGCTCATATATTACTCTACCATTGAATTCATAATTATATGAAGAAATTATTCTTAAAACAATACATAATAAGAAAATATTCTGCTGTTTAAAATAACGCCGACCGTTCGGGTCCACTTCGGGATTTTCCGTCGCAACGCCTTCGAGTGTCTTCGGCTGTGTTCGGCGCTCAACGGTCAGTGGTGTGTTCAAATGTTCGGCAGCGCAGCATTACAGGAGCTACTGTGGCTAACTAACAACTAACTAGCCCGCTGAATCCAGACTAAAGGAAGGCACAGAGACAGTGCAACTCAAACCACTTCCTGCTATTGGAGTAACTAAAGTAAATTCATGTCCTGATCTCCTCCAGAAGCTATGGTGGCTAACGTTAACAAACAACTCTCTTGTTACTGAAGCCGCTGGCTACCTAGCATCCCGTAGACCACAGGGGAGCACAACGAGAAGACATTTCTCCCCCGGAGCTACTGGAGCTATGGTGGCTAACCAGGCAGAGGTCCTGTAATACTGGAGGTATGGTGGCTAACTAACTAGAGCTAGTGTAATACTGAAGCTATGGTGGCTAACTAACTAGAGCTAGTGTAATACTGAAGCTATGGTGGCTAACTGACAAGCCGTCGCACTCAGGAGAAACACAAGGAGTCTAACCGGGATCTATTCAGCCGGGATATCGGAGTCTCCCTGCGGAATGACGGTGCTACAAGAACCCGTCCAGGTACGACCTGTCCACATCTCGTGATATTAATGTCATTATTATTTGACCAATGAGAACGGCGTGCTTCATAACCCAGCGAGCTGTCAGCACTCGAGTCCGCCGCCAAGAAAACAAGTGGCCTAGCATCTGGCTAGGCTATCTTTATGGATAGCATCTGGCTAGGCTATCTTTATGGTTAGCATCTGGCTAGTCTATCTTTATGGTTAGCATCTGGCTAGGCTATCTTTATGGTTAGCATTAGGCTAAGCTATCTTTAGGGTTAGCATTGGGCTAGGCTATCTTTAGGGTTAGCATTAGGCTAGTCTATCTTTAGGCTTAGCATTTGGCTAGGCTATCTTTAGGGTTAGTACTTGGCTGGGCTATCTTTGTGGTTAGCATTAGGCTAGGCTATCTTTATGGTTCGCATTAGGCTAGGGTATCTATAGGGTTAGCATTAGGCTAGGCTATCTTTGGGGTTAGCATTAGGCTTGGCTATCTATCTAGGGTTAGCATGAGGCTTGGCTAGCATTAGGCTATCTTTAGGGTTAGCGCTAGGCTATCTGTAGGGTTAGCATTAGGCTTGGCTATATGTAGGGTTAGCATTAGGCTAGGCTATCTTCAAGGTTAGCATATGGCTAGGCTACCTTCAGGGTTAGCATTGGGCTAGGCTACCTTCAGGGTTAGCATTGGGCTAGGCTACCTTCAGGGTAGGATCACAACATCTGACAGTAGGACTGGTATGTGAACAGTTACCTGTGCAGCTGGTGGAACAATATGAGCCTCACAATGATGTAAACGCATCAAAATTAACTATGTGAGCCTCATATTGTTAATTATGATGCAACTCACTCTTCTGTATGCGAGTGTTTCTTATAACAGATTATTGTCGAATACATGATCGTGATCAATGCCACAATTCCCTCATTAACAACAATTAACGTTCAAACAGAACATTCCACCAAATGTTTCCTTGGCAACGCTGAAACCATATAATCAAAGCCCCCAATCTGTCAGTTGAAAAAAGTGTCAGCTGGTGAGGCCCCAGAGGAAGGCCTTGTTGTTCCAGGTGTGCCTGACGCTCCTCTCTCTGTAGGCTGCGGTGTGGCAGGCCCTGAACCACTATGCTTACATGGATGCTGTATTCCTGGCTGAGCGGCTCTACGCTGAAGGTAATGAGGATGATCGGGATGTAGATATGTTTGTTTGTGTTTATATGTATTTATAAGGGGTGAAACGGTGTGTTTGTTTTGTATTGAACCTTACACTGTGGTTAATATGATATTTATTTGAAGTACAGGTAGTTATTGTACATTTATGCTCTCGCTTAATGGTTCATGACCAGGCAACGAGTGCCGGGTGCCATTCATAAAAACCTGTCAATTAGTAACCCTCATCAAGCATCGTTAACAATGTATATCAGAAGCTGTGTGTGTACACGTATCTGCAGTGTGTGTGTGTGTGTGTGTGTGTGTGTGTACACATATCTGCTGTCTGGTTCTGTACGATGGGAGTATGGAGACATGTCTGCGGGATGTGACGAGGCTGTGTGTGAACTCTCTCCTCCAGTGGGCTCGGAGGAGGCCCTGTATCTGCTGGCCACCTGTTATTTCCGCTCAGGGAAAGCGTACAAGGCCTACCGCCTGTTGAAGACTCACACCTGTTCTACACCGCAGTGCCGATACCTGCTGGCCAAGTGCTGCGTGGACCTCAGCAAGTATGAACACACACACTCACCCCAACCTCACTCTCTCCTCAAGCTCCCTCGGTCACTCCCACTTACACACTCAGAATCTGTCTCTGACTTTGTCACTCGGTCTCTCACTCTGTCACTCACCTACTTTCAGTCTGTCAGTCTTTCACTATCAGCCACTCTGTCGCTCACTCTCTCTCTCTCAATCTGTCCCACTCTGCCACTCACTCTTAACACATTCTGTCACTCCTTCACTTTCATTCACTCTCATACTCTCACTCTTTCACTCATGCTCTGCCTCTCACGATCAGTCTCTCACTCTAAGACCAGTCTCTACTGAGATTCCATTCAGACCAGTCTCTCTACTGGGATTCGGTCTAGGAAGCTGCACGGTGCCTATAGAAAGCTGTGGAAAACCTTGAGACTACTTTCCCCTGGGATTCTATTGGGACTCAAATGGGAGTGTTTCTACTGTCCCTTGAGGGAGAGTGTTTGTACTGTCCCTTGAGGTAGAGTGTTTCTACTGTCTCTTGAAGGGGAGGTTTAATACTGGGATTAGAGTTTTTCTATTGTGATAATGCCTCAAGGCGCTTTGCATGTGAGAGACAAAAGCAGAAAAATGGTGTCTGCTGTGATTTCATGTGTTTCTGCTGTGATTATCTTGTGTTTCTGCTGTGATTTCATGGGTTTCTGCTGTGATTATCTTGTGGTTGCAGACTAGCAGAAGGAGAGCAGGTCCTCACAGGAGGCGTTTTAAATAAACAGAAGAGTCAAGATGACATCATCACAGAGTTCGGAGACTCTGCCTCTTTCACCCTCTCATTGCTGGGACACATATACTGGTAAATACCGTAATATTCTGACAGAGCTCCACACGTCCACACACACCAGACAGAGGTCCACACACACCGCCAATCACTGTTTCTGATGCTCAACCTGTCCCTCCCTGCAGTAAGACGGATCGCGTCGCCAAAGGATCTGAATGTTTTCAAAAGAGTTTAAACCTCAACCCGTTCCTCTGGTCTCCGTTCCAGAGTCTCTGTCATCTAGGTACACACACACACACACACACACACACACACACACACACACACACACACACACACACACACACACACACACACACACACACCCCCGTTGTGTAGAGATGTGATGGTGATGTCATCCACCAGGGGAGAAGCTGGATCCAGATCAGGTCTTCAGGCTGTCCTCTCTGCACATCCCTGTGGCCCCGCCTCCTCCAATAAGCCCCGCCCAGAACCCCTCCCATCGCCTAGACACCGCCCTGATGGAGACGCCACAGGACACTCTGGTATGCAAACCCAACGCACCTTAACTCTACAGTACAAACTCAACACACCTTAACAAATCTTATAATAAACAATGTTTTGTCTCTTTCTTTTGCTCAGGAGTTGAACCGGTTGAATCTAGAATCATCAAACGGGAAGTTGACCTCGGACTCCACGGTTTCGTACATCGACTCCTCGCTCATCTCCCCTGATCCCTGCTCCTTATTGGCTAATACCGTTTCAATGGGATCAACTGGTTCTCTATTGGGCAAGCCGAACAAACCTAAGAGTGGGCGGAGCTTATTGGGAGGACCGGCAGCCCTCAGTCCACTTACCCCTAGGTATGGGCACGCACACACAAACACATGTTTAATGTCTTCCAGGATTAGTGTCCTGTCAGTAAAACATGTTTAATGTGTTCCAGGATTAGTGTCCTGTCAGTAAAACATGTTTAATGTGTCACAGGATTAGTGTCCTGTCAGTAAAACATGTTTAATGTGTCTCAGGATTAGTGTCCTGTCAGTAAAACATGTTTAATGTGTCACAGGATTAGTGTCCTGTCAGTAAAACATGTTTAATGTGTCACAGGATTAGTGTCCTGTCAGTAAAACATGTTTAATGTGTCACAGGATTAGTGTCCTGTCAGTAAAACATGTTTAATGTGTCACAGGATTAGTGTCCTGTCAGTAAAACATGTTTAATGTGTCACAGGATTAGTGTCCTGTCAGTAAAACATGTTTAATGTGTCCTAGCTTTGGAATCCTGGCCCTGGACCCGAGCCCTGGGGATCCTGGGTACCTCCAGAACTACTCCGGGTCTCTGGACGCCCAGCAGACCGCGCCCAGCAAGAAGGTACGTACCTCCACAGCTACTCAGGGGCGGCAGGAGGTAGAGCAGGTTGGCTGGTCACCAGAAGGTTGCTAGTTCGATCCCCGGCTCCTCCTAGCTGAGTGTGGAGGTGTCCCTGAGCGAGGCGCCCCACCCTGACTGCTCCTGACCAGCTGGCTGTCGCCCTGCGTGGTTGACTCCGCCGTCGGTGTCTGAATGAATGAATGAATGGTTGTAAGCCGCATTGGATCAAAGCTTCAGCATAATCCTGTAATGTAAATGTCAGGGTCTCCGCACCCAGCAAGAAGTCAGTCCAAGTCTATAATGTATACAGTATATATTGATCTTATATGAATATAATGTAAATAATAAGTCTTGTGTTTCCAGTCTGTGTCAAGGATCGGCCAGTCCAAGTCGGTCTTCAGCCAGAGTGGAAACGGAAGAGAGGTTCTCCCAATCCCCTTCAGCCAATCACAGGGCTCCGCTCCGCACAGCAGGTAACCATAGTGACATTAGGGCAGGTAACCATAGTGACATCAGGGCAGGTAACCATAGTGACATCATGGCAGATAACCATAGTGACATCACAGCAGGTAACCATAGTGACATCACAACAGGGAACCATAGTGACATCACAGCAGGTAACCATAGTAACATCACAGCAGATAACCATAGTGACATCACAGCAGGTAACCATGGTGACATCACAGCAGGTAACCATGGTGACATCACAGCAGGTAACCATAGTGACATCACAGCATGTAACCATAGTGACAGCACAGCATGTAACCATAGTGACAGCACAGCAGGTAACCATAGTGACATCACAGCAGGTAACCATAGTGAATGCACGGCAGGTAACCATAGTGACTGCATGGTAGGTAACCATAGTGACTGCACAGCAGGTAACCATAGTGACATCACAGCAGGTAACCATAGTGACATCACAGCAGGTAACCATAGTGACATCACAGCAGGTAACCATAGTGACCGCACAGCAGGTAACCATAGTGACCGCACAGCAGGTAACTATAGTGACCGCACAGCAGGTAACCATAGTAACAGCACAGCAGGTAACCATGGTGACAGCACAGCAGGTAACTACATCATATCTTTGTGTGTTTCAGCACCAGCCCTCAGGTTCTGAGTCCCACTCTGGTCGCTCCGCCAAACATCCAACCGAGACGCTCCACACGACTGTTCACAAGTGCTAGTTCTACTGCCAAGGTAGCATTGCACGCACACGCACGCACACACTCTATGAGCCATGGGTCAGTATGTCAGAGCATGGCTGGGCAGCACAGACGACTGTTCTCATTAGACTGATCCTAATGGTGGAGGGGAGCAGTATAGCTCTACCACTGAGAAGACCCTCTACAGCAGCAGCATGCTGTACAGCCTCAGCACCCCTTGATCAGGGTTGTGTTTTGGATCCCAAGTGTTCCAGTGTCTAAAACTCTGAGCCAGCTCTGAGCTAACTCTGAGCTTCCACTTCCTCTACTTCAGGAGAACAGTAAGAAGCTGAAGATGAAGTTTCCAACCAAGATCCCCAACAGGAAGACGAAATGTAAAGCGGCCAAGACGGCCAACAGCAACCTGAACGAGAGCCTGGACATCCTGAAGCTGGACTCCTCCATGAACGACAGCAAGGGCCTGTCCACACCCGGATACCAGAGCATCACCCTGCAGAGGGCTGCTACAGGTACACACTGGTTACCATGGAAACACCCTGCAGAGGGCTGCTGCAGGTACACACTGGTTACCATGGTAACACCCTGCAGAGGGCTGCTGCAGGTACACACTGGTTACCATGGTAACACCCTGCAGAGGGCTGCTGCAGGTACACACTGGTTACCATGGTAACACCCTGCAGAGGGCTGCTGCAGGTACACACTGGTTACCATGGTAACACCCTGCAGAGGGCTGCTGCAGGTACACACTGGTTACCATGGTAACACCCTGCAGAGGGCTGCTGCAGGTACACACTGGTTACCATGGAAACACCCTGCAGAGGGCTGCTGCAGGTACACACTGGTTACCATGGAAACAGCCTGCAGAGGGCTGCTACAGGTACACACTGGTTACCATGGTAACAGCCTGCAGAGGGCTGCTGCAGGTACACACTGGTTACCATGGTAACAGCCTGCAGAGGGCTGCTACAGGTACACACTGGTTACCATGGTAACAGCCTGCAGAGGGCTGCTACAGGTACACACTGGTTACCAAGGTAACAGCCTGCAGAGGGCTGCTGCAGGTACACACTGGTTACCATGGTAACAGCCTGCAGAGGGCTGCTGTTAGTTCATTCAGTCGGGTTTCCGGTAGCGGTGAATCGAATCATGGAATGCACGGTTCTCACAGGGTGTCCGCGCGGTAGTAAAATTAAAAATTAAGGCCCTTGAAAGGTAGTAAAAGGTAAAAAAACGCAATTTGACTTGGTAGTAAATTTTTCGTAACCACCTCAATATATGAGTTTCCATTTTTTGCTTAATATTTGTGTTTACATGTTTTAACTTCATCTAGCCTAAAAAATACAGTATACGGTGCTAACAGGACCTGAACTGAGTAGCTGTTAGAGTTGGCGTCGCTGGTTGCTATAGCGACGCCAGCAACATTTTCCGCCTTTTCCCCTCAAGGTACGGCCACACTGAGCGCGTTAGAGGCGTTGAAAATCAGCAATTTTGCATAGGGAACCATTGGTTTAGGCGCGTAGATGTGTTACACCCGCTAAAGCAGCGCGTTAGGTGCGTTAGACTCGTTTTACGCACCTAAATGACGCGCCAATGACGCGATAGCCAATCAGCGTTGAGCTTGACCCGATGTCACTGGCAGAGAGATGGAGGACGCACAGAAGCAGAAAGAACATGGACGACCAAGACATCGTTACAGTATTTGCTGAAATGATGAGGAGGTGGTGAAACTCACCCAGCTGTGAGCGCCTACGGAGGATGTCATGCACTAGAGTTTAGATTCTCTGCCCGAGCCCGAGCCGACCCGCGGGCCGTGTCGGGCCGATATTTCCCATCACTATCCTTTGGCCGGGTCGGGCCAGGCCTTTGATCGAGCGTTTGTGTTTTTTTTTTAATCATTGCTTTATTGGCCTAATCTGAGGAGAAAACTATGCCATAAACAGAAATATTATAGGCCTTTATTACACGGGTCTTCTCAATGCCGTGGAACGCTCCGTTCACTTGCATGGGTAGTAGTCCGGTAACTTGTCAACCCCAGCGTCTTCGGTTGCTAAGCGACGTCAACGTCTTTGGCGGACTTTCTCTTCTAATCAACACTACGAATGCTGGTAACGAATAAATTGTAAAAAGACACACCATGTGAAGTTATTTTTTCGTTTTGGCAAGTAGCCGTGTAATAAGCGGGATAATGTATAGAACATCGCCGGCCATTATCGAAAATAAGCCCCTTCAGGGCGAAGCAAGACACCTCCGCTGGGCGGGCTCATCTAGCTGCGTAGGCGCGTAGAACCATTTTTGTGACACACAATGATCAAGCGTCAGTTTAGGCGCGTAACGCGTTCAGTGTGGCAGTACCGTCAGAGTTCTGTACGGCTGAGTTTCGAGCTCTATGAGAGAATGGGTAAATGCAAGTTTTCACAAACGTGGGTTGACGACCCGACATTTAAAGACCCGTGATGGGAAATGACAGAGAAGATTTTTTGCTCGTTGTGCAAAAAAAACGATCAATGTGACATGGAACGGCATTAAAGAGATTCAATCACACAACGGTTCGAGCATTCACCAGCATTGGCTTTGTGCGAGGGGTGAGCAGCTCTCTGTCTTTGTTTTGCGGTTTTAGCAGCAGCAGCACTAGGACTACAGGGATCGCGGCAGCACAAACAAATGCCACTAGCCCTCCTGGCACCTCAGCAGCGATAGACGGACAGACCTTACTACCGTCACAATTTCAAATGTCATCCCTCAGGGCTGAGGTTCTCTGGTGCCTGAACACTGCAGCCAAACACAACTCGTACAATTCGAACAAAGGTATAGGGGCAGTGTTCGCAAGCATGTTCACGGACTCCCAAATAGCCACAAGTTTTACGAGTGGCAAAGATAAAACAGCCTATATGATCGGTTTTGGAATTGCTCCGCATTTTAAGAAACTTCTCACAAATAGCGTCAAAGATTCTGGGCCATTTGTGCTGATGTTCGACGAGTCTCTTAACCAGTCGCTTAAGAGGATACCGATGGATATTCACGTTCGGTTCTGGAAAGATGACCGCGTGACGTCTTCATATTTTGGATCACAGTTCCTTGGGCATGCAAGGGCTGAAGACTTGCTGGAAAGCATTAAAGTAAGTGGATCATTTATTGTATGTTTAAGCAATATCACATGAGAGGGAGTGCTGTTGTACTGAATATCAGCACGGCTGTGAAAAATGTATAATAATCTTTCTTATTGTCGTTAAATCCCTATTTATACAACAGTTAGTTCCGACCAAGTAATTTGGTTGGACGAGGCATTCCATGAGTGCTGATATAGAGTATAACAGCGCCAGGACTTTTAACTAAACATGTATCACTCCGCTGTTTATGTTCTGTACCGTTAATGTTATTAGCTAGCTAGTGTGTGTATGTGTTGCTTGGAAACAGTTCAGTCCAGTCTCGCTGTGATTATCTTCGGCACTCGGCCTACGGCCTCGTACCTACAACCGAATCACAGCAGTGCTGATATTAAGTACAACAGCACTCCCTCTGGTGTGATATTGCTTGATTGAACATTTTATGTAGTGGTGCAACGGCTCAACCCTCACGGTTCGGGACGTAAGTGATCCGCGGACACAAGCAATTTTTTATAATATTTAATATTTAATATGCTTAAAGGAAGCAGGATTATTGCCTAATTTTTCACTTTATTTAGTTTTTACTAGAGCTGTGCGTTAAACGCGTTATTAACGGCGTTAACTCAAACCAATATTAACGGCGTTAAATTTTTTAACGCACGATTAACGCAAAATATATATTTATATATTATTTTTTTTTGCCTTGGCAAACGTAGATTATTCACCTGCTTTCTAGCAATAACTAGTCACGTTAGAAAAACTACACCATACCGGGTCTAGCTACACCGGAAACAAAACATCAAGCACGCCGCACACAAACCGGTTGGGGCAAGCCACGGCCAAAAGCTAATGTAAAGTCAGACATGGACGCCAAAACGATTCTTAATGGAAAGTTTATATTTAAAAAGTTGCCAAATGGTTCCATTGACAAGAACAAAGTAATATGTGTGATTTGCCATTGTGAACTGAGCTATCATCGCAGCACGTCCAGTCTGAAATACCACTTAATGGCCAAGCACACGAAAGAAGCAGTAGCCTGACTGCAATGTTCAAGGCAGTATGTTTGTTTGATTGCACTATAGGCTGAGTCCTAGTTTACCTTTGCACTTTGTAATTTTTTTTGTATTTTTGATCAGTATGCCAATGTTGTTTTCAATAAAGAAACATTTGCACAAGGCAAGCTGATGCACTTCTCCATGTTGATAAGAGCATTAAAATGAGAAAGAAATCAAGGGATATTTAGCATAGGAAAGAATTTGTGATTAATCGCGATTAATCAGAGTTAACTATGACATAAATGCGATTAATCATGATTAAATATTTTAATCGCTTGACAGCTCTAGTTTTTACACATTTGAAGATTTTATTTAAAGTCACATTGGTTACAGCTTGTTATCTTTTTTGTTGTTGATCCAAAAATGAACCGACCCGTGACTCAAAAACCGTGACATGATCCGAACCGTGAGTTTTGTGATCCGTTGCACCCAGTGGCGGATCTAGAGATTTTTATGAAGTCCTAAAAAGACATGGAACATTTAATCATCCCAATGTCCACACCTGGGATGTGGTAGATGACCTAATTAAATGTTGATCACGCAAAAATGATTGACAGATACTTAGCTACTGGGACTGTATTTACTGTCTAGCAGAGTTTTATGAATAACCAAAAACCAAAGAACAAATTAAATTATTTTTTTTGTGACAATTCATAGGAATGTGTTGCAAAACTCAACTTGAGACACCTGCTGTCTGTCAGTATGGATGGCCTAAATGTCAATCTCAAGATGATGAAGCTCCTTCAGAACGAACATTCAGAGCTTTATGGGGATGTACAACTCATCAGTGTTGGCAGGTGTGGCTTGCACATCCTCCACAATGCCATGAAGGCAGGATTCACAACATGGCAGGTAGACAAGCTGTTGCAAGCTATGCACTACATCTTCCACAATATTCCTGCCCGTACAGAAGATGACAACAGCACCACAGGATCTTCTACCTTTCCCCAACCTTTCTGTGGCCATAGATGGGTGGAAAATGTCCCTGTGGCTGAGAGAGCTGTCGACATTTGGCCTATGCTTTTAACATACATTGATGCAGTTCAGAAGAAAAAGTTGCCAAACCCCAACACAGCCTCATATGATAACATCTTGGCAGCGTGGGATGATGAGTTAATAATTCCAAAGCTCCAGTTCTTCTTGTCAGTTGCTCGAAGCTTCAACCCATTCCTGACCAAATATCAGACCGACGAGCCTGTGCTGCCTTTTTTGGTTAAAGATCTAAAAGAACTCCTGATGGTAACAATTGTAATTACTGTAGAGTTACTGTCATTTGAATGTGATTGAACTGTATCAGTTGACAGGTGTGACTGGATTACTAACAGTTTTTCTTGTACTTTTACGGGTTTACTGCAACGATTTGTGAAAAGGGAACTTTTACAGGGCCAAAGCTCACTGCAAATGATCACAATTCAGGTGTCTGAGGAGAAGAACTGGGTCTCTCTTAAAAATGTGGACATCGGCCTTGTTGCTGAATCTGCCATCAAGGTAATTACTGTGCAAATAATTTCAATATCATGCATGAATTGTGCTGTCGGCACAAATAAAGAGTTACTTCTAACTGTTTTATTTAACCACCTCTGTGGTAAGCAATATAGCTGTCGTAATTGTGTGGTTGGTAATGGTTACCTTCCAAACTTTAGTTGTCTTCACCACCAGGCCTTGGTACTGTGGCTTAAACTGAACCACAGCCATGAGGAAATACCAAGCCTCTTACTCCGGTTAAATTGTTAGAATTGTTTTAAATGTGTAACATGTCAGATTCATTTGCATTATGCATCCTGAACTATTGCTCACATATCCCATCTCACACACACACACACACACACATAATTTCACCATGTTTTACACAAGTATCTATGTATGTGACAAATAAATATCCTTGTATGAACATTAATGGTCTCTTTTTGTTAGGCCCTTCAGAGCAAACCAGGAAGCAAGATAGGGGAGCTCTCTGTGCTAACCTCCATGAGTTAATGCTTGCAGTGCCCAGTTAGGATTGTCGGGAAATTGCAGGACAAATCCCCCTTAAAGTTTCCAGTGGTTAGGCAAATTGCCTGCCTTGACCCAACAAGAATCCACCAAGAACCAGAGTGGTGCATAAGGCAAATGAAGAGTGTAGTGCAGACATTCCTTCAGGGAAAGAAATTGGCAGGTGGCATTCCAGCTGGTAAGAAAATATATACAGTATGTGTAGGGACAGTAGAAGTGGAAAGGTCATTCAAATGAAGGCCATGTTTTAAGGATGTTCTACTTTGATAATAGGCAGTTAAGCAGACTGAAATGTACTTAAATGTTAATGATTTTGTCTTAATTTCTTTGTCAATATTGTAGGTGATGTTATCATTCAGCAGTTTGCGTCCTTGACCTCAGTGTAAGGACGAGATGAACGTTTCCTGGCCTTTAAACCAATGAAGGACCGCCTTGATGTGTTTCTTCACACAACTCTCAGCACGCCTTAACCTGACTTACTACAGTTTTGCAAGAGTCTCCTTCTTCTATCCCATGGCCAAGCCACTGTGGAAAGAGGATTTTCAGTCAACAAAGAGGTGGAAACATGCAATCTCCACGATAGATCGCTGGAATCACTGCGATTAGTCTGTGACCGGATCAGCAATTGTGGGCGTGTTTTAAAAGTGGCTTTGACAAAGGAGCTCCTTGCCTCTGCCTCATCTGCAAGGTCTCAGTATAGACTGTACCTGAAGAATGAATATAAAAACAAGGAGAGTGCCGCACAAGCTCTGAAGAGGAAGGCAGTGGAGGAGGAGCTTTTGGACCACAGAACCCAGCGGGAAGTACTAAGCCATGTTTGTGAGTCGCTTGGAAATGACGCGGACAAGTTGGCTGAGCAGGCTGAGGGAACGGCAGGGTCCAAAATGGCTGAACTTATCACCAAGTCCAACACACTTCGCAGAAAAAAAAGAAGAACTCCACCAATTGGAGGAAAGGATTGAAGAAAAGTCCTCACAACTGAAACTTTTGTGACTGTATAATCTCACAATCTTTCCTTGACCATTCATCTCTTGCTTCTCTCATCTCTTTTCTCCCTCTCTACATATGTGTCCATGTATTCTCCTTTCCTCTGCCATCTCAATTCCCACAGCCCCCCCTTTCTCCTTTCTCCATCTGTCTCTCTCTCTATCTCTCTGTGTGCCAGCTAAAGTTATCACCTGACGAATACAGGTAAAATTGTTATTGTTATATAAGTTGTTATTGTTAACTTCTCTCTTAAAATTAGTTTTCGGACATGTTCAAACTGTCATGCATCACATCAACTATTAAATACCCATGATTTCCATTCATTACCACTCCATGGACTCTTTGGACAGTTTTTAAGTCCAAAGTCCAGTGTAAGTTATTGTTACATAAGTTAAAATAAATTGCTCCTTTGGGACGGCAATTCACTGCTTAAGTCTTTGTGTGTGAGAATGTGTGTTTGTGGGTAAGTGTGTGTGATGAGACACACTTTATTCATCTTTATTCATTTTTATGGTTAAGTGTCTTTTGTTTTTAAGAAGTGCCAAGGTTATAATTCACGGAAGGGCTAGGTTAAGGTAAGGACAACTGAAACTCGACTCAACACTATTTATGATGGGTATGACAGTGTCACATTTATACCTAGTAATTAGTAGGTGGTGCTTTGCATACCCCCCGCCCCGCTGCTTGATGTCGTGTTGGTGGTAAAAAATATTGTGGAGGTAGTAAAAACTGTAGTAAAAGGTAGTAAATTCATCTGATTCCTGCGTATACCCTGTCTCAGACTCAGCTCCTCCCTCGTTCTCATTCTCAAACGTCAACATTACAACTTTAACCAAACGCAGCGGGATGGGGAGTGTAGTTGATTATTGGATGTTTAACATATCAGAAAGATAATAGACTTGATTTAGCAATGATGGTGGGGGTCTCGGGTGTTTATGGCTCTCATAAACAGAACCCTGTGCAGCCAAAGACTAAATCTAAAATAGCTGCCAAAATTAACACTGCCTTCAAAACGAGACCTGGTAAATTGTGAAAAATGCATTAAAGGTCCCATGGCATGAAAATCTCACTTTATCAGGTTTTCTAACATAAATATGAGTTCCCCTAGCCTGCCTATGGTCCCCCAGTGGCTAAAACATGCGTTCGGTGTAAAACGAGCACTAGGTGTTCTGCTCGCCTTTGAAAAAACTGAGGCTCAAGTGCACTGATTTAGAATGTGGTCCAATATGTTGTCATAAGGATCTAAACTCCTCCCCTTTCTCTCCCTGGCCCGCCCAGAGAATTTGGCCCGCCAATGAGACACGACCGTGCGAGCGCCACCTGTGTGTGTGTGTGTGTGTGTGAGTGATTACACACAGTGTTTGCAGTTGATGTTATGGCGCATAACACGTCGGTTCTTTGACGTCTGTATTTCCACAACAAGCCTAGTTGGGGTTCTCTCAGCCATGGTTGAGAAGGAATTGGGGGATAGGAACTTTGGCTTTGACTCCCTGAAGTATGAACTGCGGCATGCTGCCTGCTGCCGGTTGCCGCGAGGCACCACCGCCCGGCAGTGGGCACCGGGCAGCAGGCAGCGCGCGGTTCAGTCTACTTCAGATTGATCTGGAAGTGGAAGAACCAGAGACGTCGGAGAACCTGACGAAGTTGTTTGTGATTCATAATATTGTCTGGAGGCGCACACAGCTTGGCGTGATAATATGTATTATATAATATAGATATCTATGTATAATATGATATTATTTAGATATAGAGCTCCAGGACTGTAACGCGTGTTGTACACGCTGTTGGTGTTATGGCGCATAACACGTCGGACTCTCGTCTCTGGTATTTCCACAACAATACTCGTAGTGGGGGTTATCTCAGCCATGGTTGAGAATGAATTGGGGGAAAGGAACTTTGGCTTTGACTGCCTGAAGTACATGAACCATGTCATGGAGGAGAAAGGGATTGTTGGCCTCGGATGTCTCTCGCTTGAGCCCCGCTTCCCGCTGCCGAGGGACCACCGCCTCGGCGCTGCAGGAGGCGGTGGTGCCTAAGCGCTGACCGCTGCCGAGGCGGTGGTCCCTCGGCAGCAAGGCTCTGGCGGGAGACAACCGCGGTCAACAATCCCTTTCTCCTCCATGTCGTGGTTCAGTCTACTTCAGATTGATGTGGACGTGGAAGAACAAGAGACGTCAGAGAACCCTACACGGTCGTTTGAGATTCATAATATCGTCTGGAGGCTCACACAGCTTTTGGCTGCGATAATATATATTATACAATATAAATATCCATGTATAATATTATTTAGATCCAGGACTCCCGTGTGTTCTAGAATATTAACAGAACACGGCTGAAGGCTGTGTGCGCCTCGCCATACACCACTGTAAACAGAGCGCTTGGTACCGTGGCTGCAAGCTGCTCCGGGCCGCACGCCCACCCTCCTCCTTGACCCACCTCTCTCCTCCTCATTTGCATTATAGCTACAGACCAAAACAGGGCATTTCGGGGAAGCTCAATGTGCGACTGGCTCGGAGTGGCTGTAACTCTGCACCACGGCTGAATTTCGGGAACGTCTTTGAATACTGTGTTAGTGGCCCACTAATACCCACTAAAACTAATACCTAAAGCATCCATAAAATAGCATGTCATGGGACCTTTAAACTAATCAGAAAATGCGGTTATCTGCTATAGACCCTAGAGTATCTGTGGTATAAAGGCTGGGACGAATTTCAAATTACAAATATGTACACTTTATGTTGAAAGTATAGACCGTTGCGATTCCCATTGAAACGAATGGTTCGGTGACTAGTCTAGCTATAGACCATAGAGTGTCTGTGGTATAAAGGCTTGGACAAATTTCGAATTATTAATATGTACAATGTATCCTTTAAATTCGTCCACGCAACAGATGGCCAATGTGAATAATAGATAGCCTACGTGTGGACCGATGAAAAGGTAAAACTTTTCCTTGCTCTCATCGAAGAAAAAAAACATTCAAATATTTTATTAATCTGGCATGACACAGAAAATACAAAGACAACATGCATTTACCATTTCGCTGATATTTAATCGTACACTCGCTCACTAAGCCCATTTGTTTTGTTTTCCCAAGAAATCGGTTGATTTCTGTCTCACATTGGCTAACATTCAACGAGAGCATCCTAGACTTCCGGTCCCTCCTCACCACTCACACAGTGAGTGAACGAACTGTCAGCGAGTCAGCGACTAGTGGGTCTGGGAGGAGTCGAGTCTGAGAACGAACGAGACGAACGGGAGAGAAGAACCAGTTCGGTTCGTTCGTCTTAAAGATTCGTTCATTCGAACTGATTCGTTCGTGAACGAGTAAACACTAGTACACACTGGTTACCATAATAACAACCTCCAGAGGGCTGCTACAGCTACACACTGGTTACCATAGTAACAACCTCCAGAGGGCTGCTACAGCTACACACTGGTTACCATAGTAACAACCAGAACATCTTTATATGGTATATCTAATGTGTTGTAGACATGGTTCTGTCCATATAACTATATACTGTATATCTAATGTGTTGTAGACATGGTTCTGTCCATATAACTACAGTATCTACTGTATATGTTCTGTGTTGTAGACATGGTTCTGTCCATATAACTACAGTATCTACTGTATATGTTCTGTGTTGTAGACATGGTTCTGTCCATATAACTACAGTATCTACTGTATATGTTCTGTGTTGTAGACATGGTTCTGTCCATGCTGCGGGAGCTGGGAAGAGGCTACCAGGCCCTGTGCTGCTATAACTGCCAGGAGGCGGTCAGCATCCTGTCGTCGGTCCCCGCTCACCACTACAACACGGGCTGGGTGCTCACCCACATCGGGAGGGCGTACTTTGAACTGGCCGAGTACACACAGGTGGGCACACGTTGAGATCCATCGGTGTCAACCTTATTTCCGTATCCCATCCAATACATAGTCTGCTTTTTACTATGCTTTTCCTAAGTCCTTCGGTAATATTATACATAGTCTATTTCTATGCAACGTTTGAATGTTATAAAAACCCTCAACATTAGGTGGCAGGTGGTCTTAAATCAACGAGACACCCTAATTATACCTGGTTCATGACAATAAGCCACATTACTATGATGTAGAGCCCGACCTATATATCGGCGGGCCGATATCATCGGCCGATATTAGGCATTAGGCATTTTCCAAACTGTCAGTATCGGCCGATTAAAAGAAAACTGCCGATTTTATTTTATTTTTATTTTTTTTGTGGTTTTTGTTCAAAGGTCTTGAGTTTCATATCTTGAGTTGTATTTTTATACATTTTATTTATCAGAACTTTAATAAATTTTGATTTAGACTTTTCTGTTGTGACAATAAAACACTAAAACAAAGTTCATTTTTAAACTGCATTACCTTATTATTTTAGTGAGGACTCATAAATAACTACAAATAACCAATGTTAGGGAAATCTGTTTATGGTTTGTTACGCGTTTCTGGAATTTATTTTTTAAATATATATCTGCCGATATATCGGAATATTGGATTTTTAAATCAAATATTTGTATCGGTATCGGCCTTAAAAATCCTTTATCGGTCGGGCTCTACTATGGTGTGAACCTTTTGCAGAAACCCTGCTCACAGCAATAGAATGACCTGAAAATGACGTGTGTGTGTATTGTAGGCAGAGCGTGTCTTCAGTGAGGTTCGTCGAATCGAGGCGTATCGGGTGGAGGGGATGGAGATCTACTCCACCACCCTGTGGCATCTCCAGAAGGATGTAGCGCTGTCCGCCCTGTCCAAAGACCTGACCGATATGGACCGTCTCTGTCCCCAGGTACTGACCCTGAACATCTGACTGTACCCAGGTACATACCCTAAAGACTTGACTGAACCCAGGTACATACCCTAAACACCTGACTGTACCCAGGTACATACCCTAAAGACCTGACTGTACCCAGGTACTAACCCTGAAGACCTGACTGTACCCAGGTACTAACCCTAAAGACCTGACTGTACCCAGGTACTAACCCAAAATACCTTTATAGTCCTTTATAGTGGGAGGAATGCAGTCTGCCCCATGGCTCGGGACCAAAGCTCTGTCTGATGGTACTTGTGTGTCTCCTCAGGCCTGGTGTGTAGCGGGGAACTGCTTCAGCCTCCAGCAGGAGCACGACATCGCCATCAAGTTCTTCCAGCGTGCCATCCAGGTACCGCCAGAGAGACACACTTTCACACTCCTGTAGGGTCCTGTCCTGTAGGGTCCTGTCCTGTAGGGTCCTGTCTTGTAGGGTCCTGTCCTGTAGGGTCCTGTCCTGTAGGGTCCTGTCCTGTAGGGTCCTGTCCTGTAGGGTCCTGTCTTGTAGGGTCCTGTCCTGTCCTGTAGGGTCCTGTCCTGTAGGGTCCTGTAGGGTCCTGTCTTGGAGGGTCCTGTCCTGTTGGGTCTTGTGTTTATGAGGTCTTCTGGTTTGCCTACACTCTGCAAGGTTAGTGTTTATGAGGACTTCCTGTGTACAGGTTGATCCAGGGGTTGCCTCTGCTGGCTTAGTGTTTATGAGGACTTCCTGTGTACAGGTTGATCCAGGGGTTGCCTCTGCTGGGTTAGTGTTTATGAGGGCTTCCTGTGTGCAGGTTGATCCAGGGTTTGCCTACGCCTACACTCTGCTGGGTCATGAGTTTGCGCTGACTGAAGAGCTGGACCGCGCCCTTGCCTGCTTCAGGAACGCCATCAGAGTCAACAACAGACACTACAATGCCTGGTACCTCCATCTCTCTATCTCTACCGCATCTCTATCACTCTACAACAGTCACTACAACACCTTAATTTGTCTATCACTATCATGCCTCACTCTTATCATGTCTCACACATATGTCTATCACTATCATGTCTCACTCTTATCATGTCTCACCCTTATCATGCCTCACCCTTATCATGTCTCACCCTTATCATGTCTATCACTATCATGTCTTTCCACCACGTCTCTTATCATCTCTCACTTTAATTCCTCATTCATCCTCTCAGGATCTTACTCTACCTTTATCACTCTATTATTATTGACAATGTGTTGATGTGTTGGCAGGTACGGACTTGGGATGATTTACTACAAGCAGGAGAAGTTCAGTCTGGCTGAGATCCACTTCAAGAAGGCCTTGAGCATCAACCCCCAGAGCTCAGTGATGCTCTGTCACATCGGGGTGGTACGTTGAGCATACTGCACCACACTACATTGCTTCAGTGCTGTAAGGCTTCTAGAGGAGGTGGTAGCAGTCTTCTAGAGGAGGTGGAAGCAGTCTTCTAGAGGAGGTGGTAGCAGTCTTCTAGAGGAGGTGGTAGCAGTCTTCTAGAAGAGGTGGTAGCAGTCTTCTAGAGGAGGTGGTAGCAGTCTTCTAGAGGAGGTGGTAGCAGTCTTCTAGAGGAGGTGGTAGCAGTCTTCTAGAGGAGGTGGTAGCAGTCTTCTAGAGGAGGTGGAAGCAGTCTTTTAGAGGAGGTGGAAGCAGTCTTCTAGAGGAGGTGGTAGCAGTCTTTTAGAGGAGGTGGAAGCAGTCTTCTAGAGGAGGTGGTAACACTCTTCTAGAGGAGGTGGTAGCAGTCTTCTAGAGGAGGTGGTAGCAGTAACAGTCTTCTATAGGAGGCTCTATCTAATATGATGTGGTTTCTCTGGGTGTGAAGGTCCAGCATGCGCTGAAGAAGTCGGATAGCGCCCTGGAGACTCTGAACAGAGCCATCGGCATCGACCCCAAAAACCCGCTCTGCAAGTTCCACCGCGCCTCTATACTCTTCGCCAACGACAAGTACAAGGTAACAGCATCTATCTCCTTACCTAGTACCTGAATATGGTAACGGCTCCACAAGTACAAGGTGACAGCTTACATCTGGTCTAGAGTGAGACGGTCTCCCCCTGGTCTAGAGTGAGACAGTCTCCATCTGGTTTAGAGTGAAACACTCCCCCTGGTCTAGAGTGAGACAGTCTCCTCCTG
The DNA here is from genome assembly GCF_949987615.1 of Pollachius pollachius. Classification (NCBI taxonomy): domain Eukaryota; kingdom Metazoa; phylum Chordata; class Actinopteri; order Gadiformes; family Gadidae; genus Pollachius; species Pollachius pollachius. The sequence continues at coordinate 23,160,780 of NC_136944.1, read as the reverse complement.
GTCTAGAGTGAGACGTCTCCCCCTGGTCTAGAGTGAGACCGTCTTTTCGCTGGTCTAGAGTGAGACAGTCTCCCCCTGGTCTAGAGTGAGACAGTCTCCCCCTGGTCTAGAGTGAGACAGTCTCCCCCTGGTCTAGAGTGAGACAGTCTCTCCCTGGTCTAGAGTGAGACAGTCTCCACCTGGTCTTGAGTGAGACAGTCTTTTCGCTGGTCTAGAGTGAGACAGTCTCCACCTGGTCTTGAGTGAGACAGTCTTTTCGCTGGTCTAGAGTGAGACAGTCTCCCCCTGGTCTAGAGTGAGACAGTCTCCCACTGGTCTAGAGTGAGACAGTCTCCACCTGGTCTAGAGTGAGACAGTCTCCCCCTGGTCTAGAGTGAGACCGTCTTTTCGCTGGTCTAGAGTGAGACAGTCCCCACCTGGTCTAGAGTGAGACAGTCCCCCCCTGGTCTAGAGTGAGACAGTCCCCCCCTGGTCTAGAGTGAGACAGTCTCCCCCTGGTCTAGAGTGAGACAGTCTTTTCGCTGGTCTAGAGTGAGACAATCTCTACCTGGTCTTGAGTGAGACAGTCTTTTCGCTGGTCTAGAGTGAGACAGTCTCCCCCTTGTCTAGAGTGAGACAGTCTCCCCCTGGTCTAGAGTGAGACAGTCTCCCCCTTGTCTAGAGTGAGACGGTGTAAGCGGTACATTCCACATCGTCATTGTATATTTGTTAGAAGGATCTTTGGGACTATGCTATCTTGGTTGATGGACGACTCATGTTACGGCCGTGGTTCTGATGTTCTTCTCGTGTTCTTGTCCAGGCGGCGTTACAGGAGCTGGAAGAATTAAAGCAGATCGTCCCTAAAGAGTCTCTAGTCTATTTCCTCATCGGAAAGGTAAGAGTACTGGTACATTAATAGAGTCCCGGTAGTGTGAACAGTGGTACATTAACATGTATAGAGTCCCAGTAGTGTGAATACTGGGACATTAATATAGTCCCGGTAGTGTGAATAGAACTGTTACGCCCCACCTCTAGTTGGCCCTACTGGGGCTCACAAACCACCCTTGACCCCAAATATCAAAGGACACCTTTCACAAAAACCCAACCAGTGGGATTTATTTACATAAACATATGAAAAGGATACAACATTAATATATACAACAAAGTCCAAAACATAAAGACAAGACAAATCCCAGAGAGGTGGCACGACCAGCCAGCAGTCCCATGACCAAAAGCATTCCTATGGGAAGGGGAATCCCTTCCCATGGGACACAAACAGGAAGAAAGCCCCCTTCTGAGGCTTAAGTGTGCACGTTTAACGTGCCCCTGCACCACCCAAAGACCATTGCACTGCCACTGCAAGGCCAGTGGGGTGTAGAGGGCCGTAACAGGTACATTAACATGTAACGAGTCCCAGTAGTGTGAATACTGGGACATTAACATGTAACGAGTCCCAGTAGTGTGAATACTGGGACATTAAAATGTATAGAGTCCCAGTAGTGTGTATACTGGGACATTAACATGTATAGAGTCCCAGTAAGGTGAGTACTGGTACATTAACATGTATAGAGTCCCAGTAAGGTGAGTACTGGTACATTAACATGCATAGAGTCCCAGTAGTGTGCAGAAAGGGTGACTGTGATCCACATCCTCTCCATGCCCTGTAGGTCTATAAGAAGTTGGGTCAGACCCATCTGGCTCTGATGAACTTCAGCTGGGCGATGGACCTGGACCCCAAAGGAGCCAACAACCAGATCAAAGAAGCCATCGACAAGCGCTACCTACCAGAAGACGAGGAGCCCGTCACTGAAGACTTTTTATACGACTCTGGTAGGAACCGTGCTTTAGTGTCTCTTCCTGTTTCAGCATCAGAGCAGGAAGTGCTTTAGTGTCTCTTCCTGTTTCAGCATCAGAGCAGGAAGTGCTTTAGTGTCTATTCCTGTTTCAGCATCAGAGCAGGAAGTGCTTTAGTGTATCTTCCTGTTTCAGCATCAGAGCAGGAAGTGCTTTAGTGTATCTTCCTGTTTCAACACCAGAGCAGGAAGTGCTTTAATATCTCTTCCTGTTTCAGCACCAGAGCAGGAAGTGCTTTGGTGTCTTTTTCTGTTTCAACACCAGAGCAGGAAGTGCTTTAGTGTCTCTTCCTGTTTCAGCATCAGAGCAGGAAGTGCTTTAATGTCTCTTCATGTTTCAGCATCAGCGCAGGAAGTGCTTTACTGTCTCTTCCTGTTTCAGCATCAGAGCAGGAAGTGCTTTACTGTCTCTTCCTGTTTCAGCATCAGAGCATGAAGTGCTTTAATGTCTCTTCCTCTTTCAGCACCAGAGCAGGAAGTGCTTTACTGTCTCTTCCTGTTTCAGCATCAGAGCAGGAAGTGCTTTAATGTCTCATCCTGTGTCAGCACCAGAGCAGGAAGTGCTTTAGTGTCTCTTCCTGTGTCGGCACCAGAGCAGGAAGTTCTTTAACGTCTCTTCCTGTGTCGGCACCAGAGCAGGAAGTGCTTTAACGTCTCTTCCTGTGTCGGCACCAGAGCAGGAAGTGCTTTAACGTCTCTTCCTGTGTCAGCAACAGAACAGGAAGTGCTTTAACGTCTCTTGCTGTGTGTCAGCACCAGAGCAGGAAGTGCTATAACATCTCTTCCTGTCTATCAGCAGCAGACGTGGAAGAGAGCAGTATGACGGATGCAGACGACAGCCAATTACACACGGCGGAGAGTGACGATGTCCTCTAGCCCCGCCCCCAAGCCCTCTCAACCGGCCTCTAGCCCCGCCCTCTAGCCCCGCCCACAAGCCCTCTCAACCACTGCAGTAGCTTAACTTCCTGTCTGTTGCCTGGAAACGGAAAAGTCAACATTCTAACAGGAAGTAGCTGGGCCTACAGTATGATGTCATCAGCCCTGAATCATTTGACCTGCGTTTGACCCCAACCTATGAACTCCTCCTGCGATGTGATTGGCTGAACCAGAAGGACAGACTGCTGCTATTCCTGTTTCATCCTTTAGCTCCGCCTCTTTCTCTGCTGTCTGTCGACTTCTTTTATATTTTCTTTTTATCATTTAAATAAAAACCAGTGATGTGATTCTCTTATTGCTCGAGAGTAACTTTTATCTCATTGTCTATACAACTTTTACATTTGAAATATACCCCTCAATACTATACTGTTACATATGTATACATACGTCATATAACAGTCTTAAGCAAAGGGAGAAGTCGAAAGAGCATGATATCACCTCTTAAAACCCTGGAGTAGACGGGTGCTAACGTATCACAGATGAATGTACTTCCTCTCTCCTCGTTATAGTATAGGAGGAGTCATTACCTGTATGACCACCGGGTGGCGCTATAACCAAAGGATTTAAACACGGAACTACATCGGGAAGAAAATAATACGACCCGGGCGGCTATGAAGGTCCTTCGCAGCATGTTGGGTGAGGTTTATGGGTTAGATAAAATGATTTAAATGATATAACCCTTCAAGGATATATTGTGTTATTGTTTGTGTTATGGGTAGGTTGATATAATGGTTTAAATGATATAACCTTTAAAGGGTATATTATGTTATCAGGTCTCCAAGCAAGCTACTTTTCACCTTTTAGTGTACAATTATGTGTAAACTAAAAGTGTATTAGATATTGTTTTTTAGTATATTGTTGAACTTGTTAATGCGGTATGGTTCTTACATTTTCTCCATCCCCAGTCTCTCGACTCTCAGCCACACAAACATTACTTCCACTAGATTTAGTTCAAAAGCTTTTCTTATTTCAGCAATTCTTCAACAACACTTCTAGATTCTCCTCAGCCTTCTCCTTCACGGTTTCCAAGGACCTGCGCTGTCTCCGTCTTATCTTGCAACTCAGACCGATCGTTCAAGGTCCAGAGAATAGAGAACTGGTGACCGATGGACCTATGATGACACATCATCCCAACCCGAACCCTCATATACAGTATATATGAGTCATATATGTTATATATAAACAGTGTCTCATATAAATATATACAGCGTATATATATATCATCTGAAAAATGTTCCAGAATAAAACAATGAGATATGAAACAGCAAACAGATACTGGGATACAAGTTTATTAAGATTATAAGTTATGGCTTTATTACGTCTCTCTTAGATGATTACTAGTACTGCAGTATTACTACTGGTACTATTGCTACTAGTACTACTAGTAGTACCACTAGAAGTAGCACCAGTAGTACTACTGTAGCAGTTTTCTCTTTCCGCAGAACTAAAGGAAAACCACTGAGGGGATACAGGGGGGAGGAGGAGCAGAAGGCGGGGCTACAGGGGGGAGGAGGAGCAGGAGGCGGGGCTAGAGGGGGGGAGGAGGAGCAGGAGGCGGGGATACAGGAAGGTAGGTGGGGGTAAAAAAGAATAGGTGCCGCTAAAGAGGTGCTGTGGGGAGGAGGAGGTGCAGCTTAAGGAGGTGGTCAGGAGGTCTGCTACAGGAGGAGCAGGTTGAGGTGGTGGTGAGGAGGCTACAGAGTACAGTTGTCCTCAGGGGAGAGTCGACACTTGGCCACGGTCAGGTAGGTCTCCACCTGAAGAGCGGACGGAGAACAGCTTCAGCCCCGCCTCCTCAACCCGAATTACCCTAAAACCTGACCCTAACCCTAACTATCCTAACCCTAACTACCCTGACCCTAACTACCCTAAACCTAACTACCCTGACCCTGACCCTAACTACCCTGACCCTAACTACCCTGACCCTAACTACCCTGACCCTAACTACCCTGACCCTAGCCCTTATCAAGACGTCTTCCACACAGTTTGAACTCAACATGTTAATAACTCTAGCCCTAACCCTCTGTGTGAACTACTAGTTACTAACCCTAACCCTCTGTGTGAACAACTCGTTACTAACCCTATCCCTAACCCTTCTTGGTATTCTTTCAAATGGCTTATATATATCAAATTCTCTATATTATATACTAGTATCTGGTATACCTTGTGCATGTCCTTCTTGGAGCACACTAAAAGCTTGTAGCTAGTATATAAGTATATTATATACTAGTATGGTATATTATCATTTAATATACTAGTATATAAAGCACTAGTATCCGGTGTACCTTGTGCATGTCCTTCTTGAAGCAGGCTAACATCTCGTAGCTCCGGCGCAGCGAGCCGTCCGCGCCCAGCGCCTGGTAGTAGCCCCCATAGGGAGACATGTGGTCAGCCTCCCCCAACGCATCGCCAGCACCCTGGCTGGTCTGCAGCCCGCAGGGACACAGAGGTTAGTGGGGGGGGGAGGGAGGGGAGGAGGGGGGAGGCGGGCTGGAGGGAGGGAGGGGAGGAGGGAGGGAGAGGAAGGAGGGAGGGAGAGAGTCGGGGAGGGGAGGGAGGGGGAGGGAGGGGGGGAGGAGTGAGGGAGGGGGGGGTGGAGAAAGGGAGGGAGGGAAGGAGGGAGGGAGGGAGGAGGGAGGGAGGGAGGGAGGAAGGAGGGGGGGAGGGAGGGAGGGAGGGTGTCCGTACCCTGATCAGTTGATCGATGCCAGACTTCAGTTCTGTGAGTTTCTGTGAGATCTGGTTTCTGAACACTAAGCCTCCAGACAGAGACTGGCTGGGGAACTCCCAGCACTCGATGAGCCGATAGGACACAGTGAGCAGCCTCAGCACCTAGACCAATCAAACGATAGGACACAGTGAGCAGCCTCAGCACCTAGACCAATCAAACGATAGGACACAGTAAGTGGATTCTACACCTAGACTCAATCAAATGATAGAGACGCTTCAACACACATGGAAGGGTTAGGGTAGGGTTAATGTTAGTAGGTAGGGTTAGGGTTGATGGATTGGTTAGGGTTGGTAGATAAATGGGTTAATGTTAGTAGGTAGGGTTAGGGTTAGCGTTGGTAGAGTTAGGGTCGATGGATCGGTGATGTCTAAGGGTTAGGGTTAGGGATGGATTGGTGATGTCTTACCGAGCTCCGTTGCGTCTCGTGCTTGTCAATGGGACTGATGATGTCATCGGAGTTACAGAAATCCGGAATAAATATTTTATTCAGCTGTCTCTGTTCTTCAATCTGTAGAGAGTGTTCCTGATATACACACACACACACATTGGTGTATTCATGTAGATATAATTAAATGGCTGAATGAGTAGAAGTTCTATCTATTAACTATCTAGGCAAGGAAATGTCTTGTTCTGAAAAGATAGTTACCATACTTACTTACTAGCAGATAAACTATAACTCACTAATTTATATACTTGCTCTAACTAAATGGTGGATATGCTAACTATAACTAACTAGTATATACACTTAATATAATTAACTAAATGTACTAACTATGTATATCTACATATATATACATACATTCATATATTTGTGTATTTATATGATTATATATATATATATATGTGTGTTATTATAAATAATTTCGTAGTTCCTCTGACTAGTACTTACAAAATCTAAGAAGATCCTCTGTGCGAGCATGTGGAGGTGTTGGCCGCGGTTGACCGCGGTGGAGAAAAGCCGCTGAGGGTCGATCAGAGGGTGGCTAAGACTAGCGCTTAGCATCACCGCTAGCAACACACAGGCTAACACAGAGAAAGTATCTTACAGTCAACGGTACACACAAGCTAACACAGAGAAAGTATCTTAGAAACTAGTGCAATGCATAGGCGGTATCTGAAGCAAATGTTAGTAAAATACATAGACTACCTCTGGTAATAAATCTTTATATAACTTGTTAAACATTATGACTTCGCTAACAGGTTTTGAGTCTGTGTGACATCACTAACGAAACAGAGGTCTTTGTGACATCACGAATGAGCTAGAGGTCTTTGTGACATCACTAATGAGCTAGAGGTCTTTGTGACATCACTAACGAGCTAGAGGTCTTTGTGACACCACTAACGAGCTAGAGGTCTTTGTGACATCACTAATGAGCTAGAGGCCTTTGTGACATTAACGGGCCGGAGGCCTTTGTGACATCACTAACGAGCTAGAGGTCTTTGTGACATCACTAACGGACTAGAGGTCTTTGTGACATCACTAACGAGCTAGAGGTCTTTGTGAAATCACTAACGGACTAGAGGTCTTTGTGACATCACTAACGAGCTGGAGGCCTTTGTGACATCACTAATGGGCCAGAGGTCTTTGTGACATCACTAATGGGCCGGAGGTCTTTGTGACATCACTAATGGGCCGGAGGTCTTTGTGACATCACTAATGGGCCAGAGGTCTTTGTGACATCACTAATGGGCTAGACGATGCTGCTTTGTTTTACCTCTGGTCATAGCTACCGACTTGATTGTGTGATGTGATGGAGGTCTTGTTGATGGAGGTGTTGGTGATGGAGTTGGAGGTGATGGAGGTCTTGTTGATGGAGGTCTAGGAGGTCGAGGTGCTGGAGGTGATGGAGGTCGAGGTGATGGAGGTCTAGGAGGTGTTGGTGATGGAGGTGATGAAGGTCTAGGAGGTCTTGGTGATGGAGGTCTCGGTGATGGAGGTCTAGGAGGTGGAGGTGATGGAGGCGGAGGAGTTCTTTGTGCTGGAGATCTAGGGGGTCTGGAGGGTGTGGAGATAAACCCTCGTCTCAACCCTAAGTGAGTTCTGAACCAGTTCAGGGATCGTTCTGTTTTTCGGTCAGCATTGTTTGGTCTTTTATAGTCAAACTTTATGATTAAATTCATTAGCGGAGAAACCTTGTGGCTCAGTGTGTGTGGGGGGGGGGGGGATTATTTCAATACATATATACATATGTGTCAGGAAAGGGCCGTCATATGTTGTGATGTTTGTCCCATTGGGCTCATTCAACATTCAGCGGTGTTACTGATCTGAACAGACTTTATTATTCAACAGTGTCGTCATGGAGACTCAGAACAACATCCTCACCCTGACTAACACATAAACTTCCATCTCTTACTAACAAACATATTAACTACCGTCTCTAACTAACTAACATATGAACTACAATCTCTAACTCACTAACCTTAAATACTATCTCTAACTAACACATTAACTACTGTCTAGAGAGATACCTAACTTATTTACTACCATCTCTAACTAACCAAAATATTAACTAATGACAGGGCAGTGTTGGTCGTCTCGAGGTGGAGGTTCCTCATTAGATATCTTTGTTTTATTTTCATTTCTCTCCGTTTTGTAAGTGCTTTATCGTTAGGGTTAGGGAGTGTCCAGGAGGGTTCTCCAGTCGAAGGCCCTATGGTTGGAAGGTTCTCCTGGGGAAAGCCTTATAGAAGGACCCGACGGCCACCTGAATCAAGGAGGCTGGCCTCCCAGACATTCACAGCCGAGCTGACCCCCGACCTCTTGACTCTGGCCTGGCACCTCGGGGAGCCTCCTGCTGCTGAGGAACCCCAAGACACACTAGAGACCGCCCGCCTAGACACACTAGAGACCGCCCGCCGAGACACACTAGAGACCGCCCACCGAGACACTAGAGACCGCCCGCCTAGACACACTAGAGACCGCCCGCCGAGACACACTAGAGACCGCCCACCTAGACACACTAGAGACCGCCCACCTAGACACACTAGAGACCGCCCACCGAGACACACTAGAGACCGCCCGCCGAGACACACTACAGACCGCCCCCCGAGACATACTAGAGACCGCCCACCGAGACACACTAGAGACCGCCCACCGAGACACACTAGGCGGGCGGTCGTCTTTGTGCCCCCCGCCCCGTCCGGTTCACTATCCCTTCTGTTTCGGTGAGTTGCGTGACGGATGGGTGGACCCCCCCTGACGATGGGAGGAGCAGTGGGGGGCCGCGGCGACGGTGGTGGTGAGCGTTGTGGGAAAGGGAGTGGGGCGCCCTCTGTCGACCGACAGCTCCCCACACAGCTGACAGGGCTGTCAATCACGTGGAGCAGCTGAGCGTTGGGAAGCAGCGAGGGGTCCCAGTGTCCAGTCCGACCCGCCATCAGGTGAGCCAAAGCTTTCTGCCCTGGAACTCTGAGCATGGGGCTAATGTTTAGTTCAACCTTTCATGGTGAACCTAGCCTGTTAGCACAGTGCTGCTACATTTGTTTTAATGTACATTAGTTTTAATGTAGCATTATTGAGCATGACTTCCTAGCCTGTTAGCACAGTACTGCTACATTAGTTTTAATGTAGCCGTACTGTGCTAGCAGGCTGGTTTTAATGTAGCCTAACTGAGCATGATGTCCTTGCCTGCTAGCATAGTACTGCTACCTTAGTTTTAATGTAGCAGTACTGAGCATGACTTCCTAGCCTGCTAGCACAGGACTGCTACCTTAGCTGTAAAGTAGCAGTACTGTGAACAACATACCCAGTTTGTAAGCTAAGCATGTTGACGTGAGAGCCAGACAGAGAGGCAATTGGGAGCTGTGTGTGTGTGTGTGTGTATGTGTGTGTGTGTGTGTGTGTGTCTCTGGGTTTTCAGCCAAGGGTGATCACAGTACCTGATCTCTCCTATTTCAGCCACGAGGAGCGGCAAAGCTCACAGCTGTAGAAGACACACACAGACAGAAACGCACAAACAGACACACACACACACACACACACACAGACACAGGATTACTTTGGAATACAGCGGAGACACAGCAGTGGACACAGTGCCTGGAGTACACTCAGAAGGTACGCCTCAACTCTCTATTACTACGTATCAAACCCAACTCTCTATCACTACATATTAAACTAATACGTATCTAACCCTAACCTATATCACTACGTATCTAACCCAACTCTCTTTCAATACGTATCTAACCCTAACTTATATCACTACGTATCTAACCCAACTCTCGATCCCTCCATATTAAATCACTACGTATCTAACCCAACTCTCTATCACTACGTATCTAACCCAACTCTCTATCACTACGTATTAAACTAATACGTATCTAACCCTAACCTACATTACTAAGTATCTAACCCTAATCTATATCACTACATATCTAACCCAACTCTCTTTCAATACGTATCTAACCCTAACTTTGTCACTACGTATCTAACCCAACTCTCTATCACTATGTATCTAACCCAACTCTCGATCACTACATATTAAAACACTACGTATCTAACCCAACTCTCTATCACTATGTATCTAACCCAACTCTCTATCACTACGTATCAAATCACTACGTATCTAACCCAACTCTCTATCACTACGTATCTAACCCAACCCTCTATCACTACGTATCTAACCCAACCCTCTATCACTATGTATCTAACCCAACTCTATATCACTACATATTTAACCCAACCCTCTATCACTACGTATCAAATCACTACGTATCTAACCCTAACCTATATCACTACGTATCTAACCCAACTCTATATCACTACGTATCAAATCACTACGTATCTAACCCAACTCTCTATCACTACGTATCTAACCCAACCCTCTATCACTACGTATCTAACCCAACCCTCTATCACTATGTATCTAACCCAACTCTATATCACTACATATCTAACCCAACCCTCTATCACTACGTATCAAATCACTACGTATCTAACCCAGCCCTCTATCACTACGTATCTAACCCAACCTCTATCACTACGTATCTAACCCAAATCTCTATCACTACGTATCTAACCCAACTCTCTATCACTACGTATCTAACCCAACTCTCTATCACTACGTATCTAACCCAACTCTCTATCACTACGTATCAAATCACTACGTATCTAACCCAACCCTCTATCACTACGTATCTAACCCAACTCTCTATCACTACGTATCTAACCCAACTCTCTATCACTACGTATCTAACCCAACCCTCTATCACTACGTAGCTAACCCAACTCTCTATCACTACGTATCAAGTCACTACGTATCAAATCACTACGTATCTAACCCAACCCTCTATCACTACTTATCTAACCCAACCTCTCTCACTACATATCTAACCCAACTCTCTTAAACTAAGTATCTAACCCAACTCTCTATCACTACGTATCTAACCCCAACCTATGTCACTATGTATCTAACCCAACTCTCTATAACTAAGTATCTAACCCAACTCTCTATCACTACGTATCTAACCTCTATCACACTACCTATCTTACCCTAGACCAGCAACATGTTCATATAGAGACCAGCCACATTTTCACATAGAGTTCAGCAACATTCTTTATCTGTATCTATCTAGGGGTTATGGTCTGTGTGTATGTGTGTGTGTGTGTGTGTGTGTTCATGCTGTGTGTGTGTTTGTTTGTGTCTATGGTGGGTGGGTGTCTATGATGTGTGTGTGTTTGTATCTGTATGTGTGCGTTTATGTCTATGGTGTCTTTGTGTGTTTGTCATAGGTGGCGCCGCTTATCAACTCTATAAGAGGCTGACACACAGAGAAGAGTGTGTATGACACACAGACACACACACACACACACACACACACACACACACACAAGCGACACAGACAGATGTACACTGTAGGAACACACACCAGAGACACACACACACTCAGGCTCTGTCTTTCTCTCCCTACCCTCTCTGTCTATTTTCCTGCATCACTCTCTCTCTCTCTCTCTCTCTCTCTCTCTCTCTCTCTCTCTCTCTCTCTCTCTCTCTCTCTCTCTCACTCTCTCTCTGTCTCTCTCCTCTCTCTCTGTCTCTCCCTGTGTGTGTGTGTGTGTGTGTGTGTGTGTGTGTGTGTGTGTGTGTGTGTGTGTGTGTGTGTGTTGAGGTGTGAATGCAGTGAGGTGGAACAGATAAGACACAGTAAGACATTCATGACCACATTCAACTAACCTTAACTTATTACTAACCCTAACTTATAAACACATAACTAATCAAATAACCTGTATTAATGAACACATGAAAATAAACACTACTTAAATGATAACCTATGGAACTAACCTTAGCCTTATTAACACTTAAAGGTACACTGTGCACGATGCGGCCCCTAGCGGTGAAGTTGTAGAATGCAGCTAAATACCCCCCTCCCCGTAAAACCCCCCTACCGCACGAAGTAGGAAGATAAATACCCCCCTAACCCCCCCTACCCGGACGCAGGAGGACAATACCCCCCCTCCCCTACCCTGGACATAGGAGGAGCAACTAAGGCCTTTGAGGAGCCCATTGGTTCATTCTCTTCCACATCAGCTGAGTGATGAGGATCCTGGACAGATATATAAAATGTACTTAGTTATTTTTTCTGTTAAACTAGAGATCAGCGCTTACCTAAGATAGTGAGATGCATAAATTAAAGCGAGTCGTCTCTAGCGCTGTTTGTCCGCTCTGGGCTCCCGTAGAAACATGGCGGTGCAACATGGCCGCCCCCGTGTAAGAGGACCCCTCCCCATGTAGAGATAAACAAAAACAAAACCAAAAACACTGTTCATATGTTAAGAGGTGATTCGAACAATAAATAAATTCAGATGACCTTGTTTTGAAAGTACGACATTTTAATGTTATGACAAATTAATATTTACATTTCCACAAAACAAATTCCATGGCTTTTAAAATTCAAAACCTGATGACAGGGATTGGGTTGACACAACACAGCTTTAATATTCAGGATTCAAAGGCAGTCTGACCTCATGGTTTAGTCTATATGCATAAATACAAAACTCACTGAAACGGGATATCAGGTCGTGGTCTATTTTTAGCTTATTTAAATAAAAATGAGAGTTCGCATGACTATTAAAATAGCTGACCGGGGTAACCCTCCTAGCTAAGCAAAAGTTTATTTTCGACCCATACCCTTTCAACACCTACCTAATCAACTTCATGATTTTCTATTTTATTGACTTGAGATAAAAATCACAACAAACAAGCACTCGATGTAAAGTACATTTAGGGGACTTTAGGGAACTTGAGGTACTTCTGGGGACTTTTGGGATCCCTACAGGGTGAGTTGCAGCTGCATAGAGACAGTTCAGTGAGTCCATAGTGTGTATTCTTATCAAATTGGACTGGTGTTGTATTGTACCTTTGACTGGTTCTGTAGGTTCGATTTAAGAGCTTTTATTTTAGTGTTATTTGTTAGAAATCTGAAATGTGAGAATATATTTTGCTTCTCTATGAGACGATGTAGAGTAAAGTTAAAGGCTCCACGCTCCATCTCTCCTCCTGATCACACGGGTGTGAAACACACAACTTCTCCATTGTGGAGAAACTTAGGGAGGAAGGGGACATTGAACCTTACCTACAGCACTATTAACTCACTTAACCTACTACCTACTTTAACTTATTGACATTTAACTGACCTTAACACGTTGTCACAATCCAATAACCTTGAGTTGTTTGTTGACATGTTGTTTGTTATGTTTTAACACTACACTTTAACTGTATCCATTTCAAAAGATCAAGATACCCACTGCGCAGCCTAAGGACAACCACAACAACACAACCACAACAACACAACAACAACAAAGCAACACAAGGGTAGAGTAGATATGGACGTGCAAAACACCTCCATCAGCAAAGTAGTCGACTATAAGAGCTTAGCCTAGCTGGGGCTGGTAACCGGGAGGTTGCTAGTTCGATCCCCGGCTCTTCCTAGCTGAGTGTCGAGGTGTCCCTGAGCGAGACGCCTCACCCTGACTGCTCCTGAACAGCTGGCTGTTGCCCTGCGGGGCTGACTCCGCCGTCGGTGTGTGAATGTGTGCATGTGTGCATGGATGGGTGAATGTTAGGCAGTATTGTAAAGAGCTTTAAGTGTCCACTGGTTAGAAAGGTGCTGTATAAATGCAGCACATTTACCGTTGGTTGTTTGAGGTGTTTTCTTTTTGTGTGTGTTTATGTGTGTGTGTGTGTGTGTGTGTGTGTGTGTGTGTGTTACTGTATTTAGCGTGAGACTGAAGCCTAATATTTGTGGGAACCAGCATTCAGCTGAAAGACGATACAGGTGGGGGGGGGGGGGGGGGGGGGGGGGGGGGTAGTGACATTTAAATAGTATCAAGGGAGACAGTGAAGGGATATTTTATTAATATTTAATAACATGAATAAAATGATAATATTTTAATATTGTGTTAATATATAGTATAATAAATAAATAATTACTTAAATATGATAAAGAACTGAGATATTTTATCTACATTTATTGTTACCATAACTTTTATAACATACAAAATATCATGATGATTTATTTGTTTGGTTTTGGTCATATATGATATAGCTTGCAAAAAAGAGATATAGTTAATATAAGATTCATGATATAGCTGATATAAAACAGTTGATTAAGATATATGATATTGCCCATATAATATATTATATAGTTGATTAAGATATATGTGATATCATATATAAGATAACGTTTATATAAGTAAGATAGCTGATATAAAATGTATACATAGTTTATGTAAAAAAATAGGTGATATCGTTTATTTAAAATAGATGATAGGATATAATTCTTTATTGTCATTGCACAGGATACAATGAAATTGGATAGCAGTCTAGATATAGTTGGTACAAGATATTTAATATGAAAGTAAATATATAGCTGATGTAAAATTAATGATATAGTTTGTGTAAGGCAGATGAAATACTAGATATTGTTGATTAATATGATACAAGGTAGATGAAGATGAAGCAGAAATAGATAGATTGATGATATATATATATATAATTGATAAGTCATGTAAAATTAGAAGATAGTGATATGCAATAGAGATTTAGCGACGTAATCTGGGGTTATGTGATATGAGAGAAACTAGATAGGTGTTAAAGGAGTTATTGGGGACATCATATAAAATAGAGTGTTTAAGGAAATTGAGATAAGTGAGATTAGATAGTGATGAAATGTATATTGGTGATATAGTTGAGATTGATGATATATGATAGGTGAAAAAGTATAGATTGATGATATAAAATGGATGAGAACTGAAGCTGTATGTTTGCTTGTTTACATCCATTTTGGATTAAATTATGATTCTAGGGATACTTGGAGAGAGGATGTGATGTCACTAAGAAGGCCATGTGTCTTGTATAGTGTGGAGTTTAGAGTAGGTTTAGGCTGTGTTCGATTTTTCTCACTTGTTCCTTCATTCACTATATCGTAATCACTGTATAGTAAACACGAGGAAACAAGTGTACCATTTATTTTCGATTTGGCTGCATTATGGGATGTATGGTGGAAATACGTGATCGCCAGTTGTAGGATGTAGTGGAAAGGAGTTAAGATATAGGTTCAGAGATGAAGGGGATAGGAGGTGAGAGGTAGGATGTAGTCGATAGGAGTTAGGATATAGGTCCAGAGATGAAGGGGATAGGAGGTGAAAGGTAGGATGTAGTCGATAGGAGTTAGGATATAGGTTCAGAGATGAAGGGGATAGGAGGTGAGAGGTAGGATGTAGTGGGTAGGAGTTGGGATATAGGATGTGGTGGATATGAGGAGTGTGTGAGTGTGTGTTGTGTTGGAATGAGCTCAGTCATCTTAGTGTGTGTAAATTTACACCGAGCACTAAAGCGACAAAACAGCTGCTGCTTCCATGGCAACGCAAGGGTGGGGTTGGGGTGCAACCCCACCCTAACTACACTAACTACACCATGTGTTATGTGTTACACTAACTTAAACAAATAAATTATGCATGATACTAACTTTGAATCAATATATGATGTGTAATGCTAACTTTATAAATATGTGGTGTGTTATACTAACTTTACATAAATATATGATGTGCTATAGTAACTTTATGAATATACAAACTGTTATATTTACTTTATATGAATATATGAACTGTTATATTTACTTTATATAAATATATGAACTGTTATATTTACTTTATATAAATATATGAACTGTTATATTTATTTTATATAAATATATGATGTGTTATACTTACTTTGCATAAATATATCATGCATAATACTAACTTTAAATCAATATATGATGTGTAATAGTAACTACATATAAATCTCTATACCGTATCACTACGAGACATAGACTCTTCACACCTACCGTATATCATGTGTGGAAAACTTCAAAGTATATTAATATCGACTTAGCCAATAAACTCAGTCTCGAATTTCTAGTAGTTTGTAGTTCCTCAAAGGGGTACAGTGCCATAGCAGCCCTGCGGAGCTGTAATGTGGCTGTAATCCACCCCGCTCGGCGAGGACCAGGAAGGAACATAGACGCCACCCGTTCAATCAGCCGGATGAGGGCTGAGATCCATAGTCTGAATCACCAGAGAAAGAGATGGATTTGACGGAGCATCATTTTGTGATGCTCAGTGCCCATCTGGATAAGCCTAAATAACATCATTTCTGTTGACCGTCGACTTAACTGTTTCCATCTTCTGATTAACATCCATCCCTCTGCAGGAGGCAGTTGCTAGGAGGCGGTTGCTAGGTGACGTCGGCGGTGCCCAGTGCTGCAGGATGTCAGTATGGCGTCCCTGCTCCCCCCTGCTGGTAAAGAGATCTTCAGGCGCTTCACCCCGGCTTCTCTGGACGAACTACAGCTGCGCTTTGAGAAGGAAGAGCGGGAAAAACTGAGGAGGAAAGAGAAAAACATAGAGGTATAAACCATAGACCTCCCAACAGCTATCCCTATAAAACATAGAGGTATAAACCATAGACCTCCTAACAGCTAACCCTATAAAACATAGAGGTATAAACCATAGACCTCCCAACAGCTATCCCTATAAAACATAGAGGTATAAACCATAGACTTCCCAACAGCTA
The DNA here is from genome assembly GCF_949987615.1 of Pollachius pollachius. Taxonomy (NCBI): domain Eukaryota; kingdom Metazoa; phylum Chordata; class Actinopteri; order Gadiformes; family Gadidae; genus Pollachius; species Pollachius pollachius. The sequence continues at coordinate 23,144,230 of NC_136944.1, read as the reverse complement.
ACCCTATAAAACATAGAGGTATAAACCATAGACCTCCTAACAGCTAACCCTATAAAACATAGAGGTATAAACCATAGACCTCCCAACAGCTAACCCTATAAAACATAGAGGTATAAACCATAGACCTCCCAACAGCTAACCCTATAAAACATAGAGGTATAAACCATAGACCTCCCAACAGCTAACCCTATAAAACATAGAGGTATAAACCATAGACCTCCCAACAGCTAACCCTATAAAACATAGAGGTATAAACCATAGACTTCCCAACAGCTAACCCTATGAACCAGAGGCTAACCCTTACCCTCTACAAAACACTAGCTCCCTTCCTACCAAGCTTGCGATTGTGATTGGCTCTCAGATTTCTGAGGATGACCTCCCCAAACCAAGCAGTGACCTTGAGGCTGGTAAGACCCTCCCATTCATCTTTGGAGACCCGCCCCCCGGATTAATCAACACCCCATTGGAGGAGCTGGATCCCTACTACCAATCATCCAAGGTCTCCGTCTGCTACTCTCTAATTAGATCAGGCCTGGTTGTTTAAAGCATCTGTTCTAATCCTAATGTATTGATTTATCGGCAGACCTTCATCGTGATCAATAAAGGAAACACCATCCAACGGTTTAACGCAGATCCAGCCTGCTACCTGCTCAGTCCCTTCAGTGTCTGTCGGATCACCGCCATCAAGATCCTGATCCATTCATATCCTTCCACCGGCATATAGACCCTTCCACCAGCAAATAGACCCTAACTCTAATCCTATCCTTCCACCAGCAAAAATACCCTAACTCTAACCCTAACCAGCATATAGACCCTAAACCTAACCCTATCCTTCTACCTGCATAAAGACCCTAACCCTATCCCTATCCTTCCACCAACATATGACCCCTTAACCCTAACCCTATCATTTTGCCGAAATATAGACCCTAACCCTAACCTTACCATGACCTTACTGTATGTCTCCTGGTCATTTGTCTGCTGGCTCTATGTTGTATTGCCATGTATAGTGTCATCCACTGAAGGCGATTGGAAATATTCCATCTTTACTTTAGTATTTCCGTAACAGAACCACGTTCTTCAGCCTGTTCATCATGCTGACCATCCTCGCCAACTGTGTCTTCATGACCCTGAGCGACCCTCCAGCCTGGGGCAAGACCGTGGAGTGAGTGAGCTGGGGGTCCTAACATAGACACTGCTAAGTAGTTATTAGGATTTTTGTAAATGTGCCTTAACATGCACTATGATAGATGGTCATGTATGTATTGGTACAGATACATCACATATATACCGGAACTACCTCACTAAAGAAAGATTGTGTTGTGATATCCTTTTCTCCCCCTCTCTTTTCCCATAAGAAAGTGCAACGCACACACCTGACAAACTGACCCTAATAAAGTACAACGCACACACCCTGACATACTGACCCTAATACAATGCACACACCCCAACAAACTGACCCTAATTAAGTACAACACACACACCTGACAAACTAACCCTGATGCATCCAAGCTCATCAAAGTCTGACCTGCTATGTTTTGAAATAAACACTCCACCAATTCTACATGTTGACATTATCTCTGTTTTTGTGAAGATATGTTTTCACCGGCATCTACACCTTTGAGGCCACGGTGAAGGTGGTGGCCCGAGGCTTCTCCATCGGGCCGTTCACCTTCCTCAAAGACCCCTGGAACTGGCTGGACTTCATGGTCATCAGCATGGCGTAGGTTCCCTCCTACATCATCAGCTCCACAAACGCAAGAAAATGTGTTTGTATCTAGCTATATGTTGAATCGTACCATAAGATCCTATCTATCTCTAACACCTATATCTGTGTCTTTCTTGCTTTAACAGTTACCTAACCGAGTTTGTGGACCTGGGAAATGTGTCAGCATTGAGGACATTCAGAGTCCTGAGAGCTCTTAAGACCATCACCGTTATCCCTGGTAGGTCTGTCATCACTGGTAGGACTTATCTCTAGTACCTCTACATGTTGTCACTGGTAGGTCTGCAATCACTGGTAGGATTTATCTCTAGTACCTCTACATGTTGTCACTGGTAGGTCTGTTATCATTAATAGATCTACATGTTGTTACTTGTAGGTCGGTTATCATTATCTATAGGGTTAAGACTGAGTCTATAGCGTTAAGACAGAGTCTATAGCGTTAGGGCAGAGTCTATAGCGTTAAGATAGAATCTATTAGGTAAGACTGAGTCTATAGCATTAAGATAGAATCTATTAGGTAAGGCAGAGTCTAGAGCGTTAAGACAGTCTATAGTGTTAAGAATGAGTCTATAAGGTAAGGCTGAGTCTATAGCGTTAGGGCAGAGTCTATAGCGTTAAGACTGAGTCTATAAGTTAAGACTGAGTCTATAGCATTAAGATAGAATCTATTAGGTAAGGCAGAGTCTATAGCGTTAAGATAGAATCTATTAGGTAAGGCAGAGTCTATAGCGTTAAGATAGAATCTATTAGGTAAGGCAGAGTCTATAGCGTTAAGACTGAGTCTATAAGTTAAGACTGAGTCTATAGCATTAAGATAGAATCTATTAGGTAAGGCAGAGTCTATAGCGTTAAGATAGAATCTATTAGGTAAGGCAGAGTTTATAGCGTTAAGATAGAATCTATTAGGTAAGGCAGAGTCTATAGCGTTAAGATAGAATCTATTAGGTAAGGCAGAGTCTATAGCGTTAAGATAGAATCTATTAGGTAAGGCAGAGTCTAGAGCGTTAAGATAGAATCTATTAGGTAAGGCAGAGTTTATAGCGTTAAGATAGAATCTATTAGGTAAGGCAGAGTTTATAGCGTTAAGATAGAATCTATTAGGTAAGGCAGAGTCTAGAGCGTTAAGATAGAATCTATTAGGTAAGGCAGAGTCTATAGCGTTAAGATAGAATCTATTAGGTAAGGCAGAGTCTATAGCGTTAAGATAGAATCTATTAGGTAAGGCAGAGTCTATAGCGTCAGGGCAGAAGGTGTGGAGGGTTCCACTGATCCCGCTCTGCCCCTTCCTGCCAGGCCTGAAGACCATCGTTGGTGCCCTCATCCAGTCGGTGAAGAAGCTCTCTAACGTCATGATCCTGACCGTCTTCTGCCTGAGTGTCTTTGCTCTGATCGGTCTCCAGCTCTTCATGGGAAACCTTCGTCAGAAATGTGTTGTGTGGCCTCCACTCTTTCTCAACGACAGCATCGGTGACATCTTCAATGGCACCGATAACTCAACCTTCGACTTCCATCAGTACATCAACAACCCTGGTGATTAAGAAGGGGGTGTAGGGCTGTGGTCTGCAGGTGTAGGGCTTTGTTAGACTGGACCTTGGTTTCTGCAAACCACCACGGCCTAAAAACGCTCCCTGTGCTTGTTTCAGAGAACTACTACTACAGAAACAACGATATGGACCCCCTTCTGTGTGGAAACAGCTCCGACGCGGGGTAGGCCCTAATACTACAATAAAGAGTTAGGGTTAGCAATACCACTTTAGGGCTACAATATAGGGTTAGGGTTAGCAATACCACTTTAGGGCTACAATATAGGGTTAGGGTTAGCAATACAACTTTAGGGCTACAATATAGGGTTAGGGTTAGCAATACCACTTTAGGGCTACAATATAGGTTTGTAATACCACTTTAGGGCTACAATATAGAGTTAGGGTTAGCAATACCACTTTAGGGCTACAATATAGGGTTAGGGTTAGCAATACCACTTTAGGGCTACAATATAGGGTTAGTATAACCACTTTAGGGCTACACTATAGGGTTAGGGTTAGCAATACCACTTTAGGGCTACAATATATGGTTAGGGTTAGCAATACCACTTTAGGGCTACAATATAGGGTAAGTAGGGTTAGGGTTAGTAGGGTTAGGGTTAGTAGGGTTAGGGTAAGTAGGGTTAGGGTTAGTAGGGTTAGGGTTAGTAGGGTTAGGGTTAGTTAGTAGGGTTAGGGTTAGTTAGTAGGGTTAGGGTAAGTAGGGTTGGTTAGTCGGGTTAGGGTCAGTAACCATGTGGTGTCTCTACAGCCAGTGTCCGGAGGGTTTCAGCTGCATGAAGGCGGGAGAGAACCCAAACTATGGCTACACCAGCTACGACACCTTCGGCTGGGCCTTCCTCGCCCTCTTCAGACTCATGACCCAAGACTTCTGGGAGAACCTCTTCCAGCTGGTCCGTAGAGCCGACAGGAAACTTAACCTTAAGCCTCTCTCCACAGACACAGACATTATAACTTTAGCTGAGCCGTTTGAAGGCAAAACTATTTATGTAAAAGGTATCATCTGTTATATACATGAACGGTTTGTTGATGAGTTAAATAATTCTATTCTATTTGTTCAACCTCAGAGCAGACCTCAAACAGGTGGTTTTCCTTTATTTATTTATATTTAAATGTTTCAGTCCCATGTGTCGTTGTGTGTGGGTTATGGTTAGGGTTAGGGTTAACCCTGTCTCTGGCTGTAGACCCTCAGGGCAGCGGAGAAGACCTACATGATGTTCTCCGTGGTGGTTAGGGTTAGGGTTAGGGTTATGGTTAGGGTTAGGGTTAACCCTGTCTCTGGCTGTAGACCCTCAGGGCAGCGGAGAAGACCTACATGATGTTCTCCGTGGTGGTTAGTGTTAGGGTTAACCCTGTCTCTGGCTGTAGACCCTCAGGGCAGCGGGGAAGACCTACATGATGTTCTCCGTGGTGGTTAGGGTTATGGTTATGGTTAGGGTTATGGTGAGGGTTAACCCTGTCTCTGGCTGTAGACCCTCAGGACAGCGGGGAAGACCTACATGATGTTCTTCGTGGTGGTGATCTTCCTGGGCTCCTTCTACCTCATCAACCTCATCCTGGCGGTGGTGGCCATGGCCTACGCCGAGCAGAACGAGGCCAGCCTCGCCGAGGCCAAGCAGAAGGAGGAGGAGTACGCCGGCCTCATGGAGGCCCTGAAGCAGAGGCAGGAGGAGGTGGGAGGAGCAACTACCTCCTACTGACTACTATTACTAACTACTGTCTACTAACACCTACTGACTACTAACTACTACTGACTACTAACTACTACTGACTACTGACTACTAACTACTACTGGCTATTAACTAATACTACTACTAACTACTACTGACTACTATTACTACTACTGACTACTAACTACTACTGAGTATTAACAACTAACTACTACTGACTACTAACTACTACTGAGTATTAACAACTAACTACTATCAACTACTACTGCTAATCACTACTGACTACTATTACTACTTCTAGGGTTAGAAAATATATTTTTATTAAATGTTTTATTACTACAACTATCTACATTTATTGTGTGTTTGTGTGTGTGTGTGTGTGTGTGTGTGTGTGTGTGTGTGCAGCAGACCATTGCAAATAAAGCGCATCCAGAAGATTCGGCTGCACTCGATCAAAACCACACTGGGGCAAACGGTACACACACACACACACACACATAAGCACAAACACACACACACACACACACACACAAAGACACACACACACACGTGTGCGCGCATGCGCACAACCACACAAACACACACACACACACACACTTTTTGTCATAGATCTCCATTTTGAATGTGTAAATCTTCCCGTTTAAGTGTCCCCTCCTCTCTCGCTCTCTCTCTCCCCCCCTCCCCCACTCTCCTTCTCCCCCCTCTCTCCCCCCACTCCTCCCTATCTCCCCACCCTCTCTCTCCCCCCCTCTCCTTCTCCCCCCCCTCTCCCCCCCCACTCCTCCCTCTCTCCTTCTCCCCCCCCTCTCTCCCTCCCCCCTCTCTCCCCCCCTCTCTCCCCCCCACTCCTCCCTCTCTCCTTCTCCCCCGCTCTCTCCCTCCCCCCTCTCTCCCCCCCTCTCTCCCCCCCACTCCTCCCTCTCTCCCCCCCTCTTCCCCCCCTTCTCCCTCCCTCCTCTCCCCCCCTCTCCTTCTCCCCCCCTCTCTCTCCCCCCCTCTCTCCCCACCACTCCTCCCTCTCTCCCCCCCTCTCTCTTCTCCCTCTCTCCTTCTCCCCCCTCTCTCCCTCCCCCCTCTCTCCCCCCCTCTCTCCCCCCACTCCTCCCTCTCTCCCCCCCTCTCTCTCCTCCCTCTCTCCTTCTCCCCCCTTCTCCTTCCCCCCCTCTTTCCCCCCCCCTCTCTCTCCTTCTCCCTCCCCCCTCTCCCCCCTCTCTCCTTCTCCCCCCCTCTCTCTCCCCCCTCTCTCCTTCTCCTCCCCTTCTCCTTCCCCCCCTCTTTCCCCCCTCTCTCTCCTCCCTCTCTCCTTCTCCCCCCCTTCTCCTTCCCCCCCTCTTTCCCCCCCTCTCTCTCCTTCTCCCTCCCCCCTCTCCCTCCCTCCTTCTCCCCCCCCTCTCTCTCCCCCCCTCTCTCCTTCTCCCCCCCTTCTCTTTCCCCCCCTCTCTCTCCCCCCCTCTCCTTCTCCCCCCCCCCCCTCCCCGCTCTCTGAACAGAATTTGAAGAGGATCAGCGGCCGTGCCCGCCGTGCTGGTACGTGTTCGCTGACGTGTGTCTGAAGTGGGACTGCTGTGGCTGCTGGCGCTGGCTGAAGGGCTGGCTGTACGTCATCGTCATGGACCCCTTCGTGGACCTGGGCATCACCGTGTGCATCGTGCTCAACACCGTGTTCATGGCCATGGAGCACTACCCCATGACTCCCGCCTTCGAGGACATGCTGAGTGTGGGCAACCTGGTGAGGACGCACAACATGCATACATACAATAGAATTAAGACAACAAACACACAATACATACGATACAATACAGTAAAATAAAAGCACCACAAAAACACCAGCACTGAATAAAAGAACAATACTAAAACACAATACTATACTATACTAATACTAAAACAATATTAAAATAAAAAGAACAATAAATAAATTCTAATAAATACTACTAACTATTATCTATGTTATTTTAAGCACTTCATTGACCAAATCCTGATCCATAAATACAGTTCTCTTATCTTCATAAAGATCTTGTCTTGAAGTGCTTTGGTCTCTCTCTCAGGTCTTCACTGGGATCTTCACAGCTGAGATGGTCCTCAAACTGCTGGCCATGGATCCCTACTACTACTTCCAGGTCGATCCCTGCCCTGATGACCTTTGTCTTGTTCTATGACACTTGATCACATATCTGCCTTATGACATCAATCCCCACTCATACCCAATGACAGAGAGACCTTCAGGGGCAGAGAGAGAGAGAGAGAGAGAGAGAGAGAGAGAGAGAGAGAGAGAGAGAGAGAGAGAGAGAGAGAGAGAGAGAGAGAGAGAGAGAGAGAGAGAGAGAGAGAGAGAGAGAGAGAGAGAGAGAGAGAGAGAGAGAGAGAGAGAGAGGGAAATCAAAGCTGTAGACTTTATGTTTGGTTAGTGTAGGTTAGTTTAATTTATGTTAGGTTACATTAGTGATGGTTAGGTTACGTTACTTTATGAGTTGAACATAACCCAACAATATCTGTTAAAGGTTAGGGCTACATGTTAGTGATAGTTTGTATTGATTCACCACTGATGTCATCCCTTTGTGTTAACAGGTTGGCTGGAACATATTTGACAGCATCATAGTGACCATGAGTCTTGTGGAGCTGGGGTTGGCTAATGTCCAGGGTCTGTCTGTGCTACGGTCCTTCCGATTGGTCAGTACGATATACAGTATTATGTCTACAGAGTAAATTACAAAATGTTTGTTAAATGTGAGGTACAAACAGAGCTAAATGTATCGCAAACAGTAATCTGAGGATTTGCAACTTTAGGATTTTATTTGAAACCAAACAAAATATTGCTTAATTTAATTAAAAATAAACAATATTAAGCTTTCCAACCTTGCTCGGTTGGAATCCGTTTTTTCCACATCCATTTCTGACCGACCATCTCAGCCTCAGTTTGCCGCTCGGGGACCGACCTTGTGGTTTATCTGGTGTTCAGATGCGTGTGTTCAAGCTGGCCAAGTCCTGGCCCACCCTCAACATGCTGATAAAGATCATCGGGAACTCGGTGGGCGCGCTGGGGAACCTGACCCTGGTGCTGGCCATCATCGTCTTCATCTTCGCCGTGGTGGGCATGCAGCTGTTTGGGAAGTCGTACCGGGAGTGCGTGTGCAGGATCTCGACGGACTGCGAGCTCCCGCGCTGGCACATGACGGACTTCTTCCACGCGTTCCTCATCATCTTCCGGGTGCTGTGTGGGGAGTGGATCGAGACCATGTGGGACTGCATGGAGGTGGCCGGCATCCCCATGTGCCTGACCATCTTCATGATGGTCATGGTGATCGGGAACCTGGTGGTAAGTGGATCCGTTCTGGGTAAACCCTGTCTCATGCTGATGTTTAGATGTGGATCCTTAAATACTTTCCAGTACCACACCGACCTCCCCTGTTTGAGTAGCAGATTTAGAAACACCATGACCCTAATCCTGACCGTAAACCTAACCCTGACCCTAAACCTAACCCTGACCCTGACCCTGACCCTAAACCTAACCCTGACCCTGACCCTAACCCTGACCCTAACCCTAACCCTAAACCTTGACCCTGAACCTGACCCTAAACCTAACCCTGACCCTGACCCTAACCCTGACCCTTCCTAGAACCGTAAATCATCCATACCCTGACCCTGTACTTCCCAACATTGTTTGGCTGTTTCTAGCTCTGAAAATGTTTGCAACCCAATTTAAACTTTTGTTTATCTGCACCCACACAAAATTTTTTACCCGATCGACATCTGCCAGTATTATCAATGTCCAGGTGAACGTAATCATTCTACTACACACAGAGACTTTGGTTTGCTTGTGGCTTAGGCAGTAAAGGTGTAGATACACAACGTCTATTAGCCTTGTAACAAAATGGTTTGCTCAAATGGATCATCAAATATCTATAGTGTATGTCAGCAATCTCTTCGACCCTTTCACATGCCTGAGACAGGAGGTTTGTGACGTGCACAGTGTCAGATATACTGACAATGCTTTCTTTGTGTTGCAGGTATTAAACCTCTTTTTGGCCTTGCTACTGAGCTCATTTAGTGGAGACAATCTATCTGCAATTGAGGAAGACGGCGAGAACAACCTTCAGATCGCTGTCAACAGAATCACCAATGGCATCGCCTGGACCAAAACGAAGGCCCTGACAGCCATAAGGAATCTGTTGGCAAAGAACAACACCGAACCAGCACAGATCGGTATGTTCTTGCATGAACCAGCACAGACTGGTATGATCAACCGTCCACATATGTATACAGCCCTGGTGTGAATAGTGACACTTATGGGTTAATGTTGGCCCCAGTGTGGCTAGCTACAACTGATATGTAATGTTTAGGGCTATGTCCACATACTTATAATGCACTTGTATGATTAGTAGCTGTTTCCATAGTAACCTTTATTTGGGGGTCAAACTTAACCCCATCGATTCATTCGTGCCAGTTCAATCAGGTAGATAAATATTTACAATCGATTAATGTATATTTATATAATGTATGTCTTCCTAAAATGGAAGTTACTGCCGACCTATTTGCTGAAAAAAACGAATTAGTGTTGATTTTTTTTTTTTTTACTTGTGTTTAGCTGAGAAAGAAGAGGAGGAGAAGAAGGAGTATCTGTCATTGATGGGCATAAACCCAGAGCCGCACCGGGCTCAACCAGAGCCCTCGAACCCTGAGCCGCCCTGGTCCAGACCGGACGGCTTAAGCACTAACTATAGCAACAGTAACTACGGCAACATCATCACACTGAGGGTTCCCATGGCCACCGCAGAGTCTGACTGTGAGCCCGAAGAGGAGGAGGAGGAGAACGAGGAGGAGGAGGAAGAGGAGGAGGATCTTTCTGAGGTGGGGTACTACCACCGTGTAGCAGGATGGTTCTGTAGTAGTAGTACTCAAGAAGTTGTGTTAGTTGGGAAAGTCTCAGTAGTCGTAGTGTAGTTAGAACTATCGTGTTGAAGTTAGGCAGTACTATATGATGGTAACGTGGTAGCACGGGCAGTAGAAGTAGGATGAGTGTAGTAAGAATATTCTTTAGGAGCACTGGTATAACTTAAGCACCATCATGTCATGATATGCTACTATGTTATAGTAATAATAATTACTATCCTGTATAATAATCTAATAATCCTGTATAACGTAGTAGTAAAATAATCCTTTATTTATCCCACAGCAGGATGTAGAAGTAATGTATTACGGTACTACTAATACTGTAGTAAAATTATCTTTCTGAGGTACTATTATATGTAGTAGTACTAGGATGTGTGTGTATATAGATGTATCTATGTATAGATACAGGTACATTATGTCTGTATTCTATATTGTATTCTATAATATTTGTTTTCTTCAGGGTGAACACTCATCAGTTTGCAGTACAGTGGAGAGACTTCCAGATGCTGACGAGGAAGAGGAGGAGGAAGAACAGGATGCTTATACGCCTGAAGACTGCTATAGTGCCAGTACGAACACACACACACACACACACACACACACACACACACACACACACACACACACACACACACACACACACACACACACACACACACACACACACACACACACACACGGTGACCTCTGCTGTACTAGCGTTAAGCTATGTCCTGTACCGCACTACTGTCAGGCTAACCTATGTCCTGTAGTAGCATAAGGCTAACCTGTGAACCTATGTCCTACACTATCACTAAACTAAACTATGTCCTGTACAACCATAAGGCTAACCTGCGAACCTATGTCCTATACTATCACTAAGCTAACCTATGTCCTGTAGTAGCATAAGGCTAACCTGTGAACATATGTCCTATACTATCACTAAGCTAACCTATGTATTTTTCTACGGTTAGTAGAACTGTCTGGTAGTCTTTGTCCTTTTTAACTTTTTAAGGCGATATAATTGTGTTAACATGTGTTCCTTTGTAAACTGTAGTGGTTTAGTAGTCTGGCTATTGTCAGACCAAGCTCAATCGTAGAATGCACGTTGGTCTGGGGAAGCTGCTGTCATTTTCTTCAGCACAAGAGGCGCGATCAACGGGCCCTAGTTCAACTGACTCTGTACGCGATTGGCTGCTTGCCGCCGCTTCCCTGTGGTCATTGTGTTAAACCAGCCAAAAGCGCGCCAAGAGGAGAAGCCAGCTTGGTGATTGGCTCCCGCAAAAACATATCGGAAGCAGAAAGAAATGTATTGCTCTTCTCCAGACCCTTCAGCAGGGCAAATTCAAACCGCCGGCAGAACGGGCGGGGCGACCCAGTCTAGCGGTTTAGGGTTGTTGTGGGGGCCTTGTGTCCTCTGGCATGCAGTGGGTCCTGTCTGGATCCTCATCATCTCCCAGGTTAATTCTGGCCACGGATATTTCAGATTGTTACGGCCGTTACCCCTGCCTGGACGTGGACACCTCACAGGGCTGGGGGAAGACCTGGTTCACCATCAGACGGACCTGCTTCCTCATCGTGGAACACAACTACTTTGAGACCTTCATCATCTTCATGATCCTGCTCAGCAGTGGTGCTTTGGTAAAGGCGACCCTAAGAACAACCCTCACTAACCCCTACACACCCTCAGCGAGTGATGTGTTGGTAAAGGCAACCCTAAAAGTAACCCTCACTAACCCCTACTCACCCTCAGCTAGTGATGTGTTGGTAAAGGCAACCCTAAAAGTAACCCTCACTAACCCCTACTCACCCTCAGCTAGTGATGTGTTGGTAAAGGCAACGTTATGTTATCCTCAGACTTCTGGGGGGGAGGGGGGGGGGCACTTGCTAAGCCTAACCTAATTATGCTTTAGGAAAGTCAACCCTAACTAACCCTAACCTAATTTGGTAAAAACACCCCTACTAACCCTTACCCTGGATTACATGTTGGAGTGGGTACTGTAATGGCTAGTGTTTTAATTCAATCAGAATGTGTGTTTGTGGTGTTTGTTGTGTGGCCACTAACACATCTGATGTCTCTTACAGCTGAGCACCTACCAGTGGCATTTGGTTGAACTTCTAACATGGCTGACCGTGAACCGCAAAGGAGCTTCTAACATGACCACAGGAGGCCTTTCCTTGGACTTTACTTTTCTATATATCGATCCGGTCTGTGTATTTAATGACTGACCGACACCCTGTGGGCATCCAGGCCTTTGAGGACATCTACCTGGAGCAGCGTCGCGTCATAAAGACGCTTCTGGAGTACGCAGACCAGGTGTTCACCTACGTGTTCATCGTGGAGATGCTGCTGAAGTGGGTGGCGTACGGCTTCCAGACGTACTTCACCAACGCCTGGTGCTGGCTCGACTTCCTCATCGTGGACGTACGTCTCACACACCCGGTGTTCGTTTTACTACTGGTTTACAACGTGTTGCTGTACTACCGCACTACTACTGCTGTACTACCATACTACACACGGCTGCAGTACTGAGCTCGTTGTAGGATGAGTACTGTCTCTTGCTTTCTTCATTTGTTCTTTACTCCAGTACTAGTATAAAATACAGCAGTGCTACAGTTATAATACTGTGTATACTTCATTACATTATTATAATATATTACATAGTATTTATGAATATATAGTACGATGGCAACTTTGTTTGGATTATTCAGAATAACTGGAACTGCAGTAATGCTGTGTTTGGGTTGTTCTGAGTATATAGTACTGCAGTTATACTGTGTTTGGGTTATTCTGAGTATATAGTACTGCGGTAATACTGTGTTTGGGTTGTTCTGAGTATATAGTACTGCAGTAATACTGTGTTTGGGTTATTCTGAATATATAGTACTTCAGTAATACTGTGTTTGGTTTATTCTGAGTATATAGTACTGCAGTAATACTGTGTTTGGTTTGTTCTGAGTATATAGTACTGCAGTAATACTGTGTTTGGGTTATTCTGAGTATATAGTACTGCAGTAATACTGTGTACTCCAGGTCTCCCTGGTGTCTCTGACCGCTAACCTCCTGGGTTATTCTGAACTGGGAGCCATCAAGTCTCTGAGGACGCTGAGGGCCCTGAGACCATTGAGGGCCCTGTCTCGCTTTGAGGGCATGAGGGTACGACAGGCAGTCTGTCTCTCCGTTAACCTGTCTCTCTGTTACTATAAGCATGAGGGTAAGACAGGCAGTCTGTCTCTCTGTTAACCTGTCTCTGTTACTATAAGCATGAGGGTAAGACAGGCAGTCTGTCTCTCTGTTAACCCGTCTCTCTGTTACTATAAGCATGAGGGTAAGACAGGCAGTCTGTCTCTCTGTTAACCTGTCTCTGTTACTATAAGCATGAGGGTAAGACAGGCAGTCTGTCTCTCTGTTAACCCGTCTCTCTGTTACTATAAGCATGAGGGTAAGACAGGCAGTCTGTCTCTCTGTTAACCCGTCTTTTTCGGTCACTATAAGCATGAGGGTAAGACAGGCAGTCTGTCTCTGTGCGACCTGTGTGTCTTAGCGCCTGTCTCTCTGTCACTATAAGCATGAGGGTAAGACGGGCAGTCTGTCTCTCTGTTAACCCGTCTTTCGGTCACTATAAGCATGATGGTAAGACAGGCAGTCTGTCTCTCTGTTAACCCGTCTTTCGGTCACTATAAGCATGAGGGTAAGACAGGCAGTCTGTCTCTCTGTTAACCCGTCTTTCGGTCACTATAAGCATGAGGGTAAGACGGGGTGTCTCTGTGCGACCTGTGTGTCTGAGCGCCTGTCTCTCTGTCACTATAAGCATGATGGTAAGACGGTGTGTCTCTGTGCGCCCTGTGTGTCTGAGCGCCTGTCTCTCTGCCAGGTGGTGGTGAACGCCCTGGTGGGGGCCATCCCGTCCATCTTCAACGTGCTGCTGGTGTGTCTGATCTTCTGGCTGATCTTCAGCATCATGGGGGTCAACCTGTTCGCGGGGAAGTTCTACTACTGCTTCAACTCGACGTCAGGGAGCACGATGCTGCCGGAGGAGGTCAACAACCGCAGCGAGTGCCTGGCCCTCGCCGAGAGCGACACCAGCATCCACTGGAGGAACCTGAAGGTCACCTACGACAACGTGGGCATGGGCTACCTGTCACTGCTGCAGGTGGTGAGTACACACTCACACACAACCTGACACACACACACACACACACACCTAACCCTAACACACTCACACAAACCTAACCCTAACACACACACACACCTTACCCTAACCCTTACCCACACTCCTCATCATCTTGTTTGCTGTCCTCTCCCCCAGGCTACCTTTAAGGGCTGGATGGACATCATGTACGGCGCGGTGGACTCCAGAGAGGTCTGTGGAACTATATCAGATGGACACCTGTACACAAAGTATAATAACCCCACCCTGAGGCAGCAGCTCTAGCAGGGGGGCAATATTAGCCAGATTGACCAGCTCTGATGGGGGGATCGTTCCCAGGCCAGTGTTTGGGAACGGCCGAAAGTGGCCTCTCCAATATGACTGGGATACGCCGTTATGTAGACACAGCGTATGTTTGTTTGTGTGTGTGCAGTATGGGCCTGTGTGTGTAGGTACTTGTATGAATTGAGTTGGGTCATTGGTTCCTTGGACAGGTTGAACAGCAGCCAGCATATGAAGCCAACCTCTACATGTATATCTACTTCGTCATCTTCATCATCTTTGGCTCCTTCTTCACCCTCAACCTTTTCATTGGTGTTATTATTGATAACTTCAACCAGCAGAAGTCCAAGATAAGTATCACATCTATACACCGAAAGAGATTCTGCAAAATCTGTCTTTAAGGGTTAGGTGATAGGGGGTGAGAGGGTTTGGTGATTAGTGTAAGAAGGTTTTGGTGATTAGTGTAAGGAGGATTTGGTGATGGTCGTAATGTGTGATGGTAATTGAATGGTTAGTTCTTTTGTTTCTTTACCTGGGAGGGAAAGACATCTTTATGACAGAGGAGCAGAAGAAATACTACAACGCAATGAAGAAACTTGGCTCCAAGAAACCTCAGAAACCCATTCCAAGGCCAACGGTAGGACATGCAGCCTGTAGCATCAGCTAGCTACCTCCTACTAACTTACCCTTATGGTTAAGTTACTCACTACCTCCTACTAACTTACCTTTATGGATAAGTTACTCACTACCTCCTACTAACTTACCTTTATGGTTAAGTTACTCACTACCTCCTACTAACTTACCTTTATGGTTAAGTTACTCACTACCTCCTACTAACTTACCCTTATGGTTAAGTTACTCACTACCTCCTACTAACTTACCTTTATGGATAAGTTACTCACTACCTCCTACTAACTTACCTTTATGGTTAAGTTACTCACTACCTCCTACTAACTTACCCTTATGGATAAGTTACTCACTACCTCCTACTAACTTACCTTTATGGTGAAGTTACTCACTACCTCCTACTAACTTACCCTTATGGTTAAGTTACTCACTACCTCCTACTAACTTACCTTTATGGATAAGTTACTCACTACCTCCTACTAACTTACCCTTATGGTTAAGTTACTCACTACCTCCGACCTTCTTTGATGTGTTTTAACATAAAACAGTACCAATATATTCACACAACCCACTTTTCAACACACACTACCCATATATCAGCATGCATTTCATCATCCGTTATTCACGCAAGATCTTGTCTCTTAATGTTTATGTTTCAGAATATGTGCCAAGGGTTGGTTTTTGACTTGGTTACAAAGCAGTTTTTTGACATCTTCATCATGGTGTTGATCTGTCTCAACATGGTGACCATGATGGTGGAAACAGATGAACAGAGTCCTGAGAAGGAAGAGATTCTGTATTTGGTCAATCTGGTCTTCATCGTGGTCTTCACCACTGAATGTTCTCTGAAGCTCTTCGCTCTCAGGCAACATTTCTTTGCCGTTGGATGGAACATCTTTGACTTTGTGGTTGTAATTCTCTCCATCTTAGGTTGGTTATTAATAATATTTCATGTTGTGGTGTTGATAAACATTAATATCTTCAAGTATTTTAAAATGCAATAAAACACAGGGTTAGCTCTTCAAACCCATCTGCTACCTACCCTGTCCATGTTGGTCATATTTAAACCATATCATTCCTTTGTGCTCTCGTTTTATAGCAGTAATGGCTTTCCTTTCCTTTCCTCCAGGTATCCTCCTCGTCGACCTCATAGAGAAGTACTTCGTCTCGCCGACGCTCTTCCGTGTGATTCGCTTAGCCCGTATCGGCCGAGTCCTCCGTCTCATCCGCGGTGCCAAGGGCATCCGCACGCTCCTGTTTGCTCTGATGATGTCACTTCCTGCCCTGTTTAACATCGGGCTTCTCCTCTTCCTCATAATGTTCATATTTTCCATCTTCGGCATGTCAAACTTTGCCTACGTGAAAAAAGAGGCCATCGTCGACGACATGTTCAACTTTGAGACCTTTGGGAACAGCATCATCTGCATGTTTATGATCACCACCTCGGCCGGCTGGGACGGACTGCTCTTCCCCATCCTGAACTCCGGACCCCCCGACTGCGACCCCGACGTCGAGAACCCGGGGTCGGAGGTCAGGGGCAACTGTGGGAACCCTTTGGTGGGCATCGTGTTCTTCTGCAGTTACATCATCATGTCCTTCCTGGTGGTGGTGAACATGTACATCGCCATCATCCTGGAGAACTTCAACGTGGCGACTGAGGAGAGCGCCGATCCGCTGTGCGAGGACGACTTTGAGATGTTCTACGAGACCTGGGAGAAGTTTGACCCCGACGCCTCCCAGTTCATACAGTACAGGTAGGTCACTCTGCTCAGAGTCAGGACGGGTTAACCTAGTGATTGTTAGTGCCTAGCACTTGGTTCTATGAACATCCTTACTGTACCGACAGAGACATATTGTTGTTTTTCTTTCTTCTGACAAATGTACTTATTGTGAGTCCCTTTTGATAAATGCCCTAAATGTAAATGTAACGGTGGTGTTCCTCCTTTAGCCCCAGACACTAGCTCGGGTTAGTGTTTGTATTCTCCTAACCCAGTGTGTGATGTTCTGTACTCTCCACGCTGTTCAGTGCGTTGTCGGATTTCTGTGACACGCTGAAGGATCCCCTGAGAATCCCTAAACCAAACGCCATGAAGCTGATCAACATGGACCTGCCCCTGGTCCCCGGAGACAAGATCCACTGTCTGGACATTCTGCTGGCTCTCACTGCCCTGGTAATCTACTACCCTTACCTCACTAACCCTAACCCTAACCCTGCCCTAACCTCACTAATCCTAACTCTAACCCTACCCTACCCTAACCTCACTCCCTAACCCTAACCCTGGCCTAACCTCACTCCCTAACCCTAACCCTGCCCTAACCTCAATCCCTTACCCTAACCATAACCCCACTTCCTAATCCCTATGTCCCCAATATAGTGGACAACCCTAACCTTTTGTTGTTATCGATCTGGATAATAAGTCAAAGCGTATTTTCTCTGCGTTTTCGCCGTATCCGTCCTTATAAACGGTGTTCTGTGGTTTTCCTCTCTCTTAGGTCCTGGGCGATTCGGAAGGAATGGACGCCCTCAAAGCGAGTATGGAGGAGAAGTTCATGGCCAACAACCCGTCCAAGGTACTGAGCTGACCAACCTGGTGTTAATCCGCTAATCATTAACTAGTCCCCAACTCTAGTTTGAGCTTGATGTGTGTATACATATATACTGTATATATAGATCAGGGTGATCATACACATGATGATGGTTGTTGAAATGATGGTTAATGATGTGCTGATATCATAATACTCATAATATATACAAATATATATATACACTCATGATGGATGATTGGTGAATGCAGGTGTCCTACGAGCCAATCAGCAGCACGCTGAAGAGGAAGCAGGAAGAGGTGGCGGCGCTGGTCATCCAGAGGGCCTTCCGGAAGCACCTGTGGCGGCGGACGGTACACCACGCCTCCTACACCTACCGGGGGCAGCGTGAGGGGCACCCGGGCCCCCAGCCCGCGCCCGAGTCCCAGGGCCTCATCTTCCAGCGAATAGGAGAGCTGTATGGAGACGGGCAGAAGGACCACCCGCCA
Source organism: Pollachius pollachius (assembly GCF_949987615.1). Taxonomy (NCBI): domain Eukaryota; kingdom Metazoa; phylum Chordata; class Actinopteri; order Gadiformes; family Gadidae; genus Pollachius; species Pollachius pollachius. The sequence continues at coordinate 23,126,338 of NC_136944.1, read as the reverse complement.
GACACGCCCCCGACAGTCGCTACCCAGAAGTGTCTTGTCCCGGCGGCCGTAGAACTCCGTCACGAGGTGGTGCTCCGGTGCAGCCCCCCCGACCCTGAGTCCGTAGTCTGACTGCACACACTCTGCACTACACACTACACTACACACAACACACACTATACACACTACACTACACTAAACACTACACACTGCAATACACACAACACACACTGCACTACACACTGCACTACACACCACACACTATACTACACTATACACTACACACTGCACTACACACTACACACTACACTACACTGCACTACACACACTAAACACTACACACAATATACATTACACAATACACACTTTACACTACACACTATACACTACACACTGCACACTACACACAGTACACACTATACACTACACACACTAAACACTTCACACTACACACACTAAACACTACACACACTAAACACTAAACACACTAATGACTACACACACTAAACACTACACACACTAAAGACTACACACACTAAACACACTAAACACTACACACACTAAACACTACACACACTAAAGACTACACACACTACTACCGCTGAACACACAGTCTGAGCGCTTACCCTAACCCCAGCTTTAAAGGGGACATCTCATACCACCGGGTGTGAGTGTGATTAGCATTACAAGCAGGTTTGAAAATGTGCAGCATTGTGACATCACAGGTGGCCGTGTCCACCTAGATGTGTGCTGGATAGATCAGTCGACCAGCCTACCCAGTGGACTAGCAAACACTGCTCATCTATCCGTCACACATCTAGGTGGACACGCCCACCTGTGATGTCACAATGCTGCACATTTTGAAACCTGCTTGTAGTGGCTAATCACACTCACACCTGGTGGTATGATATGTCCCCTTTAACACAGATTTACACTGTCTGAGCGCCTGCTCTGTATGAACACTTCAGCTCAAACCCTGGCCACCTTGAGGACACTACAGCTCTAACACTACACACCTTGGGGACAGAGCGTTACCCTCACCTACCCTTTACCCGTTTGACTCACTTTGGGGTCTGGCAGACGGCAGGCTACTGTGTGGTTTGTAACGATTTGATTTTCTTTTGGCCTTTTCTTTTGGGTTTGTCTGTACCAAAGACTTCCCTGATGCCTGGATGCTTGTTTTATCATCTCTTTGTTAATTTTTGTATTTCATACATTTTATTATTTGCTATTTCTACCCTATCGTACAATTGTGAATACGTGTACAATTTTAATTTATGGACAACTTAGAGAAGAATTTGGATGGAGTTGATGGCATGACGATTTTATAATCTTAATCTTTTTTTTTAAATTGAATCTTATCTCCCACTATCTATAGCCCCTCACCCCTCAGGGTTGGGGTTATATAGATCCATCCTGTATGAATGTTCCATCACATTTGATCTTCCACTGACAGTAGGTAGCACTGGCTCCAAAAGACGTCACGCGCTGGTTTACATTTTGCTGCCGTCATCGCACACTGGAGAGAGGAGAGAACTGGACAGAAGAGCCCTGGGCTGCGAACCCAAGCCCTAACCCTAACCCTAGCCCTGGGCTATGAACCCTAACCCTAGCCCTAACCCTAACCCTATCCCTGGGCTGTGAACCCTAGCCCTAGCCCTAACCCTAACCCTAGCCCTGGGCTGTGAACCCTAGCCCTAGCCCTAACCCTAACCCTAGCCCTGGGCTGCGAACCCAGACCCTAGCCCTAACCCTAACCCTAGCCCTGGGCTGCGAACCCAGACCCTAGCCCTAACCCTAACCCTAGCCCTGGGCTATGAACCCTAACCCTAACGAACGGGATTAAAAGGGAGTTTGCTTAAATCAGCAAATGTATGAATGATGACACCCGTCGTTACCCGGCCTCACAGATCCAACAGACCCTTGCACTCCCTTGTATAAAGAATGGAATATATTAAAACACGCTGAGTCGTGTGCAAACCAAACAACAGAATATGTATTTGCTGTAATGAATGACCTGGCACCATCTGCGTTATCAACTGTTGCCAAGCATGGGTTGATGTGAGGACATGGATTCATGATCAGAGTGTGCTTTATAATGTACACTGGAGGCTTTCTGGTGATATTGCAACTTACTATGACAAATACAATTTGTAATGATTCACAGCTTGTCATTTTTCATTCATTACTTTTTTGTTATTATTGCAATACAAAGACAGACTTTATGTACCCTTCTCAGATGGGTTAGGTCTTTATGAGGACGCACTGGGTTAGTTATATCTTTAGAAGAACACACTGGGTTAGTTAGATCTTAAGAAGGACACACTGGGTTAGTTAGATCTTTAGAAGAACATACTGGGTTAGTTAGATCTTTAGAAGAACACACTGGGTTAGATAGATCTTTGGAAGAACACACTGGGTTAGTTAGATCTTTAGAAGAACACACTGGGTTAGTTAGATCTTAAGAAGGACACACTGGGTTAGTTAGATCTTTAGAAGAACACACTGGGTTAGTTATATCTTTAGAAGAACACACTGGGTTAGTTAGATCTTAAGAAGGAAACACTGGGTTAGTTAGATCTTTAGATGAACACACTGGGTTAGTTAGATCTTAAGAAGAACACACTGGGTTAGTTAGATCTTAAGAAGGACACACTGGGTTAGTTAGATCTTTAGAAGAACACACTGGGTTAGTTAGATCTTTAGAAGAACACACTGGGTTAGTTAGATCTTAAGAAGGACACACTGGGTTAGTTAGATCTTTAGAAGAACACACTGGGTTAGTTAGATCTTTAGAAGAACACACTGGGTTAGTTAGATCTTAAGAAGGACACACTGGGTTAGAGGTTCATGTCCTGGACAGAGCACAGCAGCTGTGGTCTGTGCTTCCAACATCCAAGAAGAGCACACACGTTTCACACACCCCTCTTATCTACGTCGCTGTGGTGTGCTGTGTGTGCGTGTGTGTGTGTGTGTGTTTGTGCGCGCCACTGCATGAGAGTTCTCAATGCCAACAGAGATGGCATTTATCCCTCAGATCTTCTGGAGATTAAATCTCCCCCACACACCCACCCAACCAAGCAACGCATACAAAGCCGGCATAGCGGCTTATTTTAGTCTGTTTAGTAGCAGCAGAGGAAGTCTTCTCTTACATCTCAACAGCTGCCTGGCTCCTTGGCAGCCTATCAACTCCTCTCACTTACAAGCATATCTCTCGTGTGTGTGTGTGTGTGTGTGTGCGTGTGTGTGTGTGTGTGTGTGTGTGTGTGTGTGTTTGTGTGTCTGTCAGTATGTGTGTGTCTGTGTGTCTCTGTTTGTCTCTGTGTGTGTGTGTACTGTCCTCTGGTGGCTTAATGTGGATTCACATTTGTTGAAATTACAATTTCAGTGTGTAAAGGCTTAGGAGGATGGAATGTTCACTCTCTCATTGAAAGGGTTAGGATAACACGGTCATTTTGTAATTGAATGGAAAGTTTAGAATATAGGCCGTTGCCAGGGCCTGCTCTAGAGGGACCGAGGCCTGGAGCCAAGAACTACGAAAGTAATCAAAGGAGCGAGAAATTGAGGGGAATAAAAGGGAATTCTCCTCTTTATGGACTAATAAAAAATTGAAAATGGAAAAATTTTCGAGGTGGTCCATTCGGTGGTCCATTCGTACTTAAAGGGATGTTTTTGTACAGCCTGTCCATTGTGGGACATTTTTGTCCACTTTCACTTTTTATTTTTTTCACCAGAAATGTGTCCAAATGAGGTGGAAACTTTTGTCCACCTTACAACGGAAAAACTTTGTCACCTCACATACCTCAGTAGTGGAGTCCCCTTTGTCATTTAATGTACTTTTTCCTCTTCCCACCAGACATGTGTCCAACCAAATGGTGCTTTGGGTCCATTTCATGTATTCAACAGAAGTGTTCCAGCTCTGTCAGCTTCATTCATACTATGAATATCTTTCAACAGAAATGGCTCCAAAGGAAGTTCATTTTTTGTGTAATCGATAAACTTTAATTTTCTCCACGAGAAATGTCTCCAAACTATTTGTCCACTAACCCTAACCCTAGGCCCGGCTGTGTGAGGAGACACACACTCGGGAGAGTTGACCCTGTGTTGTTCTTGTCCGCACACAGGCTTCAGTGTGCCTAACCTTGGTTTGGAGTTCCAGATATCAGGCTACTCACCGGGCCGTGGGGGCTCGGTGGAGTGAATGGTGCCTGACTTTACACCTCGTAGGATCGAGTCTGACAACTTTATACCTCGTCACGTATGGTCAAGGCATCCGGTCGGGGCTTCACCTCGGCCATCTGCTCTCGGGATTGAGGACTCAATCCCAAATGAATAGTGTGGCGGAGCCCAGCCTTGGGAGTGAGTTGGGATGCTGCTATGGTTACGGTTATGGTCAAGGTTATGGTGAGACGTGGTGGGGGAGAGAACTGACTATAATGTGAGAAGAGGTCATTTTTGGGTTAGGGTAAGGGTTAGGTATGGGATAAAAGTGCAATGGCGGTTAGTGCAATGGCGCCATCTGGTGGCGGATAAGCACAGGCAAACGCCTTTGACTTGTATAAAAGCTAGTGGTTAATTTAAACTAGTTGTTCATTTAAACTACTTCTTCATCTTAACTAGTGCTTAATTGAAACTAGTCCAGGGTTGGTTGACAGTAAAGCAAAGAGAAGGGAGGGGCAGCCCTTTCTAAGTCAGTACTATACTTTATAATTTCTAGGCCTACTTCTCTTATATCATCTGTAGTTCTTTATTACCTATTTACTTTATGTAGTTGTTCATTATCTGTAGTTCTTTAATATCTGTAGGTCTTTAACATCCCTAGTTCTTTCATATCTGTAGTTCTTTAATATCTGTGTAGTTATTTAATATCTGTAGGTCTTTAACATCCCTAGTTCTTTCATATCTGTAGTTCTTTAATATCTGTGTAGTTATTTAATATCTGTAATTCTTAATTATATGTAGTTCTTCAATATCTGTAGGTCTTTAACATCCCTAGTTCTTTAATATCTGTAGTTCTTTAATATCTGTAGGTCTTTAACATCCCTAGTTCTTTAATATCTGTAGTTCTTTAATATCTGTGTAGTTATTTAATATCTGTAATTCTTATTATCTGTAGTTCTTTAATGCATGATGAGATGAGATATCGGATATTATTTAATTAGGCCGAATCGTATATAAAAACAAAAGAAAATCAACTTCCTTTTTCTTTTCTTTTTTTTTACTTGCTTTACACTAAAAACAAACATGGGGATTCCAGGGGCATCTCAAAATAGCCTAGTCCTTCTAAATAGTCCTTCTGGCAAGAGAATAAACGATTTAAAAACATAACCAGACTGTTTACCACCTCAAGTGAATTAACCTATCCTATCTCCAGTCATATATATATATATATATATATATATATATATATATATATATATATATATGTGTGTGTGTGTGTGTGTGTGTGTGTGTGTGTGTGTAAGGTCTGTCTCACTTGTATTCATTTTACTCTGAAATGACTTGAATGGAACTTTAGATGTCTGTGGATAAGCAGCACAGCAGTCAGGAAGCTACAATGAAGCATACAAAAAAATTGCCGCTCGCATTTTCCCTTTCCCTCTGGGCTAAGCCCCGGATATTTCAGAAACCTAGAAACGCCCCTGGTTTCATCTCTCTCTCTCTCTCTCTCTCTCTCTCTCTCTCTCTCTCTCTCTCTCTCTCTCTCTCTCTCTCTCTCTCGCTTTCTTCTTCTCTTGCTCTCTCTCTTGCTCTTCCTCTCACGCACACGCATGCGCGCGCGCGCACACACACACACGCACACGAACGTACGCCCAAATAACATATACCGCTGCGCCTGTCTGCATGAGGCTGCTGCCGCCGCCGGATGTGAGTTTCTGTGCAGCTGTAGAGGCGGTGGTGTGGTTCCGATGCGGTGAGGAGCCGTCGGGTGAACCTGCAGATACAAACGGTCTCTCTCTCTCTCTCTCTCTCTCTCTCTCTCTCTCTCTCTCTCTCTCTCTCTCTCTCTCTCTCTCTCTCTCTCTCTATGCTCAGTACAGAGCTGCTGAACATTACTGGTGTTCGGTCGGATTCATGATAATTATATATAGATAATTATATATAGATAATTATATCACCACAAATTGTGATTTTTATTTCAGTTGGGCTGTTTTTAAGGATAGCCCACAGCATCAATCAAGATTAGTCTAAGACCAGTATCACTTTATGTTACGAGTCTTTTCTGCTAATTAGTCAGCATTCAACACACAACTTACTGGCGACACGACGTGAAGTAGTCTTAAGGGTAGGTCACCTAAATATTAGGCTACTCATACTTATCTCAAATAATTTCCAAGTAGTTTACACAAGTATATGTAGGTATACAGTCAGGTAGGCTTCATGTGCGTGTGAAAGGTGCGTGCGTGTGGGTGGGTGGGTGGGTGTGTGTGTGTGTGTGTGTGCGCGTGTGTGTCACGTGGTGCCATGTGTGGTGAATGGAGGAAGCGCCGTGTCGCTATTCGACGCTTTCTTTCCCTCGTGAACTTATGTCTTCCGCTGTGCCGCAGGGGGTCTCAGCGGACCGCCGACCAGCTCCGTGATTTGAGTCCAGAGTCGCAGGGTGCACGCAGCCAGCTGCCGGCCGCGGGTCTCATGGGGCGTCAGAGGGCCAGCGCTGAACCGTAGCCGCAGAGGAGTCTCACCCAATCGTCACCGTTAGTCGGTCCCCCGGGAGTCGCTTCTGGAGTCCTGAACCCGAGCCGTCAGAGAGCGGCCCGTCTGAGGGCTGTTCAATTACTAGACACTAGAAGGTAAGGCTCCACCCGTGGATATGGTCCTTCTGAATCTGACTGAAATGATTCACTATGTATGTAATATGAAAATAATGATTGCCCTGAGAGAAAATAATTGAAACATCGGTATATTGAAATGATAAATCATGTGTCATACGCATGAACAGGCCAATCTTGAACAGAAAAAACGTTCAAATTCCACAATTCTCTCTCTGAATTAACTCTGGCTGGCTGGTAAATGGATGGATTTTGATCTCCTCTGTGGACCTGAGATGCTGAACTTAACCTTAACCAATTGTAGCTGTCTCGATATTGTTATTCATATGAACCTTGATGCTGTGTGAATTTGGAGGTCAGGATATGATCAAGTAAGTTTAACTTTACAATTTCATATTAATACATTCCAAGAGAGTAGTATGGGTCGGGGAGGCGATAGTGACGGAATGTGGCCCCGGTCAAACTAACCCACCCACCTGCTTCTGCGGTCATCGTCTCTGATCAGCTCATCTTCAGACTGGTTTTAATTCGGCTTTCCCAGTCATCACCCAACGGAAGTATCCTCGTTCAGTCAATCATAGTAAATCACGCGATTAACTTTCTCTTTATTCAGTGGTTTGATTCGTAGGTAAAACTTCAACGTTCTTAATCAACGGTAACAACCGATAGCTTCTGTAGAGCGCCGCTCTGCCCGCTCCAGAACCCACAGCACAGTGCTGATCAGGGCAGCGATGGCCTATTAGTGCAGAGAGAGCCAGGAAGTTGCCCCCACACATATACATCTGGGCTCTCGTCCTACGGGAGGTTCCTGTATTTCAGGCACACCGCGCGGCACTCAGATGACCCTTTAGGAAAGTGTGAGTAAACAGCTTTAAGGAACAACTCTGAAACCTGAATCTAAACCAGAGAGTGTTGGGCTGCTGTGGCCTGTGTGTGGTAGGCCCACACTGGCTCCCGGCTCAGGCCTACCCAGGCCTACCCAGGCCTACCCAGGCCTACCCAGGCCTACTCAGACCTACTGAGGCTCTCTGCTCCGGTCTGTGTCTGAAGGGCTATTTATGGCCCCACGTTCCCGCAACGCAACGACCACGCAGACGCTTCGACGCAGTCCTGAACGTTTATGGTTCTGCGTCGGGTTTTAGTGAGCGGACCAATCACAGCCCTCGCTGCTGCGTCGCCTCGACGGAAGGTAACGAACTTTGGGAGGCGCACGTCCGGCCCTTGCGGTCGACGCAAGGAGGGTCCGCAAGGACGTAAGGGGTCCGTCACCCCCTTGCGTTGCGGAAACGTGGAACCATAAAGAGCCCTTAAGAGGCCTACCCAGGCACCTTGCTCTGCCATGTGTGATGCAGGCCTACGGTCTACCCAGCCTCCCTGATACCGGCTCCATGGAGCCGCTCCTGTTCTGCCTCATTAGAGGCGTTCTATTAACCCACCAATAGGAACGGGCCTGGGATTCTTGGAAACTCACATTTGTTTACGTTAGAGCAGAACTTCCCCACTGGGGAGAAACAGTTCATTTAAATTAGTTTGCATGTAGCAGCAGATTATGTTGCTGCATGAACAGGCCCACATTTACATACCTGCTCATATTTGACTGCCTGTTGACAGATCGAACATAACCGTCGGCTAAAATGCATAATTAATATTAGTATTGATAGTGTTATTTAGTATCATTAGTATTATTATTCTATATTATCAAATACATTGGAAATTTCACCTTTTTCAGTACTATACAAGAGTTATTTCCCTGACGGATGTGACAGAGTCGTCAACGGTAAAGAGCTCATGTTTAACCATGGCTGCTCCTCATATTCTGATGACAGTTGAAGACTGGTCACATTCAGCAGGTCATCAAACACTCCTATGGGTTTAATATTCACTCCAGGCTGAATCGCGGCTCCATAGCCAACCTCAGTATATTTATCATGTTATTAATGCATATCCATAACCTTAACTGTTCGTCTGATCCATAATTCCAAGTCTTCGTCTGACTTCAGAGACTCGGTGGGGTTCCTTCTAAACGAATCAATGATCAGATAAAGATGGCGATGCCTCTTGATGTTAGAGACGATATTTCTCTATTTTCATGTCCCGCTTGAAAGACGCTAATTGGCTCGTTGAGACGCCAGCCGAAACGAGGGCCACTCGGCAGATAAGAGCTGAAAGTCTTCTTCAGGGGTTCAGACGAAGGGGAATCAGTTCAATTAACCGTTTGAAGCTTCACGCTGTGAGTCGGATGATTGATCAAAGCTACCAAGGATTTATTTAAAATATCATTCACCGATACTTTGACCAGCTGTTAACTGAAATAAGTGATACTGGGGTTCACCGATTATACAGCTTTACTCTTACACAAATACACAGACCATGTATAAGTACAAGAAAATACTGCACATACTTTTTATACAATTGTATTCACATGAACATCCTCTTCAAGGGTTCGGGATCTTGTCACAGTGGGTGGGAATCAGGGGAAGAGGAGGTCTTCACCACAGTGAGCAGAAGGTGTTTCCTCTCTCCATCTGAGTGGCCACCAGGAGCAACATGCTTTAACATACGAGCCACACAAACATGCTGGTCGTTAAGGAGCAGGTAGGGGCGGGGCCTCCTGCTCACGAGGCCTCCAGCTATTGGCTGTGGACCCGCGGCTGACCCACCTAGATCTAGGTGGTCCTCAGACCCCCGGTTCCGCTCACCTCCCTCCAGTGGAGCTATGAACTGTCAGAACGGAGCCAGCCTGTAATAACAATCACTTAAAGCCGTGTGTCAGTCAACGCTGCATTCTTGGTGAGTGACTTGGCCGCGTTCCAACTCTGACGGAGCAGGTTGTGAGTCTGTAGGTCACACTGCAGATGTCGTGTGTGAATAATCCATGTGCTGTGTGAGTGATTCAGTAGCCTCCAGTAACACAAGACACGGCCACGCTCCAGTGAAGGACCCGCTGCGTCTTCACCAAATGTCACAAATATTAGAAAACACTTGAAGGTACCAGGGGCGGGTAGCCCTCTACTTCTAAACTCTGAACCTCGAGCCATTATCATTATTTACTTTAATGATACTCTATTCTGTCGCCCGAAGCCAATATTCTACTCTATAGGTTGATACATTGAACCTACCGCTGAACACCACAAACCGGCAACAAACATCTGCCCCCCTCGTCACCAACACACACACACACACACACCCCACTGTATGCTGCAAACGATTTAATTATTGTCTTCTAAATGTTTTTTAATCTCTTTGTTCATACCAGGGAGTGCCACATGGTTGTGATGTGTTGTGTTGTTATTTTTGCCCGGCGGTAGAAAGGCCGCCGTCTCCTCCACCCTACCCAACAGGTTCATGCACCAACGGTGGAACGGCGACAATATTCAAATATGAACTCATGACCACATGGTGCATCCCGTTCTGAAGTACTTGTGTACTCGTGATACTCACTGTATTGCGTGTACGTCATATCGAGGGCTTGGGGAAACCCTCGACGTGTGGAGAATATTAATGGGGGAGTTTGACTTGTACCAAGACATCTGAAAGATTGAAGATGTATCTGGTATCATAAATCCTCTAAACTCCTGAGTGATGAAAGCGCTCACGTTGGATCTTCTCCCCAGTCTGTGGATCTGAAGGTCTTTCGGTTTCCTAAAGTCTAATTATTTTCTTCCTCTATTTCCTTTTCTTTGAAGCCATAGCGACAAGCCCCACACAACCCCCCAAGCTAAAGAAGCTGCTGGTCTCTCTCTCTCTCTCTCTCTCTCTCTCTCTCTCTCTCTGTCTCTGTCTCTGTCTCTGTCTCTCTCTGTCTCTCTCTCTCTCTCTCTCTCTCTCTCTCTCTCTCTCCCTGTCTCTGTCTCTGTCTCGCTCTCTCTCTCTCTCTCTCTCGCCCACTGTCGCCATGGAGGCAGTGGGGAAGTATGACTTTGATGCGTCGTCCTCCAGTGAGCTGAGCTTCAGGAAGGGGGACGTCCTTAAGGTATCCCCGCTTTACGCTGATGCAGGGGCGGTTTACGGTCTGCTCTCTCTCTCTACACATTCCAAATCCTCTTCCAGCACCTCATAAAGGATGATGTATAACTTTTTGTCTGATCTGCCCTTCTTGCTTTTATCTAGATCCTATCGTCCCATGACGCCTGGTACACGGCCGAGATGCTGGGGCAGGAAGGCTTCGTGCCTCAAAACTACCTGGACGTCCATATGCCAAGGTGAGCCTTCTGCCGCTGGACCGCGTGCGACCAAGGACGTCATCTCACACGTCGGTGTCTGTGGGCGTGAACGTAGGGTCTAGGTGGAACTGGAACCCAGCAGGAGGTATTCAGCGTGATCGTGGACTAGCGTGTGGACGTAGGGTCCAGGGTGAACCAGGTGTTCAGCTGTGTTGGTGCCGGCAGGTGGTTCCAGGAGGACGCCAGTCGCAGCTCCGCCGAAGAGGACCTGATGACGAAGGGCGTCGGGTACTTCCTGATCCGCGGCAGCCAGAGCTCTCCGGGGGACTTCTCCATCTCCGTCAGGTGGGTCAGAGCACGTGTGTGTGTGTGTGTGTGTGTGTGTGTGTGTGTGCGTGTGTGTGTGTGTGTCAGTTTGTGTGTGGTTCTGTTGAGGTCACATAACACATGAATACACATGTTCACCTCTTTGATGCTGGACACTGTGGGAGGTGGTCGCCACGGTCCAGCCCAGCTCAGCAGCAGCATGCAGGTCTCTGCAGAGGAACCAGACGTTCTGCTCACCCTCCCCTGTTCCCCCGCCCTCAGGCACGAGCACGACGTGCAGCACTTCAAGGTCATCAAGGACAACCTGGGCCAGTACTTCCTGTGGACCGAGAAGTTCAACTCCTTCAACGAGCTGGTGGACTTCTACAAGTCCAACTCCATCTCCAAGCAGAGGCTGATCTACCTGAAGGACGGCTCCGAGGACAGCTGGGCCCCCAACGCTCACCAGGTATGGGGCCCTGGCCACGCTCACTGTTTGTTACTAGATTGTTAGTACGTAGCCAACGGCACGATGAAGGTCCTAAACTCGGTCAAATGAGGTAGAGGTTGTAGGATGAACTACGGGAGCCTCACTGAGAGAGAAAAGGTTCAGCAGTCGTCCTCGTCCCGTTAGACCCGTCTATCGCTGCCCTTCCCCTGGACAGTCTGAGAGGAACGTGTCCTCTCTGTGGACACATCTACAGCTATGACCAGCGGGCTGAGGGTCTCTCAGACAGACTGCTCCTGGTGTCGCCGTCCCACTGGGAACGCCCGGTGCCGCTCTGCCTGTAGAGCTGACCTGTGTGAAGCCCCCCCAGCGCTTGTAGACATCTTGTAAACTCAGATCCAGCCGTGCAACCGTGTTTAGCAGACGTTCTGCTATTTCATTTCCTGTTTTGTTGCGGTGATTTTTTTACTGAAGAAGACTAGTCAGCGCAAGAGGATGAAGCTTTAGGAAGAGGATCTGAATACCTTCAGGTGGCCCGTCTACACGTGTGGATTTGAAAGCTTTACAGACACCTTATTGGAGCTTATTACTGCTGGCTGAATTTGTATCGGCCAATTATGTGCCTCCAGCGACCTGATTGGTCGTAGCAAGAAATAAGCGAAAAAGAATGTGAAACACCCCTTCACCGAGACCTAATAATAAGTAATAATTAATTATATTTATATAGCGCTTTTCAATGACCCAAAGACGCTTACAAGAAGGGGGGGACCTAACTCACCACCACCAGTGTGTAGCACCCACTTGGGTGATGCACGGCAGCCAATCTACGCCAGAACGCTCACCACACACCAGCTTGAGGTGGAGAGTGAGGGAATTAATGAGTCAGCCAATTGTACAGGAGGATTATTAGGGGGGGCAGATTGAATGAGCGTGGTTGCCCAGGACACCGGGGAAACCCCTACTCTTTGCGCTAAGTGCCCTGGGATCTTTTATGACCTCAGTGAGTCAGGACCTTGGTTTTACGTCTCCTCCGAAGGACGGCGCCTTCCACAGCACCCCGATGCCCCAGTGCAGTGACGTGTCCCCCGTCACTGCACTGGGGCATCGGGATTGATGAGGGAAGGGGCCGGAGGGAAGAGTGCCACCTATTGGCCGCCACCCGACACCACTTACAGCACCTGGTATTCCCAGGCGGTCTCCCGTCCAAGTACCAACCAGGCCCGACCCTGCGTAGCTTCCGAGATCAGACGAGATCGGGCGTGTCCAGGGTGGTACGGCCGACCTGACCTCGTCTGACTGGTGGAAGGCAGGCTGCTTGAGCAGGCGTTCAGATCAGCCAGCCAGGGACTGAGCAGGCTGTACCATCTCTCTTCTCCTCAGAACCCGGGGGTGTTGTTGGCGCCGGAGCCGACCGACCAGTTTGAAGCAGCTGGGAGGCGGAGCCCACTTGTGGGAGGGGCGGAGCCTGCAGCGGCCCCTCAGGTGGGAGCCTGTCAATCATTCAGCTCACACAGACTGAGTTTCACACACACTGAGATTCACGCAAGTGTGCAACCAGTTCCTCGGGTTTTAAGCACCACGTGTGGGTGTTTTAAACGTGTTTTTATCTGAGGTGTTTTTTTGTGTATAAATGTGTTTTATGTGTGTGTATGTGGTTATATATCAGTGTGGGTTTCCATAGGTGTGATGGAATCTACGTCTTCATATATAAGTGTGTTGCGGTGAGTTTGAATGTGTCTTCATATGTGTGTGTTGAAATATGTGTCTTCCCGTGTGTGTGTGTGTGTGTTCCCAGAGAGTAGCCCCTGCACAGATGAGGGCCTCCTTCCAGGTGAAGTTAGCCCCCCTCCCGGATAGGGCAGACCCCACCCAGGGCAGGGGAACCCCCCTGCAGTTGAGAGCGGACCCTACCAAGGGCAGGGGAACCCCCCTACAGGGGAGGCCGGCCTCCGTCCAGGTGAGGCCTGCCCTGGCCCAGGTGAGGCCGGCCTCGGCCCAGGTGAGGCCGGCGTCGGCCCAGGTGAGGCCGGCCTCGGCCCAGGTGAGACCCGGCTCCGTCGAGGTGAGGCCTGCCTCGGCCCAGGGGAGGCCTGCCTCGGCCGAGGTGAGGCCTGCCTCGGCCCAGGTGAGGCCTGCCTCCGTCCATGTGAGGCCGGCCTCCATCCAGGTGAGGGCGCTGTACAGCTTCCAGGTGGAGGAGGAGGACGAGCTGGGGTTCTGCGCCGGTGAAGTCATCGAGGTGCTGGACTGCCGCGATACGTCGTGGTGGAGGGGCCGGCTGAGAGGCAGGAGCGGCCTGTTCCCCGCCAACTACACCACGCCGATCTGAGGAGCAGGGAGGAGCAGGGAGGAGCAGAGAGGAGTAGTGAGGAGCAGGGAGGAGCAGAAAGGAGCAGAAAGGAGCAGAAAGGAGCAGAGAGGAGCAGTGAGGAGAAGAGAGGAGCAGTGAGGAGCAGGGGGGAGCAGGGAGGAGCAGTGAGGAGCAGGGAGGAGCAGGGAGGAGCAGTGAGGAGCAGGGGGGAGCAGGGAGGAGCAGAAAGGAGCAGAAAGGAGCAGAAAGGAGCAGAGAGGAGCAGTGAGGAGAAGAGAGGAGCAGTGAGGAGCAGGGGGGAGCAGGGAGGAGCAGTGAGGAGCAGGGAGGAGCAGGGAGGAGCAGTGAGGAGCAGGGGGGAGCAGGGAGGAGCAGGGGGGAGCAGAGAGGAGCAGTGAGGAGCAGGGGGGAGCAGGGAGGAGCAGCAATCCATCCCTTGTGATTGTGTGGGACTGACAAACAAGTTGGAACTTGAGATTTATAATATGTCATGCTGACTATATTTGCCGTTGGTGATGTATGATACTGAGGGGTGTGAGGTCAGTGAAGGAAACCCAAAATGTTGTAATATTGACAATTGCTGTAACTGAAGGAGATACTTAATGCTGTGCTACTGCAATAAATGCTGTAACGGGAAAAGGCCAATTATTGTATATTGTGTTTTTGAAAGCCGTTATTTAGTACTAAACTAAATCCCTTGCGTCCCGGGTTCAATGTGCCCCTCCAACAAAACAACTGGCCCCAGTCTGGCCCCCCTTGAAAATTGATCTAGAACCGCCCCTGCTTCTCCTAGAACACCGCGGACCTGGGACGATGTTGCATTGAAGGCCCCTGAAGGAACACCAGCTGTTCTTACTGAGATGTTTGATCTCATGTCAATGAGGAGAACATGGGACAATGCACTTGATCCGCCTGTTATCTAAAACCCAAAGTAGACCTTCACTGTAGTTCAGTGTTAGCTGATGCTCTGTCTTTAATGCCTGTGGCTGACTGTCGGCAGCTGCTTATTTTCCAAACGGCTGTAAAAGATGTCCCTTTGAATATACTGCCTTCCGTTGACAAATGTGTTTTGCAATAAAGTTTCCCCTCTGACTGGTTTTAAATTAAACGCTGTAGCAGTACAAGTCACTCATTTCCATTTAGACTTCTTCTAACTGCCTCTATCAAAATGCAAACTCGTCCAATCAGCGGTTAAACCGCCGGAGCTCTTGACTCCTCCCCCTGAACACCTTGACGCGTCACCTTCCATCTACCTGAGGAGGACAGGTAAAGTCTGCAGCGCAAGGGAGGAACCGGAGACTCTTCTCTGAACCCGTTGTCCGCGATGGCCGAGTCCCAGGTGGTGTGCCTGGAAGAAGACCACGTCAACGAGAAGGTCCCGGAGACCAGACCCGAGTTCTACTACAGCGAGGAGCAGCGCGCGGCCATCGAGCAGCTCGTGAGGAACGGGGACGGCGCGTTCAAGATGCGCCTGAAGGAGGACAACGTGAAGGACTTCTTATCCGCGCAGGAGGTCCAGAGTCTCAGGAACACCTTCGACGCGTACACCTCGGACAGCGACTCGGAGTCGGAGGGCGAGAAGTCCAAGGCGTCGAGCGCCGACTCGGGAGTGCACTCCACCTACTGGCCCGAGATGTCGGACACGGAGATCCCCCCGCTGGACGCGGGCTGGGTCCCGGGGAAAGGGGTGTACCGGGGGGCCTCCCGGGTGGTGATGTACTCCCACCCGCCCAAGGAGAACGGGCCGCACATCAAGCAGGTGGTCCGGAAGCTTATCCAGGAGTCCCAGAAGGTAACCGAATTTATTCATCACTTCTAACTGCGTTATGATTCATAATCAGCTGGTATCAAAGTATGGCAAGGGCCTCATTAGCGGTTGTTTAAGTTGTCGATGAATTTAAAGAGAAGAAAACTCTCAAAGGTTTAACTTTCATTTACATTCATTTAAATTAGCAGACGATTTTATCCGAAGCGACCTACAATAAATAGGCTACCTACATCTGTCAGAAGGGAAACAACAATATATCTCTGTCGGTACAGTAAGGATGTTCATAGAACCGAGTGCCAAGCTCTAATAATCACTAGGTTAACCCGTTCCCCGTATACAAGAAAATGGGAATGGGTTTCAAACTCTCAAAGTGTCTTATTTGTGTAAGCCAGGACTCATTTAATTAGTAAGTAATAAGTAATAATAACAATAATAAGTAACAACCTGTAAGCTACCTGCCGTCCGTCAAGCAGTGCAGAACATCCTTAGATAAAAAAATCTATACCAGGAACCAGAACCAGTTCATATATAAAACACCTTTATACCGGGAACCAGAACCAGTTCATATATAAAACACCTCCATACCAGGAACCAGAACCAGTTCATATATAAAACACCTTTATACCAGGAATCAGAACCAGTTAATATATAAAACACCTCCATACCAGGAGCCTGAACCAGTTCATATATAAAACACCTCCAAACCAGGAACCAGAACCAGTTCATATGTTAAACCCCTCCATACCAGAACCAGTTTATATATTAAACACCTCCATACCAGGAACCAGAACCAGTTTATATATTAAACACCTCCTTACCAGAACCAGTTTATATATTAAACACCTCCATACTAAGAACCAAAACCAGTTTATATATTAAACACCTCCTTACCAGAACCAGTTTATATATTAAACACCTCCATACTAAGAACCAAAACCAGTTTATATATTAAACACCTCCATACCAGGAACAAGGCCCAGGGTTTATTAGTCCACTTGACGTTAGCCTGCTCTCACACCTCACAGTAGCGCGTCTCATAACATGCGTGTCGTAACATGCAAAGCCGCGCGGAGCCAGACAAGCAGCTCGAGAGTCAGATTCAGATCAGGACTCGCGCTGCGGTGCCATCGCCAGTTTGCTGCCGGCGCCTGAGCACACGCAAGGCTCGCGATCAGCTCCAAAACAAACAGCTCCTCGTGATTGGCTGAGCTCCACGCGGAGCCATCTCGTGCAGATTCGAATCGTTGTTGTTAAGTTTTGTTTAATACGCGGGCATCAGTAGGTTCATATGCGCGAGCACGTGACCGACGCATAACAGAATATAAAGGGTGAAATGCTCGTGAGCCGCACTGGACGGGGCCTCGTGATCGAGCATGACATGTTACTAATAACTCAACATGTTACCAACCATAACCTAACATGTTACCAACCATACCTCAACATGCTAGCAACCATAACTCAACTTGTAACTAATAGCTCAACATGTTACCAACCGTAACTCAACATTTTACTAAAACTCAACATGTTACCAACCATAACTCACCATGTTACCAACCATACCTCAACATGCTACCAACCATAACTCAACATGTTACTAATAACTCAACATGTTACCAACCGTAACTCAACATGTTACTAAAACCCAACATAACTCAACATGTTACCAACCGTAACTCAACATGTTACTAAAACTCAACATGTTACCAACATAACTCAACATGTTACTAAAACTCAACATGTTACCAACCATAACTCAACATGTTACTAATAACTCAACATATTACTAATAACTCAACATGTTACCAACCATAACCTGACATGTTACCAACCATAACTCAACATGTTACCAACCATAACCTAACATGTTTCCAACCATAACTCAACTTGTAACTAATAGCTCAACATGTTACCAACCATAACTCAACATGTTACCAACCATAACCTAACATATTACTAACCATAACCAAAACCTCAACATCCTGCCCCTGTTTATGATCCTGTCTCTGTATAGTCTACTTGAGACAGTATATCAACTAAATCTCCAACAATACTTACCTGCTGTCACACTGTTTACAGGACGTCTAATTGGGGATTATTTTGACGATGTAATTGCCTTGTATTTAGTAAGCGGCCTTGAGGTAAAGTTTCCCATCGATATTTTTTAGGAGGGGAAGTGATGCACAAAATGTGTACGTTTCAGCACATGTGTCTTTAGAGGTTCAGCCGGCTCTGTGTACGTGCTGTGTCCTGCCCCGGTCGCTGTATGAGATCACCGCCGCAGGGGAGAGCAGACATCCATATGCATTCAGTTTCACTATAGAGCAGAGTTTGGGGGTGGATTTTTTGCATAGATTTCAACCCTCAGGTTATTCATTAAAAAAAATATTGCAACCCAATTATATAGGGTTGACGACGTCACATCTATTCATATTTGCAAGTAATTCATAATCATATAGATTAAAGCCTTTTTTGGTTTATCAGTTACTTTACATCCAAATCTAACGTAACAGACTAGCTAGAGTAACTAGAGTAACTAATTAGAGTAACTAGAGTAACTATGGCAACTACAGTATCTACAGTAACTAGAGTAACTAGAGTAGTTAGAATAACTAGAATGGCCAGAGTCCCTAGAGTAACTATAGTAACTAGAGCAGCTAGAGTAACTAGGTAGGGTAATTAGAGTAACTAGAGTAAATACAGCTACTAGAGTAACTACAGTAAAGTATTTTGGACGTAAGGTAGCGACCATTTTACAGCTTCATTCAGTCATTCATATTGTTCGTCAGTTACCCGGTAGGTAAATATATGACTTAAAGTCAATATTTAACATGAAGATGTGCTGTTCCAAATACAGTTTAGACGGATAGCAGTTAAAGGTGATTTGAGAGCTGTAATGAGAGAGCGAGGAAGATAGTGAAAGAGATTTAGAAAATAAACAACCTTATAAATAGTTCCCTCCCAGCCTCCCTTCCTCCCCCTCTCCCTCCCTCCCCTGTTTCTCCGCCATTGTGAATTATTACCAGTGATTGACAGGCCAGATAGGTTCCCGTAACCTACTAGTTTCAATCAAAACAGTTGATGGATGGCTAAGGCATCTCTAACAAATTAAACTCGAAGGATAACTCTTAAATCGTACCTACGGCCTCTTTAGCCTTAACTAACCCTTTACTAATAAATCAAGCAATCCTTATGATTTAACCTCTCTTTAAGTCCTGGGTGTGATCATCTATAGACACTGTGAACAGGATGAGAGGCTGCAGTAATTAGAGGAAATCCTCTTATTCTCCGTAGCTCTGCTCGGAAAAACGGAGTTCCTCCTGTGAATGTGTGGCAATGAATCCTAGTGCTGTCGTCTGTTGTTAAGTCCCATCAGGATTCATTGACATGTGACGGGAACTGGATGAGTAATAGCTCTGAAACCCCCCTTGAACCACACAGACTTTATAGCTCATAATTATAGTCATTAAGTGGAAAAATTAATACACAGAATTGTTGAAGAAATAAGTCACATGACCTTGTTTCACATATACACACACGCACACACGCACGCACGCACGCACACACACACACACACACACACACACACACACACACACACACACACACACACACACAGAGTTATGAAATAACTGGTGCTCCTTAGGTGTTGTGTTCTGGTCCTAGCTGTGGTTCTGTGTGATGGTTCTAGCGGTAGTTCTGGTGGATTGCGATATAATAAACAAATGGTGTCATGAGTCTACTTGCTTGGTTATCGAGGAAAATGCACACAGGTTACTGATACTTTTAAAATGTTTATTTCTCAACTCAAACATACAAACTTAAACTAGCATAAAAAATACTAAAACTAAGAAATGTGTGCAGTACTGTTTTCAAAATAACAATATTTTACAAAATTAAATAAATAATAAAAAAAATATCTTTTTCAAAATAAAGGCATTTCTGCAGTGCAAACTTGTTAGGTTTTCTCAATAGTACAACTAAATAAAATAAATAGAATAAATAAGAAAATACAAATTATTATTATTTTCTTTTATTTAATTTTTTTATTAAATCGCAGCGGTTATACAATCGCAAAGGCTGATATTGCGATTGCGATTCGATTAATCGTGCAGCACTGTGTGATGGTTCTGACTGTGGTTCTGTAGAATGGTTCTAGTGGTCGTTCTGGTGTTCTGTGTGATGGTTCTAGCTGTGGTTCTGTTTGATGGTTCTGGTGTTCTGTGTGAGGTTAGGTTCTAGCTAACCTTCTAGCTGGTTCTAGCTGTGGTTCTGTGGGATGGTTCTAGCTGTGGTTCTGTGGGATGGTTCTAGCTGTGGCTCTGTGTGATGGTTCCAGCTGGTGTTCTGTGTGATGGTTCTAGCTGGTGTTCTGTTGGATGGTTCCAGCTGGTGTTCTGTGGGATGGTTCTAGCTGGTGTTCTGTGGGATGGTTCTGGTAATCTATGTGATGGTTCTAGCTGTGGTTCTGTGGGGTGGTTCTAGCTGTGGTTCTGTGGGATTGTTCTAGCTGTGGTTCTGTTGGATGGTTCTAGCTGTGGTTCTGTGTGATGGTTCTAACTGGTGTTCTGTGGGATGGTTCCAGCTGGTGTTCTGTGGGATGGTTCTAGCTGTGGTTCTGTGGGATGGTTCTAGCTGGTGTTCTGTGGGATGGTTCTGGTGTTCTATGTGATGGTTCTAGCTGGTGTTCTGTGTGATGGTTCTGGTGTTCTATGTGATGGTTCTAGCTGGTGGTCTGTGGGATGGTTCCAGCTGGTGTTCTGTGGGACGGTTCTAGCTGTGGTTCTGTGGGATGGTTCTAGCTGTGGTTCTGTGGGATGGTTCTAGCTGGTGTTCTGTGGGATGGTTCTGGTGTTCTATGTGATGGTTCTAGCTGGTGTTCTGTATGATGGTTCTGGTGTTCTATGTGATGGTTCTAGCTGGTGTTCTGTGGGATGGTTCTAGCTGTGGTTCTATGTGATGGTTCTAGCTGTGGTTCTGTTGGATGGTTCTAGCTGTGGTTCTGTGTGATGGTTCTAACTGGTGTTCTGTGGGATGGTTCCAGCTGGTGTTCTGTGGGATGGTTCTAGCTGTGGTTCTGTGGGATGGTTCTAGCTGGTGTTCTGTGGGATGGTTCTGGTGTTCTATGTGATGGTTCTAGCTGGTGTTCTGTGTGATGGTTCTGGTGTTCTATGTGATGGTTCTAGCTGGTGGTCTGTGGGATGGTTCCAGCTGGTGTTCTGTGGGACGGTTCTAGCTGTGGTTCTGTGGGATGGTTCTAGCTGTGGTTCTGTGGGATGGTTCTAGCTGGTGTTCTGTGGGATGGTTCTGGTGTTCTATGTGATGGTTCTAGCTGGTGTTCTGTATGATGGTTCTGGTGTTCTATGTGATGGTTCTAGCTGGTGTTCTGTGGGATGGTTCTAGCTGTGGTTCTATGTGATGGTTCTAGCTGTGGTTCTATGTGATGGTTCTAGCTGTGGTTCTGTGGGATGGTTCTAGCTGTGGTTCTATGTGATGGTTCTAGCTGTGGTTCTATGTGATGGTTCTAGCTGT
Organism: Pollachius pollachius; assembly: GCF_949987615.1. NCBI lineage: Eukaryota > Metazoa > Chordata > Actinopteri > Gadiformes > Gadidae > Pollachius > Pollachius pollachius. Next base: position 23,105,064 of record NC_136944.1, on the reverse strand, counting down.
GGTTCTGTGGGATGGTTCTAGCTGTGGTTCTGTGGGATGGTTCCAGCTGGTGTTCTGTGTGATGGTTCCAGCTGTGGTTCTGTGGGATGGTTCTAGCTGTGGTTCTGTGGGATGGTTCTAGCTGTGGTTCTGTGTGATGGTTCAAGCTGTGGTTCTGTGTGATGGTTCTGGTGTTCTGTGTGATGGTTCTGGTGTTCTGTGTGATGGTTCCAGCTGGTGTTCTGTGTGATGGTTCCAGCTGTGGTTCTGTGGGATGGTTCTAGCTGTGTTCCTGTGTTCCCCAGGTGGTTGCCATGGTGATGGACCGTCTGACAGACCTGCAGATCCTGCAGGACCTGTTGGACGCGCTGTCCCGGCGGGGGGTGGCGGTGTACGCCGTGCTGGAGGCCGCGGGCGTCGCCCACTTCCTGGACATGTGCGGCCGCCTGCAGATCAATGCCGCGCAGATACGGGTGAGGGGGGCAGGGGGCTGGGAACACACACAGGGACACACCTGAACACACAATCAGGAAAACACACACTAACGCACAATCGCAAACATACGCACACACACAAACGCATACTCACGCACACACCAGCACACAATCATGCACAAACAACAACACACAATAACGCACACACACAAACACACACATTAACACACAATCAGGGAAACACTCACACATTAACACACAATCACGCAAACACACATGAACACACAAACACACACATGAGCACACAAACATATGAACAAACAATCACGAAAAAATCCCACACATGAACACACACAGATAAACACACAATCACGAAAACACTAACACATTAACATAATCAAAAGCACACACACGAACACACATGCGAGCACAAATCAACACCCAAACACGTGCACACGCGCACACACACACACCCACCCACACACACACACACACAAAGACAGACACCCAAACACAGGTTATTGTATGGAGTGGTTGTTATTGTGGAGAAACTAAGTCACTGAACTGCCTGAAGGATTTGGCCGCTCTGCTACGATCTAAGGGGAGCTAGTGACGTTGTCTGTTGAGATTTAGGTGAGCCATGACTTCTGTTATTACACACACACACACACACACACACACACACACACACACACACACACACACACACACATACACGCACACAGTTATGCAATAACGGTAGGGTAAAGGTAGTTATTAGGTGTCATGAGACCTAAACTAAATGACGACTGAAACCAGTTCACATGCCCAGTCCCAAGGGCCCCCAGGTCCAGTCCCCATCCCTGACCTCACCCCTCCTGCGGGGAAGCTGTGTACCACACACATGTCTCACACACTTGTGTCTCACAACACAGCGATGGGAGCTGCTAATCAGTCGTTGGAATATGATGGCTGTCAACGGCTTGTCACCTGCCGCCTCACCTGGGGGGGTGAACAAACATCACGTTGGTTGACATGGCGACAGAGACAACGTCAACAATGAACCTTTGGTCTCAGCAAACGAGCCGAATCCTTCGACGTGTCAGCTGTTGTACCGACGCGTGGTATGAAGCTGAACCAGAGTGGAACACGAGGGCATGGAGCTATCGTTGATCAGAGGGAATTCACCCATAAAACGTGAACCATAAAACACAAAACCCGCAGTAAGGACAGAGTCCCGAGGCGCTCGGGCCTCCTCTCTGGGGGTTCGGCCCGTGGACACCGGGCGGGAGGGCGTGGTCAGCTGGACATTGTTCGGACATTAAGACAATAAACAATGGACAAACAGTGGCTATCATATATACAATAGCAGCCTCAGCCTCTCTCTCCTGGATGTCACCTGATCTCTGGGCCAGGGAGCCAGGGGAGGGGGAGGAAGCCTTAATGGGGCCAGGCGGGGCCGGTGGTGAATGGGGGGTCTCCGATTCTCCTCCTGCTGTAGGGATGGGCCACATCCCACTGCCCGGAAGAATCCCGCCCTGGCAAGGCGGTGACGGCAATGGGAAGCGGCTCCCTCGATCCCTCTCCCCTCGTTGTCTAGTCTCTCTCTCCCTCTCTCTCTCCCCTCGTTGTCTGGTCTCTCTCTCCCTCTCTCTCTCCTCTCGTTACCTAGTCTCTCCCTCTCTCCTCTTTGTCTCCCTCTCCCCTCCTTTTCCTCCCTTCGGTCCTCGTGGCTCCTCTCATCTCTCTCCTTGTTCCTCTACCTTCCTCCAGTTTGTTCATTGTTGCTCTCTCTCTCTCTCTCTCTCTCTCTCTCTCTCTCTCTCTCTCTCTCTCTCTCTCTCTCTCCCCGCTCTGTAAACAGATCTGCCCGGTGTGTCTGCCAAGTGGGTTTGCTCTTCCTGTCTCTGCAGCCTCCCTGTTTTGTGTGAAGGTTGACTTTGGTTACAAGGCGGCCTACTGCAGGCCGAGTGATCCAGCCAGTGTGTACCCAGTGTGTAACTAGTGTGTAACCAGGCTATAACCAGTGTGTGACCAGTGTGTGACCAATGTGTCACCAGTGTGTGACCAGTGTGTAACCAGTGTGTGACCAGTGTGTGACCAGTGTGTGACCAGGATGTTTCTGTCCGCAGAACCTCCGTGTGCGGTCGGTGAAGGGGGCGGGGCTTGCCCTCTCCTTCGGTAAACTCCCGGGGTCTCTGAGCTCCAAATACATGCTGGTGGACGGCGAGAAGGTCATGTTCGGCTCCTACAGGTGAGTCTGCTGCCACGGGCCGCAGACTGGTCTTAAATCCCTCCCTCCACCATTTCTCCACCATTGAGAAGCGCAGCGTGCCCGAGATGCTTCATAATTGGTCTAAAATTGTAATGGTTTCATACGGGATGCCGGGGGACAGTCAACCATAAGTCTATTCCAAATAAAAAGCTGACTCTTGGCTTTGGCTTTATCTAACAATATCATCTACAGCACCGTTAATTATTGCTTCCTACAAACACCTGAGGGCCTCAGCTGACGTAAAAAACAAAACTCACTACGGACGAGGAAAACCGAGGCTTTAAGGCTGGAAACAACACACCAAACAGACTTGTGTGACTGATCTTGCCAGACTGTCAGACGGCCGATAATCTGGTTGGTGTGTCTGGGCCTTTAAAGAGAGCACTCAAATAGGGTTAGGGTTAGGGTTAGCTGTCACTTCTGTTGACCATCACTTGGCCCACAGCATGTCAACCATCAGAAACAGCAGAACCACAGCCTACTGCCTACACCGACGCTGTGGGGGCATGTTGGCGTTTGGTCTCTCTAATATCAGATCGTCCGCCGCTCGGTGTTCTCTCGGCGGCCCATCCCTTGTTCCCCGTCCTCTGATCTTCCTAACCCCTCCCTGACGTATCCTCCTGCCCCCAGCTTCACCTGGAGCTCCTCGCGGCTGGACCGCAACACCATCACCGTGATGACGGGCCACGTGGTCGACTTCTTCGACAGCGACTTCCGGGAGATGTACGCGGCGTCCGAGGAGGTGGACCTCTTCAAGGAGTTCAGCATCAAGCGGCCGCCCCCCACACCTCTGCTGAAGCCTGTGGTCAAGGCCAAAGCCCCGCCCCTCAGCGTCTCCATCTCCCGCTTCCAGGTGTCCCTGAAGGAGCAGAGTCAGAACAACGTCAAGGTGCCCGCGCACAAGTACCACAACCCCAAGTACTCCCTGGTGGTCGGCAACAGCCTGAGCCGAACCTGCTCTCTGCAGGACGTCTCCTCGCCCCCCAGCCCACCGCCCGCCTCCGCCCAGAACGGCTTCCTCAACAAGCTCCGGCACGCCATTGGGGACAGCGCCGAGAAGGTCAACGGGGGGTCCCCCCAGCACAGCCCCCCCGCCCCCAAACCGGCCTCGCCGCCGCGGCCCGGGAGCGAGGAGGAAGGGGACGGGAAGGGAGGCTCCAAGAAGACCCCGTCGCCCGGGGCCAAGAAACCGCTGCACTCCTTCAGGGGCTTCCTGAAGGGCCGGGGGATCAACCAGATCTCAGAGGTCCTCGACGAGGGCGTGGTCACGCCGCCGACACCCTCCCCCGCCCCGCCCCCCGTCACCCGGAGCCCGGCGGCGGCCAGCCCGGCGGCCAGCCCACTGGCCCGCTCTAGCGCCGTCGCCAGGGAGACGGAGGACTCGTTCGACCCCGTGGAGAAGCCCCCCGTGGTGAAGTTCAAGAGCAAGAAGCCGACCAAGCTGCCCCAGAGGAGCATGTCTCTGATGACCATCAACACGGCGGAGGACGACCCCGACGGTTCGTACGCACGCCTCACACCTCTCTCTGCTACTGCTTCTCGTTACGGTTCCCGTCTTTGTTTCGCCGACCTGACCTCCGTGTTTCTCTGCCCACAGGCTACAAAGGTCGGAAGCGATCCCAGAAGAAGAATTGCATTCAATCCTGAGGATGCAATGACCCCGTGTAGAAGTGTTTGATCTGCAGTGCGGATAAAGTGTAGGGCCGTCTTAGGGCTGCCATCGAGGTCACCCCTGTATTCTGGAGGAGCTGGGTCCCATGTCTCAATTTAACAACCTGTGGAGTGTGTGTGGAGGATGTTTCAGCAGCCTCACCTGGCCCGAGTCCGATTGGACTCTGGGGCTGAGTGAGGCTGCACACCTGTTGTGCTTGGAGCAATCAGGGAGCACAGGTTGAACCGGCCATCCTCCACACACCCTCCACATCAACATGTATCTTTAGTCCCCGGCCCGTCAGTAATCAGCCATGCTGTGGGATCAGACCACATGGTGTTGCTTTGTTTGAGCTTCTGCTCTGCAGCTGATATTACCCAAGTCCCTGGCTTTGAATCCTTGTTGCCTTGACTGATACCCCACTACCCCTTAGTCCTAGGCTGCATCCGAATACTCATACTTGACTGCTATATAGTAGCCATTTTGTAGTACGTCACAAATATAACGGGTCCGAATGCTCAGTACGCATTGTGTAGTAGGCAAAACGTTTCCGAATGCGTACTACCGCCACAGTATACAGCGGTAGGTCACTACGCTATCCCACAATTCAGCCGGAGTCTGGTAACCGAAGAAGAAGAACGCCGCTGTCAAAAAAAAAAAAAAAAGGTAAATCATCGCTGGTGACTTTAATTTTGCAGGCATCTGATGTGCAGTGCACAGAGGGGAAATACATAATCTCCAAACATCCGGTGGTGTTCGGAAGCGTTCGGAGGCGTTCTATGCATAGCTGTAGAACGTGCAACATTAACGGTCAAGTAGTAGACACTGCACAGAAATAGTATATACTTAGTATTCGGATGCACCCCTAGCCTCGTGAACCCACCCTGGTCTGAGTTGATTTTATGTTTCTCACAACTGTCTGGCCTCAGGCCTGTTCATGAATCAATGACAGGACCAATCAACACTCAGGAGCTGGAGCATCAATTTAGGAGGAATTTTGTTTATTACAAGAGCGGCTCTCTGATTGGCTGAAGGGTTTTTTAAACCACGTATGAGCATGAAATCAATTTCTGCCGGGCGTCTCACACTTCCCTCAAGACTTCCCCAACCCAGAGGCTCCCTGAAACTTAACGGTGCAGCCAGTGTCAAACAGACCTATTAAAGAGAGAGAACAGCCCTATAAAAAAAGAACAGTCCTACCAGAGAACAGTCCTATTAAAGAACAGTCCTACCAGAGAACACTAAAGAACAGTCCTACCAGAGAACAGTCCTATTAAATATCATTTCATGAGCTGCTGAAGGACAGCAGGTCAGAGAGAACCGTTTCAGACTGACAAGACGGACGCCGCCGCTCCAAGTTATGATGCAATATATTAATTTTTTTTAGACGTGCTATAGTTTTGTATGATTGATCCGGATTGGTTGCCAAGGTGTTGCCCTGGATGGCAACTGGCATTCCGGCTTGTGTGCTCTCTCGGTTGCCATGGCAATAAGAAAAGTCTTCAAACAGGTGTGTCGTTTTCTGGATAAGTGTGGAGAATGGAGACATCTAGAAGCAGATGTCTCAGTGTGGAGAACCGAGACTTCTAGAAGCAGATGTCTTCTAGAGGAGGAGGAAACTCTATGGCCACGTTGCCAGGTTTTCTACACTTTTTGCCACGCAGTTTGTATGTTCTTCTTTAGAAGAGAGATGTGAGAATTTACTAAGGAATTATAATGTGAAGCCTCAGGACAACTTGAAATACCAGTGACGTGTAAAGTGGTGTAAATGTTTGCAATTAAAGGCTATTTCGCAACCGCTGACAATATGTGTGTGACATGGTTTCGCACCTAGTAGATCAAGATCTGACAGCTGAGTATTTGGAGTACACAAGATACACATGCACACACACGCCCACAGACACACACACACACACACACACACACACACGCATGCATACACACATACATGCATACACACATACATGCATACACACATACACGCACAGCCGGAAATGTGAACAGGAAGGGAGCGTGCACTGCGGTGCTCTTCACAGGTGCATTGTCAACAGAATATGTGGATCTCAGAAATCTCTTCACCTTTGGAGCCTAGTCCCACAGAGATTGTTTGGGTTGGAGCAGGTTAAAAACTATGGCTGGTAATCAGATGATTAATACCTTAATGCAATATGTGATTACATTGGATCAATGTCCTGTCAATTTCTCAGGTTCCTGTTCGTTTGTTCCTCAGAGCACCTCGGTCTACTGTTTTTAACTCAAGAACAAAGTGACTCACTAACGCCATCTGTCGGCAAAAAATACCAGGTTCTGCTTTTCACCCAAATCTTTATTATAAAAAAAATAGAAAAAGGTCCATGTTAATCTGCGTGTCAATAAATACAGTGTAATAACACAAATAATTGTGCAAGATGTTTGCATATCTTTGTACAAATGCTGTTGTAATAACTTGCTACTGCAATTTGAACAACCAAAACATTAATAAACTGCCCTAAACACACACACACACACACACACACACACACACACACACACACAGAAGACACTTAACGGCCTCAAATTCATATTGGCTATCAAGAGAAAATACTTCTGGTCAATCACATAACAACACAATCGTATTTTAAACACTCCGCATGATCCAGGGAGCCTGCATCAGCTCTGTGGGTCTGTGACAGCAGTGCAACACTGAGAGGGTATTTCCCATAATGCAATGCAAAACTGGTCCATCTGCAGTGGATGGTTGTTAAAGGCCCCCGCTCCAGGGAGTGGAAGAAAAAGTGACGCTTTAATTACAGACTCAGCCTCGTTAAGGGTCAACTCTGAGGCTCAGAACGGGGTCCATGGGTACTCCTGTTGTTGTTGCTGTTGTTGTTGTTGTTGTTGTGGGTGTTTTTGTTGTGGCTGATGCTGCCGGTGACCTTCCTCCGGCGCGAGGTCACAAGGTCGTAGAAGGGGTCCTTTGAGATGCTGGCGCTGGAGGGAGGGGGGGGGGGAGAGCTGAGGTGAGTGGAGGGACGGTGGATCAGGGAGACAACACACCTCTGGCCACAGGGACCGTTAGGTCGGGTTAACCCCCCCCCCCCCCAGGTGACTCATGGAGAACTGAATCATCAACGCCATCCTTATCACCGAGCCAGTTCCTCTGTTCCCCCCACCCCCCATCCCCAACCCCACCCCCTGAACCTGAACCACGTCAGTTAGCCCTGACGGAGGTGACCCCACCCCCCTGGTGGAGGTGACCCCATCCCCCTGATGGAGGTGACCCCCGACCCCCACCCCCCTGACGGAGGTGACCCCACCCGCCTGACGGAGGTGACCCCACCCCCCTGATGGAGGTGAACCCCGACCCCCACCCCCCTGACGGAGGTGACCCCACCCGCCTGACGGAGGTGACCCCACCCCCCTGATGGAGGTGACCCCCGACCCCCACCCCCCTGACGGAGGTGACCCCACCCGCCTGACGGAGGTGACCCCACCCCCCTGACGGAGGTGACCCCCGACCCCCACCCCCCTGACGGAGGTGACCCCACCCGCCTGACGGAGGTGACCCCACCCCCCTGATGGAGGTGACCCCCGACCCCCACCCCCCTGACGGAGGTGACCCCACCCGCCTGACGGAGGTGACCCCACCCCCCTGACGGAGGTGACCCCACCCCCTGGTGGAGGTGACCCCACCCACCTGACGGAGGTGACCCCACCCACCCACCTGACGGAGGTGACCCCACCCACCTGACGGAGGTGACCCCACCCACCCACCTGACGGAGGTGACCCCACCCACCTGACGGAGGTGACCCCCGACCCCCACCCCCCTGACGGAAGTGACCCCACCCCCTGGTGGAGGTGACCCCACCCACCCACCTGACGGAGGTGACCCCACCCACCCACCTGACGGAGGTGACCCCACCCCCTGGTGGAGGTGACCCCACCCGCCTGACGGAGGTGACCCCACCCCCCTGACGGAGGTGACCCCACCCACCTGACGGAGGTGACCCCACCCCCTGGTGGAGGTGACCCCACCCACCTGACGGAGGTGACCCCCGACCCCCACCCCCCTGACGGAGGTGACCCCACCCGCCTGACGGAGGTGACCCCACCCCCCTGACGGAGGTGACCCCACCCCCTGGTGGAGGTGACCCCACCCACCCACCTGACGGAGGTGACCCCACCCACCTGACGGAGGTGACCCCACCCACCCACCTGACGGAGGTGACCCCACCCACCTGACGGAGGTGACCCCCGACCCCCACCCCCCTGACGGAAGTGACCCCACCCCCTGGTGGAGGTGACCCCACCCACCCACCTGACGGAGGTGACCCCACCCACCCACCTGACGGAGGTGACCCCACCCCCTGGTGGAGGTGACCCCACCCGCCTGACGGAGGTGACCCCACCCCCCTGACGGAGGTGACCCCACCCACCTGACGGAGGTGACCCCACCCCCTGGTGGAGGTGACCCCACCCACCTGACGGAGGTGACCCCCGACCCCCACCCCCCTGACGGAAGTGACCCCACCCCCTGGTGGAGGTGACCCCACCCACCTGACGGAGGTGACCCCACCCCCTGGTGGAGGTGACCCCACCCACCTGACGGAGGTGACCCCACCCCCCTGACGGAGGTGACCCCACCCACCTGATGGAGGTGACCCCACCCCCCTGACGGAGGTGACCCCACCCACCTGACGGAGGTGACCCCCGACCCCCACCCCCCTGACGGAAGTGACCCCACCCCCTGGTGGAGGTGACCCCACCCACCTGACGGAGGTGACCCCACCCCCCTGATGGAGGTGACCCCACCCACCTGATGGAGGTGACCCAGCCTTCCTGCTCCGCCCGGCTGGCGGCACTGAGCCGGTAGGCGCTGTGCTTCCCCTCCACCAGCACCCCCGCCTCCACCTTACACGCCTTCACCTTCTGCCCCCTGCAGCTGGACAGCTCCAGGCAGTACTGGGGGGGGGCACAGGCACACACACACACACACACACACACACACACACACACACACACACACACACACCACACACACACAGACACAGGTACAATAAGATGTCAATACACATGCACATACTGGCACCTATACATGCACACATACACACACACACAGACACACAGACAGGCACGCACGCACACACACAGACAGAGACACAAACACACACTCGCGAGCGCGCGCACAGGCACCAACCACACACAAACAGCCAGACACGCACACAAACACACACACACACACACACACACGCGCACACATGAGTAAACACAAACAGGCAACACGACAGCGATTACAGCCATTAGGGCGGTTCTACTTCTTGGATGGGGAGATATAACGACCCCACAATCATTTCTCTCTGATGCACAGGGTTGGTTATCTGATGAAGTGGCCTCATAAAGTAACTACATTAATTACACATCTCATTAAGTTCTCTGTGTAATCGTCCACCCCCCTTGTAGACAGAGCTGGGGGCCCCTACCCGTTTGGTGGGGTCGTGGATGGGTCTCACGGACAGGTTCTCCAGGGGGATGATCCCGATGGGATCCTTATCCTGTGAGGAGAGAGAGAGCGGCTCAGTGAACAGAGAGAGCGGCTCAGTGAACAGAGAGAGCGGCTCAGTGAACAGAGAGAGCGGCTCAGTGAACAGAAGGGAGCGGTGAACCGGCTCAGTGAACAGAGAGAGCGGCTCAGTGAACAGAGAGAGCGGCTCAGTGAACAGAGAGAGCGGCTCAGTGAACAGAACGGAGCGGAGGGTCTTAAGGAACCCAGGAGACCCCAGGACTCACGCTGGTGTACTGGAAGTAGTAGAGGCAGCTGTCAGTCAGGATGAACCACCGCCTCTTCCAGGTCTTCACCTTCCCACCTGGAGAGGAAGGCAGCGTCAGAGAGAGGCTGGGGGGAGGGCAGAGAGAGGCTGAGGTCGTGGGGGGAGGGCAGATAGAGGCTGAGGGGGGGGCAGATAGAGGCTGAGGGGGGGGGCAGATAGAGGCTGAGGGGGGGGCAGATAGAGGCTGAGGGGGGGGCAGATAGAGGCTGAGGGGAGGGGCAGATAGAGGCTGAGGGGGGGGCAGATAGAGGCTGAGGGGGGGCAGATAGAGGCTGAGGGGGGGGGCAGATAGAGGCTGAGGGGGGGGGCAGATAGAGGCTGAGGGGAGGGGCAGATAGAGGCTGAGGGGGGGGCAGATAGAGGC
>NC_136944.1:23069574-23089574 GCF_949987615.1 Pollachius pollachius | reverse complement strand
TACCCCGGTCCCTCTAAAGGCTCAGAAGGAGGGCTGTACTACATGTTGGGATCCCGCCCCTCAGCCTGTCAGGTGGAGCTTCATTAGTGTGATCTGTAGGCGCTGCTGGGGCCTGAGCTCAGCCAGAAGATACAGACTGCAGACGTTCACCTCCAGGTCAAAGTATGGTGAGACCCAGACGGTGACAGCTGGGGAGTCGACCGCAGGGTCCACCGCCTGACGACTTCAGGTTGATTATGAAGAGGGCACTTCAGATTAAGACTAGGGAAGCTATGAACTGTGGACTGGACCCAGGACATTTTCTTAGAGCTAAAAATACAATTTTTAGCTCTAAGAAAACAATTTTTAGCTCTATACAGAATCCCCGGGCAAAATAGTCTGTAGTTGAGAACTTCTCCAAAATGAGTGCATTTTCGATTCAGTTCAGACGTTCTACTTTGTGTCTGCTCTGAGTGCCTTCTGCCCCCCCCCCCCCCCCCAACATGACTGAATTTCCCTTCAAACCCTTACTCTCTCACGCGATCTATCTCAACTCAACCTCCTCTCTCTCTCTCTCTCTCTCTCTCTCTCTCTCTCTCTCTCTCAGTGTGTGGTGGTTCGACTGTGTTTCCGTTTTGCTTCAGTGAAACAGGAAGAGGCTTTTGCGTTCTCGAGCGGCCGAGACGTAGCGGTGGTTAGCAGTTCTGCTAACGTGCTACGTCACTCTGGTCCACTTCCTGTCGCTCGGGGATCCATCCCCCCCCCCCCCAACCTGCAATCAAGGTATGGCAATTTTTGGGCATTCAAAGAGTGAATAGACCTACTGATGGTGACCCTCTCATGGACCAACTTATGAACCAACTGATGGTCTGTGATGGCCAAGGGCCTTGCGTCTGAAGGGTCTGAGGGCTTTGGGTCTGAGGCTGCTCAGACTGTTGATTCATAACTGACATCTGATGGCTGACTCACTCAATCTGTCTGAAGGGGGCGGTTCATTTAGTTTCTTTCCTTTAGAGGAAAACTTCGAGAGATGTTCACCCTGGACCTTATCTTCAGATCGTTTAGTCAGACAGAGACATGGAATTCACCTTTTTGGGGTCCATGTTGAATTTCTTTTTTCCACACAAGAAGATCCGGTTCCTTAAAGTGTTTTTCCTGCCAGGGAACAAAGAGACAAATTCAGAAGAGACTCAATATGTTTGCTCTAAAGTCAGAGTGAGCTCTTAACAGAAGAAGCAGAAATACTCTTTACTGAGTTCCTTTAAATGACCTACAAAGGGGGAAACAGAACCCAACACACACACACACACAACACACACACACACACACACACACACACACATACACACACACACACACACACACACACACACACGCACAGACACACACACACACACACACACATCCCCACATACACACACACACACACCTACACACACACACACACGCACACGCACGCACGCACGCACGCACGCACGCACACACACAGACACACACACACACACACACACACATCCCCACATACACACACACACACACCTACACACACACACACACGCACACGCACGCATGCACGCACACACGCACGCACGCACGCACACACACACACACACACGCACACGCACACGCACACGCACACGCACACGCACACACACACACGCACACACACACACACACAGCATCAGACTGGGCCTGAAGTCCTAAAAGTTCATAATATTATAGAAATATGAATATGCTAACCAAACATAATAATATATGCAAAGATAAATATACTAGAAAGGTAAATAGGCTTGAGAAATAAAAAATAAAATGTATATAACGATGAATACAGGATGACGCCTGCATATTGCAGGTACCAAATCAACTCAATCCAAAGCCACGCAGAGTGGCAGGTGGTGGATGAGGCAGCGCCGTGTGCAATGTGACCCGCCCCTCCAGGGAGGGGGCGTGGCCCCTCCAGGGAGGGGGGCGGGGCCTCTCCATTGTGCGAAGACAGCGCAGACAGACCGCGCGGAGGGTGAACCTGTTCCTCGTGTTCAGGACGCCGTCTCTTCTTCAGAATAAGAATTACGGCCAGACATAATGAAACCGGGACCTGGAGACAGACGCTGCGTTCTGCCGCCCGCGCTAATCAACCGCCTCTGATTGTCAGTCTGAGACGTGACTGCGGCGGCGGGAGGAGTGCGCTAGGGGAGAGGCCGACATGGCGAGCGGTAAAGTCTCTCATTCCAATAGAGGAACCGATCCGTCTCAGACTCACTTCTGCTCGCCAAGCTCCGTGCTGACCGGTGTTTCCACGGCGACGCGTTCTGGCTCCTGCAGGGTCTGCGGTGGCGGGACAGAGAGTCATAGGAGACGGCGCAGAGACACACATCACACACACACACACACACACACACACACTGGGACCAGGGGGTACGGGAGGCCTAATGGGGTCATGGGGGTGGCTACGCCTCGCGCCCACTGCACCGACAGTCAAAGGACGTCGGAAGGCGTGGCTGACGGATGGGGGAGCTTTTCCAGGGTCGTCAGAGCCCGAGTCGTGTCACAGTGCTTAAATTTGCATACGCGATCTGATTGGATGACGGATCCGTCGCTGCCGAAAAAGTTGGAACATTTTTCAACTTTTTGACGGCGCCGACGGATCCATCGGAACGGACGGATCCACAATGCATTGCGCGTCCGTCCCCATTCAAAGTCAATGGGGATCCGTCAACGGGCCGTGCAGTGGGCACGAGGCGTTACACCGGGACATCACGGCGGTGGTGGTCCGTACCTGGATGTTATCGCTGGGGTCCCCTTGGTAAGGTCGGAAGGACTTGAGGGGCGTCCTCTCTGCTGAGGACGGAGAGAACACAGTGTTCTGTCGGCTCTGTGGTAGGCAGGAGAGGAGCTAGGGGGACACCTTACTCCTCCTCCTCACACAGGGAGCTAGGGGGACTGGGCTGTCCTCCTCCTCCTCCTCCTCCTCACACAGGGAGGAGGAGATGACCAGGCTGGCCTGTCCCCAGCAGCACTCAGACCACATCCTTCTTTAACCACTGATACTGCGGGGGAAGGTCTGACCGCAGACCTGTGTGCCCGAGGAGAGGATGACTGAGGGATGAAGCCTCACGGTGAAGTCACGAAGGCAATGCCTTCGTTCAGAGCGTTCATAATTCTTACAGTATATTTGATTCTCAAAGGGCTTCCCTATGGAACGAGAGTCCCAGTGCCGGAGAGAGAAAGAGAGAGAAACCATCACCTCGGAGGGAAGAGTGAAGCTCTTGATCTGACAGCGATATAACACAGCACTCATTCAAAACACATGAACACATCTCGATAACAACGGATTTACTTTGACTCATTCACTCATTCAGTAAATAAAAAGATACAAACTCAAACACAAAACTCAGTCTGTGCGCTAAAAATTGTAACTCTGCACCCTGTTTATACAAGTTGTAGATCACTGACGTTAGAAGGACCTTGTTCTAAGGACACTACTGATAGAACGACTCACAATATCAATCCTCACAAACACTAGAACGAGCCCTAGAAGGGTAGAAATGCTAGCAGCAGTCGCCTACCTCTTCCCCAGAGGAAGCTGTCTTTTCTGCGACAAGCCATGTTGTTGACGGAGCAGCATCTGAAGAGTTAGAGGAAATGTGTCATGGAGCACGGCGCAGAGGCCGGACGTAGACACAGAAATAGTCTCTGAGCTAAACTATAGACAATGAAATAGACTGAGTTACACTACAGGCACTGTCTCTGAGCTACACTAAAGACAATGAAATAGTCTCTGAGCTAAACTAAAGACAATGAAATAGTCTCTGAGCTACACTAAAGACAATGAAATAGTCTCTGAGCTAAACTAAAGACATTGAAATAGTCTCTGAGCTACACTAAAGACAATGAAATAGTCTCTGAGCTAAACTAAAGACAATGAAATGGTCTGAGCTAAACTAAAGACAATGAAATAGTCTCTGAGCTACACTACAGACACTGTCTCTGAGCTACACTTCTGATACTGTAATAGTTTATAAGCTACACTACAGACACTGTAATAGTCTCTGAGCAGACTAAAGTACAGACACTGTAATAGTCTCTGAGCTACACTACAGACACAACAGACCATGTAATAGTCTCTGAGCTACATTACAGACACTGTAATAGTCTCTGAGCAGGCTAAACTACAGACACTGTAATAGTCTCTGAGCTACATTACAGACAATGTAATAGTCTCTGAGCAGGCTAAACTACAGACACTGTAATAGTCTCTGAGCTACACTACAGACACTGTAATAGTCTCTGAGCACGCTACACTACAGACACTGCAATAGTCTCTGAGCTACACTACAGACACTGAGAGAGAGAGAGAGAGAGAGAGAGAGAGAGAGAGAGAGAGAGAGAGAGAGAGAGAGAGAGAATAAATTCATATTGAAGCATACTTTATTTGTATGAAAGGCAGAAACTAACGTCGGGCCCTTTCTGAACATCTGGCCCCCTCTAGCGTGCACGGCAATAACATGCACACGCACACACTTCCGTCAAAACGGTTAATCGTTATTAAACCCTATAAATCAGCTCATGGTTCGGGTCTCTGAACATGAATTTGGTTCTGACGGTATTTTAATCAACACCAGTGGACACAACTCTCCCAGTGCTCCCAGTCTGTAGTCCTGTGGTTTGTAGTCCGCCTCGCGCCGCGCTGCGGGGCGCTGGTCGCCACTTCCTGGATGTCAACACGCAGCGCGCGACTCGGATCCGTCGCGTTCTCGGGCGCGCCGCAGAACGAGACTCCGACAGCACGAGCACGAAGTCGAGCCGTGTCCCCGCGAACTTTTACACTTTAGCGCCGCGCTTGAGGAGTTTAGGCCGACTTCGTTCTCCTCTGGAAGTGTTCGGGAAAAGTTTGGACGATGCAAGCCATCAAGTGTGTGGTCGTTGGGGACGGGTGAGTGTGGTCCGCCTGTACTGGTCCTACTTGTCCGCCTGTACTGGTCCGCCGCGTATCGTACTGGTGTTCTGGTGTTCACCTCGTACTGGTGTTCACCTCGTACTGATGTTGACTTCGTAATGGTGTTCACCTCGTACTGGTGTTGACTTCGTACTGGCCTTACTGGTGTTCAATTCGCACTGGTGTTCACTTCCTACTGGTGTTCACGTCTTACTGATGTTCACCTCTTACTGGTGTTCACTTCGTACTGTTCTTACTGGTGTTCACTTCGTACTGTTCTTACTGGTGTTCACTTCGTACTTATGTTCACTTCCTACTGGTTTCATTAGCGAAGTCGAGTTCTGGGCTTCTGGGTTTAAAACTTTTAAGACCTGTTTTGAGGAAGGGTGCCATGGTGGACTGGTGTGTCTCTCCCGGTCTAACGTGTGTCTCTCCCGGTCTAACGTGTGTCTCTCCCGGTCTAACGTGTGTCTCTCCCGGTCTAACGTGTGTCTCTCCCGGTCTAACGTGTGGTCTGGTGTGTCTCTCCTGGTCTAACGTGTGTCTCTCCCGGTCTAACGTGTGGTCTGGTGTGTCTCTCCTGGTCTAACGTGTGTCTCTCCCGGTCTTACGTGTGGTCTGGTGTGTCTCTCCTGGTCTAACGTGTGTCCTCCTGGTCTAACGTGTGGTCTGGTGTGTCTCGCCTGGTCTAACGTGTGTCCTCCTGGTCTAACGTGTGGTCTGGTGTGTCTCTCCTGGTCTAACGTGTGTCTCTCCTGGTCTAATTGTGGTCTGGTGAGAACGTGTGGTCTTGTATCTGGTCCATCACCTGGTGGAGAGAGGAGCTCCTGGTCTGGTTTCTCAGACAGGTTCTGCTCAAAGGCTCTGAAATGGCTTCACTGTGTTGAGAAAGATAATCCTACCTTATGGAGTTCAACACAGTCACACTTCAGGGAGACGGAGGGACCGATTGCTGCACTAAAGTTCAATATTTCAAACAAAATGGATGCTTATCAGTTCTAATGAGGAAGTGACTGAGTGGGTAACGTTAGCTCTGAGCTGATGACTACTCTGAGTTCTGCTCTGTGGCTAAACGTCTTCATTGCAATGCATGGAGGTAGAGGACTGGCCTTCTCTTCCCCATTTGAAATGACTAAACCACTTCCCCTGCTGGGCACACTTCCCCTGCTGTAAGTCTCCAGTTCCTCTTTCGGTCCCTCTCGCTGAAGTCCTCGTCTGCTTCGAGCTGCAGGACTTCCTCCTCGGCAGTGCGGGGTTTTGGCGAGGAGTGGCACCGAGAGGCCTTCTCCTACCTGCCGTTGGCCTTGAAGTAACAGTCATTAACTAGCGTTAGTCACGGGTGACTTGAATCGCTCTGCACTCCGTGTCCTGTTCAGGCCGGTCGATTCTCCGGGGTTTAGTGAGCCTGGTTCTTGCCCACGCCTAGTGAGATACCAGTCTGTGTGTTTATGGCGGCAATGTCTCAGGAGGTTTGAGCGGGTTGACTGTTAACCGGAAGGTTGCAGGCTCGATCCCCGGCTCCTCCTAGCCGAGTGCCGATGTGCCCCTGAGCGAGAGACCTCACCCTGACTGCTCTGGGCAGAGAGGTGAGTGTCTGTGTGAGCTCCAGGAAGGAGGAGACTGGACCTCCTTTCCTTTCCTTGTGTGCAGGTTATTCTCTGAATAAGGTTAGTTATTTGGGTGCTTTGTACGGTGACCATGGGTTAGTGTTGCTGGGTTAGACGGACTGGATACCATGTGTGCTTTTATTCTACGTAGGTTTCTTAGCACATATTACATATTCTGGTGGTGTTAACGTTTGGTAAACTCAAAGCAAAGCTGCATGATGTAACATTTTTGTTTAGCATTTTCTGCTGATGATTAAATATGTATGTTTTTGTGTTTACTATGTTAATATGTGATCTGTGTATGCGGTGTTACAAACTGACTTACGCTATATGCAGGGCTGCAACTGACAATACTTTTGTATTGTCAGTTGTATGTCATAAATAGCGGAGCAAATTTCATCACAGCTGAACAGAGTTACTGCTATCGAGCTGTGGACCTGATGGCTCGACACGTCCTGGGAACGTGTAGGAAGGAGATCTCCAGCTCGGGCAGAGAGACGTGGTGCTGGTGGTGGAGGAGTGATGGCACACACCACCTTTTAATAACTGGATTCATGCTGACTGAATGATTTAACAGATTGTTTGACAAGCTGGGGTCATCCCCCGTGCATTCACACAAACACACAGACACACACACATATGGACACGCACGTAGAAACACACACATAGACACGCGCGCACAGACATACACGCACATTTAGACAAACGCACACAGACACACACACAATCCCCATTCCAAAGGTAAACTCGGCAGCATCACATACTCAACAACACACGCATACATCTATGCATATTTACGAACACGCACATGAGTCACCCGCCGTCTGAGCACGGCCCTTGTGGTGTAACTCCTCTCCCTAACGGCCCCCCAACCGTCGTATCCATCTCGAGGAGGATGCATGCACAGCAAAGTTGCTGTGAGGGCAGAGCAGATTTCCCCAGGTGTGTGTCTGGGTGTGTGTGTTTGTGCATGTGGCTGTGTGCGGTTCTGGGTGTGTGCCTGCTCCTCATTCTGCTTAACTGTAGACCTTCTTATCATCTACACGGGCAGATGCTCACAAAGATATCTATACATGCAATGACAGGGACGTGTTCAGAACGTATTGACTGTCCTTCCTCACTATGTTGTATTCAAACAGTTAAGATCCACATTCTCCACCTGATGTGATTTTACCATCGGTCTACATGTGTTATACATGTCACTTAAGATGGTTCTAAGCCTACATAGCTAGCTATACAAATACATTCAGTAAGCATGCACACCGCACCGACAAAACGTGTTTAAACGGTACAGTGCTCCCGACAATCTGAAGCAGCCGTCTTCATTTCGAACGATTTAACATGTCTTTTAACTTCTCTTTAAATCTGCCCTTAAACCGGTGGTTGTGTGTTTGGGAAACCTGTCCTGGTCTACAGAGAGGAGACCTGAGTTCAGCTGCTCCACAGACCAATGTTCTCCTAGGGAACACGGTTCTCCTAGTGAACACTGTTCCTCTAGTGAACACGGTTCTCCTAGTGAACATGGTTCTCCTAGTGAACACCATTCCTCTAGTAAACACCGTTCTCCTAGGGAACATCGTTTCTCTAGTGAACACCATTCTTCTAGTGAACAACGTTCTCCCAGGGAACACCGGTCTCCTAGTGAACACGGTTCTCCCAGGGAACATTGTTCCTCTAGTGAACACGGTTCTCCTAGGGAACACGGTTCTCCTAGTGAACACGGTTCTTCTAGGGAACACGGTTCTTCTAGGGAACACGGTTCTTCTAGTGAACACCGTTCCTCTAGTGAACACCGTTCTCCTAGTGAACACCGTTCTCCTAGTGAACACCGTTCCTCTACTGAACACGGTTCTCCTAGTGAACATCGTTCCTCTAGTGAACACGGTTCTCCCAGGGAACACCGGTCTCCTAATAAACACCGTTCCTCCCAGGGAACATCGCTCTCCTAGGGAACACGGTTCTCCCAGGGAACACCGGTCTCCTAGGGAACACGGTTCCCCTAGGGAACACGGTTCTCCTAGGGAACATGCCCGGGGCGGGCTTTCTCGCTCGCCCGCGCCCAGAAAGCGTCAGAACAGGCGAGGAGACGTGGAGGCAGGGGAGACATTCCTCCTCCTGCCTGAACACGCTCCGCGCTGGAAGGGCTCCGCAGAGTTCAGCTGTCTGCAGGAACACAGATCCACTCGGGACGGTCCCCGTGAGGGACCCCAAGGTTCCTTGGGACGCAACATGAGGAACCCCACTGTTCCTTATGAGGAACCTGACTGTTCCTTATGAAGAGACATGAGGGACCTGACTGTTCCTTATGAGGGACCTGACTGTTCCTTATGAAGAGGCTTGTGGAACCTGACTGTTCCTTATGAAGAGAGGAAACTGACTGTTCCTTATGAAGATACATGAGGAACCTGACTGTTCCTTATGAAGAGACATGAGGAACCTGACTGTTCCTTATGAAGAGACATGAGGAACCTGACTGTTCCTTATGAAGAGAGGAACCCGACTGTTCCTTATGAGGAACCTGACTGTTCCTTATGAAGAGAGGAACCTGACTGTTCCTTATGAAAAGACATGAGGAACCTGACTGTTCCTTATGAAGAGAGGAACCTGACTGTTCCTTGTGAAGAGAGGAACCTGACTGTTCCTTGTGAAGAGAGGAACCTGACTGTTCCTTGTGAAGAGAGGAACCTGACTGTTCCTTGTGAAGAGAGGAACCTGAGTGTTCCTTATGAAGCGCCGCAGATAGCAGCGTAAGTCAGAGGAGGCTTTGATGTAGAGAGGTGTGACCTCTCTAAAGGACGGCGTGTGCTCTCCACTTCTGAGAAGCTGGGGTTGTTCTCACACGAGGGGCTGGGGAGTGAATACAGAGCAGGCGGGGCAGTTCCTGGCGGGGGAGGACATTTTGAATGATTTATGGACATTTCTTGATATTTTCTAAGAAATTCTGCTGTTGCAGTTTTCTTGCAATTTTGTGTGTCTGTGTAGGTCTGTGTGTATGCCTGTGTCTGTGTTAGGGCTGCTCGATTATGGAAAGACTCATAATCACGATTATTTTGGTCAATATTGAAATCACGATTATTTTTTGAGTTTGAAAACATGATGTATTTATTCAGCCTGCCTCTCTCAAAAATACTTTGTAACTGAGAACTTTGAAATTTCGCCTTAAAAAAATACACAAAATGGTCCAAAAGAAAAATTTCAAATCTAAAATAAAGCACCCAGCTGTTCTTGTACTTTCAAAATCGAAAAATCGATTTTGTTAATTTTTGTGATCGTTGGACGCTAAAATCGAAATCAAGATCGAAATTAGATTAATCTTCCAGGCCTAGTCTGTGTCTGATGCTGATTGCTTGCTTTGTCTTTCAGAGCCGTGGGGAAGACATGTCTGCTCATCAGCTACACCACCAATGCCTTCCCTGGAGAGTACATCCCCACTGTGTGAGTGCATCTCCGTACTGTATCTCTGTACTGTATCTCTCACACCGTAAACCATCTCCGTACTGTATCTCTGTACTGTATCTCTCGCACCATAAACCGTCTCCGTACTGTATCTCTGTACTGTATCTCTCACACCGTAAACCATCTCCGTACTGTATCTCTGTACTGTATCTCTCGCACCATAAACCGTCTCCGTACTGTATCTCTGTACTGTATCCCTCACAGCATAAACCATCTCCGTACTGTATCTCTGTACTGTATCTCTCGCACCATAAACCGTCTCCGTACTGTATCTCTGTACTGTATCTCTCATAGCATAAACCATCTCCGTACTGTATCTCTGTACTGTATCTCTCGCACCATAAACCGTCTCCGTACTGTATCTCTGTACTGTATCTCTCATAGCATAAACCATATCCGTACTGTATCTCTGTACTGTATCTCTCACACCATAAACTATCCCAGTACTGTATCTCTGTACTGTATCTCTCACACCATAAACCGTCTCCGTACTGTATCTCTGTACTGTATCTCTCACACCATAAACCATCTCCGTACTGTATCTCTGTACTGTATCTCTCATAGCATAAACCATCTCCGTACTGTATCTCTGTACTGTATCTCTCGCACCATAAACCGTCTCCGTACTGTATCTCTGTACTGTATCTCTCATAGCATAAACCATATCCGTACTGTATCTCTGTACTGTATCTCTCACACCATAAACTATCCCAGTACTGTATCTCTGTACTGTATCTCTCACACCATAAACCGTCTCCGTACTGTATCTCTGTACTGTATCTCTCACACCATAAACCATCTCCGTACTGTATCTCCGTACTGTATCTCTCACACCATAAACCTCCACAACGCGGACCCAGCGAGCAGCATAACATGGGGATCATCTTTATTCATTTTATATTAACATGATTATTTTAATAAATGTAATACTGTTCTCCTTAAGTGAGGTGGATGAGCCAGCCTGCTGGTGGTATTTGGGTTGTTTCTGATCCGCCCCTGGTGGTCATTCTGGGCCGACGCAGCCCCATTAGAACATGATCACATCAGTGTGTCTCTCAACAGGGTTCTACACAACGTACATTGTGTGTCGTGTTGCCATTTATCTTTTAAAAAGTAACACACAAACAGAGAGAGGCTCCATATGATCGCAGCCAAACCCAGCCTCAGAAGAGGATGAATGAATGATTGGATGAATGTGTTGTTGAGGTGAAGTGTGCCCTGTGCCTCAGGTTCGATAACTACTCCGCCAACGTGATGGTGGACAGCAAGCCGGTCAACCTGGGGCTGTGGGATACGGCCGGACAGGAGGACTACGACCGACTGCGACCGCTGTCCTACCCACAGACGGTACCACACGCACACACACACACACGCACACGGACACGCACGCATATAGACACACGCACGCATACAGATACACAGCAAGAGACACAGACACGCACGCGCAAACACAAGGGGAGAGTGTGTGACTTGCTCCAGCAGTCGTAGACACACACCTGTGAGGTGGACGTAGAGGCGTGGGCCATCAGGAGGGAGCCAGATGAAGGTGCATGAACTGCTCCTCTTCAGCCCATCTAGACGGTGACGTGCTCTGTGCTCGTACTGAAGGAACCCGCATTCCTGCCCAACAATGACTTGGCTCTATTGTGGTCACACACTGGAACGCACGCGCGCACACACACACACACACAAGGAAGCTAATGCACACAGCACACACGCGATTATGGTGTATCCGTTGCGCCCTGCGTATAGATAATCTATTGTTTCACAATAGAAACTGAATTCCAATGAGGCGGGGATTGTGTTTGGTGTCCATTATCGAGCCGTCTCTTATTTCGATAGCCGAGCATTTTGAAGGATGTGAAGTGGCCCTCTCAGCCGGAGGGAACCCGCCATGTGGCGGCGGTGGGCGTTGGTTTTACACGTGGCTGAGTGGTTATTTAGCGTGTGGTGATGAGGTGTAGCAACTCCACCCCCCGCCAAGCTGAGACGGCGCTGAGAGCAGGAAGCAGTATGAATATAAAGCAGCCATTATGGCGCTCTCTGCATCTCCTGGCGGAGGTCCTCATGTTCCCTCCTCCTCCTCATGTCTTCCTCCTCCTCCTCCTCCCCCCCCCCCCATG
This sequence comes from Pollachius pollachius, assembly GCF_949987615.1. NCBI lineage: Eukaryota > Metazoa > Chordata > Actinopteri > Gadiformes > Gadidae > Pollachius > Pollachius pollachius. The sequence continues at coordinate 23,077,473 of NC_136944.1, read as the reverse complement.
CTGCTGCTTCCTCATGATTCATTATTAAAGAGGCACAACGTGTGTGTGTGTTTGTGTGTGTGTGTGTGTGTGTGTGTGTGTGTGTGTGTGTGTGTGTGTTGGCCCCTCCCCCCCTCCAGGATGTGTTCCTCATCTGCTTCTCTCTCGTGAGCCCCGCCTCCTTTGAGAACGTCAGAGCAAAGGTGAGACCGCACACACACATACTTTCACGCACACGTGCACTTTCACACACTGACGTGCTCTCACATGCACTCTCCATACACACATACTCTCATACAGACATGCACTCACACACACACACACACTCACATGCACTCTCTCACACACACACACACACACACACATACTCTCACACAGACGCTCACACATGCACTCTCTCACACGCATGCACTCTCTCACAGACGCACACTCAGAGGCACGCTCACACACACACACACACACTCACATGCACTCCATACACTCACCTGTACTCTCACACTCTGGAGCGGTCCTGTCATTTATTTTCCTTTCCCAGTGAACCTTTTACCGGAGCGGTCGCTTCGATCCAGAAGGCTTCATCAGAGGGTGTAGTCCGTCTGCCATGAGCTCTGAGCTGATCTATTTAAAGCCGACGGCCTCCTTATCAGCCACTCTGAGCTTAAGACTTCTGCAGGCTAATTCAGACTAATCAGGGGCTCCATCTCGTCAGGTTACGGTGCATGACTGCCCCCCCCGCCCTTCTCGATGGTTGAAGTAACGTTGAGTGCGTTGTGGGTAAACCGCAGTCATCACGGTCGTCTGACCCCGGCCACCTGAAGCCGTCGGACCGGACGCGCCGCCCGTTGCTTCTGGTCGGTCGGAGCTCCGCCCGCTAGCCGGCTTCGCTCCGTCCTCTCATTGGAGCGATCCCGAACGCGTCCCGGTGGTCCGGAGGGTGAAGGCCACCGCTGTGGCGCGAGCCGTCGCGTGGCTCGTCCAGCCGGCGGCGAGGTCAGAGGTCAGCCACGGGGTCGGCCGTCAGGCGAGGCAGACGTCTTGGGTGTGGACGGACAAGGGGCCCGGGGGCCGAGGGGCGGGCGGGGGTCGGGCCACGGCTGCGGAGCCCCCCGGACCCGCCCCCAGCCGACACCGGCCCTGACGCGCGTTTCCCGTCACCGTGGTGAGCCATGGCACCTGGCGACGGTGGAGCTGCGTTCACCATGGCGACCGTGGTGCAGTGTTCACGCGGTCACCTTATCACCGTGGTGACCGTGGTTACTGGTCCCCGTGGTGACCGTGGTAACTGGTCCCCGTGGTGACCTGGGCCCGTGTTCGCCGTGGTTACCGTGGTTTCCAAACAGCTGTTGCACCACTGCTTCGCCGCGGGGACGGCCCGCAGCACTTGTTGTTCCTGAGAGGGGGGGCGGGGCCTCTGAGGGGGGGCGGGGCCTCTGAGAGGGGGCGGGGCCTCTGAGAGGGGTGGGGCCTCTGACAGGGGGCGGGGCCTCTGAGAGGGGGAGGAGCCTCTGTTCGGACGCACCCTGGCACCCTGCCTGAGGGAGGGAGCATTGTGATCAGGTGAACCGCTCCCCAGGGGTCCGGAGCTCTGAATGGGTCTCTGGTCCACACCAGATGCCCTCGCACTCCCTCCTCTCTCCTCCTGTCCTCTTTGTGTTCGCTTCCTTGATGTGCCATCCTGTGTGTCATCACACGCAGCCCACACCGAGAGACGGATCAGAGCGGGCTCTACTTTATCACTCTGACGTCTCACCCCAGCAGAACGATAGTGAGATGGTGGGTACAGTTTAGTGCAGGACTCAGTCCGCACTACGCCCCGGTGCCTGCGGGGGCAGCAGTGAGTCGGTATTTATACCCTCAGAGGCCGACTGATGAACACAGAGCCTGCCCCTCAGAGAACCACGCAGCCTTCAGGGTGCTATCTGAAGGAACGTAAGCCCAGCGCGCCACTGAACAAGGTTCAGGGTGGAGATGTTCCCCTAGTGTCTGTCCCGGGGTTCCAGAGGGGAGACCCGGTTCTGTGGACCAGCATGCAGCCTAGTTGAAGAGCAGTTACTACAATATACATACACGTATACTAGACTGGAGTGGGTCTTTTTAACGTGGTTTGCTCCAGATATGCACAGGAAACAGATTCATGTCAGCGCCTTCCTGAAGATGTACCGAGTGATGTACTGAGTGGTGGAGCTCCTTCGGTCTGGAAGAGAGTCCTCTCCACGGCAACGCACTGCGAGCCCGCTCAGACCTGGAGAACGTTCCTCTGAGCCCGCTCAGACCAGGAGAACGTTCCTCTGAGCCCTCTCAGACCTGGAGAACGTTCCTCTTAGCCCGCTCAGACCTGGAGAACGTTCCTCTGAGCCCGCTCAGACCTGGAGAACGTTCCTCATCTCCTCCCTTCATCAGGGTGTAAAGGGAGGTCTGAACGTAGATCAAATTGTCCCCAGGGGGTTTTCACCGCTCCGATGCAGAGCTGTGACGTTGGACGCGTGGGTAGACATGCATCTGCTGAAGAAGGGACTTTCCGTCTCCCTGAGACTTTAACTCTGATGACGGCAGTGTGGTGGAAACTCGGCCTCTCGGTTCGTTTATCTGTTGTTCTCCCCGTGATTCGGCCTCCACCACCGAGTCGGCTGCGCTCGCTGACTCTGTTACATCTAACAAATGGAAAGTGACAACGGATCACAGTTCAGCCAGGCAGCGCCATGACAACCGGTCACAGCGGACAGACTGGGGATGGAGACGGATGGACGGAGAGACGGCAGTGGGTGGAGGGCTGCAGCATGAGGCCTATTTTTACGCGCCTCGTAGCCTTGAACCAGTACTACAGCCTAACGAGCAGCTTATTAGAGTCTATGCCCCTCATCAGTGACCTTAGGGCAAATATTGTTGTATTGAATTATTGCGTTTATATTCTCTCAGCATCGCAGTGATGTGAAGTGGTTGAACTTAATGATGAGGTTGTCTGGTCGGGGGGGGGGGCGTTGGGGGCGACCAGCAGAGGACCGTCCAACCGTACAAATGGCAGCGGGACCCCGGGGAGCCAATAAGGACGACCCCTTATATTGGCTCACTAACCTTTAATTAGAATGAGGCTGGAGGAAGCTTCACTCCGTGTTCTGAAGAAGCAAAGTTATCCTTAACGGCCTCCTCATGTGGTCACAGCAAAACGTCAATGTCTGAGTGTGTGTCTCTTTGTCTGCCTCTACGTGTGTGTGTGTGTGTGTGTTTTACGTGTGTAGGTATTTCTTTGCCATGTATATGCATCTGTGCGTGTTTTGAAGTGTGTGTTCCAGTATGTATCCAGATGTGTGTTAACCTCCCTGCGTTGTATCAAGATGTTTGTGTTAACCTCAGTGTGCTGTATCCAGATGTGTGTCCTAACGCGTGTGTGCTCCTCAGTGGTACCCAGAGGTCTGTGTGTGTACCCAGATGTGTGTACTAACCTGTGTGTGTGTACCCAGATGTGTGTCCTAACGCGTGTGGGTGTGTGTATCCAGATGTGTGTCTTAACGTGTGTGTATCCAGGTGTGTGTCCTAACATGTGTGTGTATCCAGATGTGTGTACTAACCTGTGTGTGTGTACCCAGATGTGTGTCCTAACGTGTGTGTATCCAGATGTGTGTGTGTGTATGTACCCAGATGTGTGTCCTAACATGTGTGTGTGTATCCAGATGTGTGTCCTAACGCGTGTCGGTGTGTGTGTCCAGATGTGTGTACTAACCTGTGTGTGTGCTCCCCAGTGGTACCCGGAGGTCTGTGTGTGTGTCCAGATGTGTGTACTAACCTGTGTGTGTGTGTGCGCCCCCCAGTGGTACCCGGAGGTCTGTGTGTGTGTCCAGATGTGTGTACTAACCTGTGTGTGGGTCCAGATGTGTGTACTAACCTGTGTGTGTGTGTGTGCTCCCCCCAGTGGTACCCGGAGGTCTGTGTGTGTGTCCAGATGTGTGTACTAACCTGTGTGTGTGTGCTCCCCAGTGGTACCCGGAGGTCTGTGTGTGTGTCCAGATGTGTGTACTAACCTGTGTGTGTGTATGCTCCCCAGTGGTACCCGGAGGTCTGTGTGTGTGTCCAGATGTGTGTACTAACCTGTGTGTGTGTGTGTGTGCTCCCCAGTGGTACCCGGAGGTCTGTGTGTGTGTCCAGATGTGTGTACTAACCTGTGTGTGTGTGCTCCCCAGTGGTACCCGGAGGTCTGTGTGTGTGTCCAGATGTGTGTACTAACCTGTGTGTGTGCTCCCCCCAGTGGTACCCGGAGGTCTGTGTGTGTGTCCAGATGTGTGTACTAACCTGTGTGTGTGTGTGCGCTCCCCAGTAGTACCCGGAGGTCTGTGTGTGTGTCCAGATGTGTGTACTAACCTGTGTGTGTGTGTGCTCCCCAGTGGTACCCGGAGGTCTGTGTGTGTGTCCAGATGTGTGTACTAACCTGTGTGTGTGTGCTCCCCAGTGGTACCCGGAGGTCTGTGTGTGTGTCCAGATGTGTGTACTAACCTGTGTGTGTGTGCTCCACAGTGGTACCCGGAGGTCTGTGTGTGTGTCCAGATGTGTGTACTAACCTGTGTGTGTGTATGCTCCCCAGTGGTACCCGGAGGTCTGTGTGTGTGTGTGCGCTCCCCAGTAGTACCCGGAGGTCTGTGTGTGTGTCCAGATGTGTGTACTAACCTGTGTGTGTGCGCTCCCCAGTGGTACCCGGAGGTGCGGCACCACTGCCCCTCCACCCCCATCATCCTGGTGGGCACCAAGCTGGATCTGCGGGACGAGAAGGAGACCATCGAGAAGCTGAAGGAGAAGAAGCTGGCGCCCATCACCTACCCCCAGGGTCTGGCGCTGGCCAAGGAGATCGGTGAGACCCCCCGGCTGCTGCTCCCAGGAGAGTGTGTGTGTGTGTGTGTGTGTGTGTGTGTGTGTGTGTGTGTGTGTGTGTGTGTGTTTGGAGGAGGAAATAACCTCCTTTTGAACTCTCGCCGACACCTGAGATGGGTCTTGTCAGTGTGTGTGCGTTTCTAGATGTTTGTGTTATTCTCAGTGTGTGTGTGTGCATGTATCCAGATGTGCGTTAACCTCCGTGTGTGGTATCCAGAGACTCAGTGAAGTACCTGGAGAGCTCCGCGCTGACCGATTTGTGTGTGTGTTAACCTCAGTGTGTGTGTGTGCGCCCCCCAGACTCGGTGAAGTACCTGGAGTGCTCCGCCCTGACCCAGCGGGGGCTGAAGACGGTGTTCGACGAGGCTATCCGCGCGGTGCTCTGCCCCCAGCCCACCAAGCCCAAGAAGAGGGGCTGCCAGCTGCTCTGAGAACACCACCCCCCCCACCCCAGGGGCCCCTACACAGCTTGGCTCAGGGACCAGCGCACTGGCTTACCACCCGAGAACATAGAAAGTATATTTACCCGCAGGCTAACAGCAGCGCTAGGCGACATCATACCCATCATCAAACCCTCATACCCTTACCCTCTCACGGCCGTGGGGACGGAGTCTAGCTACTGACTCGTCATTTGGCCGTCTGACTGTAAGAGATACGATGGCAGGTAACGTCTGGTTAGTTCAATGGTTAACTCTGTAGATCTATTTTGACGTGTCCATATTCTGTGAGTGATGGTTGGTTGCCTAGCTCTGTTGTTAAGGGATTTAGTATCAGGGAGTCGTGCATATTATTATTGTCGATCATACTTAGGGATCATTTAGGCAACACTGTATTCAGACGGCAGTAAACCAGATCAAACGGTTCAACCAGATCAAACGGTTAAACCGGTTCAAAGGTTCACGTGCACATGCGTGTGCACTTGAGTATTTTCTGTATTTTGGAGGTAAAAGCCGCACTTGGTGTTTTAACAAGAATGCTAGAGTCGTGCCGCTGCCCATAAACAATATCTTAAGGTATTTATTCCCCAGGAGAGACGAACAAACGATAGCTTTAGGACGAGCTGCTCGGCTCGACCCCATCATGTTCTGCCATCGCCCGATTTAAAGGTCCCATGACATGCCACCAGGTGTGGTGTGATTAGCCGTTACAAGCCGTTTCGGAAGTCGGCCCCTTATGACATCACAGGTGGGCGTGTCCACCTAGATGTGTGACGGATAGCTTGAAACGGCTAGTCACACCACACCTTGGTGCCATGTCAGGGGACCTTTAAGGAAATATTAACGTAATTTAATGGAATGAAAGTCTGTTAGATAATCCAACTGCTTTGAGATTAAAGCATTGAGCTGTAGTCTATGCGTCCTACCATCTTTAAAAATGTTTCAATAAATCAGTTATTTGGTAGTTTGTTTACATTCTTTTTTTGTCTTTTCTAAACAATGAACTATTAAATAATTACTCCACACATTACACTCATTATTCAATCAGTGTGAAGGTTCAGTTCTGCAGACACGCAGTGTTAAAAGACCACTTGAAGGATTACTTTGATTTGAGTGCTGAACATCCATTGGTCCAGAGTACTTAAGTACCCCCCCCCCCCCCCCACAAGGTTAGCTGCGGTAATTCAGCAGCAGTGCCTGTTTCTCACCAGGGGGGGCGCTGTCGCCGTGGTTTGCTGTAGTTCGTTTTGAGATGGATTGGGGGAGAATTAATGAGAGGACTGGTCCTAGAATCGAGTGATCGAGTCTCATATTGTTATCCAGTTCTTTACATGTGTTACTGTGTGCACACAACAGCCTAAAGGTTATATCCCAGCTTTTTAAATAAGGGCAACTTATGATATTACAAGTGCACCAATGTGCTCCTCTTGTATTAAGTCGGCGCTCTAACCAAAGTAAAAACCAAACACCTCTTTGAGTGAAATGAGCTGCAGGCCATCAGAGAGGAGGTAGGGGAGAGGCATCTGGCTACAGTACTGAGTACAGGGGCAGCAGGACTTGCATATTATTTATATTATTAGTTTCAGAGTGTTCAGAAAGAAACAATCACAATCACCGTGTCGGATTATGATTGTTTTCCCCGAAGCGAGCTGAGACCATATTTCCCCAAGGACAACAATGGCAGACTAACTAGATGATGAGCTTCCAGATCTCTGAGGAGAGAGTGAGAGAGGAGCAGCAGGAGGAACCAAACCCAGATCCTCTGCACCACCATCCCAGACGCTCTATTGTCAGGCGGTAGGCTCCTGAACGCTTCCACACTGAACCCACAGAAGTATGTCAGTATCTGTTGTAGATCAGTAGCTAAAATTTTGAGAGCTGCGGTTGCTGAAGCTGCTGAACCGTTCTGCGGAACGACAGAATGACGTTTTGGCGGAACCACGACTTGGCCCCTATCCGAGCCTCGGTCTCCTGCGGTTAAACAGCCGATGCCAACACGACCGTTTTAAGTTGTGAGTACAACGAGGCCAACGGCGTCTCTCGGAGCAAACACTGGGACCGTTCGTCGATACAAAGGACTGACAAACCCCACGCTCCCTCGGAGTGTTATCGTGTTCCGCAGCCAGGATTTCATTTAGGCTCCGTCTCAGTCCGGGGGCGGCAGTAGCTCAGGAGGTGGAGCGTGAAGACTGGAGGGTGGAGGTGTCTCCGAGAGAGACGCCTCACCCCGACCGCTCCCGACCAGCTGCCAGTCGCCCTGCGTGGTTGGCACCTCCTGTCGGTGTGTGAGTGTGTGTATGAACCTTTGTTGTCGCTATTGATAAAAGCGTCTGCAAAATCCCCTAAATGCTAATGTAAAGGTACTGTAAAGGTAACGTAAAGGTAATGTAAATGTTGGCCTTGTCCCACTGGGTCGGGGTTAGTCGGTGGACCCTCTCCCAGGATGTGGACGATGCAGAGTGCTTGCAGAACGACGGGCACACAAAATATGTTTCTTGGAGCCTGTGAAGGTCTTAAAAACGGATTCCATTAGCGGGCTGGGTTGTGAACACTCTCACTCTGTCATTCTCCTCTATTTCTTAGTGGGCAGTAAATGAGAACATAACAAAACCAGATGGACACACGG
>NC_136944.1:22849709-23066874 GCF_949987615.1 Pollachius pollachius | reverse complement strand
AACCCTTCTACCAGGCAGGTGCATCCACCAGTTACCTGGAAAACCAAATATAGACATATCCCTCAGAGAGACTGGTCCAGGAGAGAGAGAGAAAGAGAGAGAGAGAGAGAGAGAGAGAGAGAGAGAGCGAGCGAGGGGGGGGGGGGGGGAAGGGAGAGAGAGGGAGGAGGGAGAGAGAGCAAGAGAGAGGGGGGGAGAGAGCGAGAGTGAGAGAGTGGTAGAGAGAGAGCAAGAGAGCGAGGGAGCGAGAGAGAGAGAGAGAGAGAGAGAGAGAGAGAGAGAGAGAGAAAGAGCGATGGAGCGAGCGAGCAAGAGAGAGAGAGATAGAGAGAGCTTCAATGTATGCCAACACCTCCTACTTTACTCTTCGGGGCGTCTGCTAGCAGGAGACCCGTTACCTAGTTACAAGCGAGAGCCTGCACGAGGAGCAATGTCCTGTCGGCGCGCGGAGCAGAGCGCGAGCGGCGGTTCAGGTGAAGAGTCGGTACCGGGCTGGAGCGGCTCAGAGAGGCGGCTACTTACCGAATAGTCTTCAAATTGACTTTTCTATAAATAAGAGGACACGTTTCACCGTCCGAGACTCAAAGGAACCACGTTCGATCCCGCCGTCAGACGGGTAAGTCCTTAGATGTGAATATACTCACGTTAGGCGACACGCACGCGCTGCTACGGGCTGATGTTCATTCATCCACAAAGAGCCAGTGTCCCCGTTCTGCTACTTTTGTGTGTGTGTGTGTGTGTGTGTGTGTGTGTGTGTGTGTGTGTGTGTGTGTGTGTGTGTGTGTGTGTGTGTGTGTGTGTGTGTGTGTTCGCGCGACATGTCCGCTCTATGCAGACTGTTTCACCGCGGGACGTAACGAAGCGGCGGCTCGTTGCTGTAAACCGTCGCAGCCCGAGCTGCGTCTGCGTCTGCGCGCTGCGGCGGCGAGAGCGACGTCTTCTGCGACACGTTCAGGTTGACGGAGGAGACTTACGAGGAGACTTACGAGGAGACCTACGAGGAGACTTAGCAGACAACGTCTAATAGCAATTTCTTCTGTACGTCACGAGGCTTTCCCCTGTCATGATGTAAACGGTGCAGAGCAGAACATTATTATTTAAATTATTCGTATATGTTTGTTAGAAGTAATTTTCTTCTTAAAAGAAAGAAAGAAAAAGAACCTCTCATATTTTTGAACGAACTTTTCCGACAGATTCCCAAACGCCCGTGCACACACACGCAAACACGCGCACGCACGCACACGTACACACGAACGCACACACACACACACACACACGCGAGCACACACATATACACTGCTTGTGCTCACTTTGGAGCACAAGTTAAAGACAGAATTGTATTTAATAAATTGTGAAACATGCCAGACAGCTTATAAAGGTGGGAAAAGAGAATCGAAAGCCACAAATTCAAAATTGACATCATGGGCAATTGACGATTTCAGCCTGGTCATCATGTTGTGAAGTCAATTGACCACATGACCATATATATATATATATATATATATATATATATATATATATATATATATATATATATATATATATATATATATATGAATAGGCTCTCCTGCGGTGTTTGTTGGTTTTCTTCTCTCTGGGCTTTGTTCAAAAGTGCGCTGCCGAAAAGCACACAATCAGAGATAATCAGAAGATAGGTCTTATTGTGGCCGTGACAATGGTTGCGGAGTGGACCTGTCGGGGTTGAGGTAGCCCGGGGCGGGGGTTGGGACACAGACACTCAGACCCACAGAAGCTCCACAATCCAATTTCCTCCCCTGGCCTCCTCCACACACGAGTGCACTCGGACCACTCCGAGGCGGGCCGTCTGGGCTCCGCGTTTGATCTCCACGCGCTCTAATCTGAGTGAGTCATCACGAGCCGCTCCTCTCCGCTGGAGAGGAGACCGTAAGACACGGCAGGAGACACCGGGGAGAACGCAGGTTTCTCCAAACACATTGTTTGGAGAAAAAACACTTTAAGGCTGAAGGCTGTCTCTCCGTCCATAGCTGTCTCACTGATGCCTGCAGAGACAGGTACTCTCATCTCACTCCCTGCGCCTTGATGCAGCTGCTCGGGTTTGGAGAAACGTTGAAGTTGGAGGACATGAGGGATCATTGATGTATGAGATGAGGTGCTGTCAGGTGGATTTATTCGCACACAAACACACACATGCGTATACCCTCCATACATGGTTGCACAGACGGACACACACGCACACACTCACTCACTCACTTACTCACACACACTCACACACACAGAGCCAGCAACACCAAGGCATTGTATTAAAAATACAATGAGGAATGTAACTAAAGTGCGCGTTCACAATAACAAGTTGTGCGATGTTGACATGTTCTCCACGCGCAGTGCGAGCCCACGCTCGTGCGGGGGAGACGCCGGTACCTGCAGCGGCTGGAGGCGCGATGACGAGTGTTCCGTGGGCTTAATGAAGAAAATCTGCTGTTCTCTTAGAACGTGTCACTAGAACAGCTAATTCCCCAAGGGCAGCATGACGATCTGTTAGCCTTCAGTAAATGGTTAACGGACTGCATTTATTCCGCGCTTTTGTAACCAGCGGCCATTCAAAACGCTTTACTATACAGCCTCACATTCACCCAATCATGCCCACATTCATACACCGATGGCAGTGTTGACCATGCAAGTAGAAAGCCAGCTCGTCAGGAGCAGTCCGGGTGAGGTGTCTTGTTAAGGGACACCTCGGCACTCAGCTAGGAGGTGCCGGGATCGAACTAGCGACCTTCCGGTTATCAGCCGACCCGCTCTGGCTCCTGAGACACATGCCGCCCTTTTAGTAGAAAGTAACAGGCCTGAATTGTGAGCAGATATTTTAAATATGGACTGTGTTGTTGTAATATGTTATAGAGGGGCTTACGTGGTTATTCAATATCGAAAGAGATTTATTGTGCCCCCACATTCCTGCTCCCAAGGAGATTACTTCCAACGATGAATTTTTGATAACATTTTGATCTTCGTCAGGAAATGCCGTACAGCATATTGCTTTTCAGGAGAAACAAGATGTAGCGTTCAGATATCATCTGCAAAAAGATGGGTCTATTCAATACACTAGCCAGGGTGGAGCTGGTGTGAACAGAAGAAGGCGCACACACACAAACTCGCACAAGCATACACGCACGCACCAGCAAACACACACCAACCAGCGATGGGACAAAGTCACTGTTTGGTAAGTCCCAAGTCTGAGCAGTCCAGTCTGAGTCGAGTCCCAAGTCAAGGCAGGGAAAGCCAAGTCGAGTCCAAGTCAAAGTCCCAAACTTTTTCAAGTCTTGAACAAGTCACCATGTATTTTTACTTAATAATGTCATTATTAGGCTATTGATCATAATTTCAACATATCACTCTAATGTACAGTCATTTCTTATCAATACAGTTATAATATGTTTATTGTTTCTGTCTTCAAATGTCTAATGATATGCGCATGCGCCGAAATCTTATGTTGTTAAAGGTCCCATGACATGCTATTTTATGGATGCTTTAATATAGGTATTAGTGGGCCACTAACACAGTATTCAAAGACCTTCCCGAAATTCAGCCGTGGTTCAGAGTTACAGCCACTCCGAGCCAGTCGCACATTGAGCTTCCCCAAAATCCGCTGTTTTGGTGTCTGTAGCTAAAATGCAAATGAGGAGGAGAGAGGCGGGTCAAGGAGGAGGGTGGGGGTGTGGCCCTGAGCAGCTTGCAGCCACGGTACCAAGCGCTCTGTTTACAGTGGTGTATGGCGAGGCGCACACAGCCTTTAGCCGTGTTCTGTTAATATTCTAGAACACACGGGAGTCCTGGAGCTCTATATCTAAATAATATCATATTATACATGGATATTTATGTCGTATAATATATATTATCACGGCCAAAAGCTGTGTGAGCCTCCAGACGATATTATGAATCTCAAACGACCGTGTAGGGTTCTCCGACGTCTCTTGTTCTTCCACGTCCACACCAGCTGAAGTAGACTGAACCACGACATGGAGGAGAAAGGGATTGTTGACCGTGGTTGTCTCCCGCCGGAGCCTCGCTGCCGAGGGACCACCGCCTCGGCAGCGGTCAGCGCTTAGGCACCACCGCCTCCTGCAGCGCCGAGGCGGTGCCGGCTGCCGGCTGCCGGGCCGTGTTGCTTCGCGGCGGTGGTGCCTCGCGGCAACCGGCGGCAGGCAGCATGTCGCAGTTCATACTTCAGGGAGTCAAAGCCAAAGTTCCTATCCCCCAATTCCTTCTCAACCATGGCTGAGCTAACCCCAACTACAGTCTCGTTGTGGAAATACAAGAGACGTCAAAGAACCGACGTGTTATGCGCCATAACATCAACAGCAAACACTCTGTAATCACACACACACACACACATACGTGGCGCTCGCACGGTCGTGTCTCATTGGCGGACCAAATTCTCTGGGCGGGCCAGGGAGAGAAAGGGGAGTAGTTTAGATCCTTATGACGACATATGGGACCACATTCCAAATCAGTGCGCTTGAGCCTCTTTTTCAAAGGCGAGCAGAACACGTAGTGCTCGTTTTACACCGAACGCAAGTTTTAGCCACTGGGGGACTATAAGCAGGCTAGGGGAACTCATATATATGTTAGAAAACCTCATAAAGTGAGATTTTCATGCCATGGGACCTTTAAAAGTAACCCAATAGGGTGGGAAAACCGCCAAATCTGGCAACACTGCCTAAACGTCCTCAAAATGTAGCCCAATAGGGCGGTAAAAAGCGCCCAATCTGGCAACACTGCTGAACGTCCTCACCTCCAGCGTCAACGTAAATCAATGAGACCAACTGAAACGCAGTCGATATGAAACTAAAACTGTTGTCTGAATAAAGTATAAACAATATCGAAATTTCGTTTTGATATTATTGAAGTGTAGATTTGTCTTCGCTCGCTGTTTTTTTTCCATCTTCACGGAAGTGAATGCGTCTTGGGTGTCTAGCCCTCTAGGCGGGAAATAGGTTAGATATCTAAAACAATAAATGTTTTTGACTCAAGACATGTCGAGCCATTACAAGTCAAAGAGGCAAAGTCTGAGCCAAGTCTCAAGTCAATAGCAGTCAAGTCTAAGTCGAGTCGCAAGTCATGCGTAATTTTGTCAAGTCGAGTCTGAAGTCATCAAAATGGGAGCGTACCTATGTTCCCTGGGTCCTATGTTCCCGGGTCCTATGTTCCCTGGGTCCTATGTTCCCCGGGTCCTATGTTCCCCGCTTTGTATGTGACCGGGGAACATAGGAACCTGTGAGCAAATCTTTTTTTCGTAGGATGGTAGGGGCAAGTACCGCCTTTTTCGCCTCGGATTCGCCTGTGATTGGTTAGAATGGCTCTCCTCCGATTGGTTATGTGTAGGGTTAGGTTTAGGGTTAGCCCTCACCCTAACCCTAACCCTAACCCTTACCCTAACCCTAAACCTGACCCTATCCCTTTGCACCCGGGGAACATAGGACATGGGGAACATAGGGATGACCCCATCAAAATCATGACTCGAGTCTGACTCGAGTCCAAGTCATGTGACTCGAGTCCACATCTCTGCCACTAACCACTACCACTACCACTAACCACTAACACTAACCACTACCACTTACCACTACCACTAACACTAATACTAACCACTAACCACTACCACTAACACTAATACTAACCACTAACACTAACACTAACACTAACCACTACCACTAACACTAACCACTAACACTAACCACTAACCACTACCACTAACACTAACACTAACACTAACCACTACCACTAACCACTAACACTAACCACTACCACTTAACACTAGCACTAACACTAATCACTAGCACTAACACTAACACTAACCACTAACCACTACCACTAACACTAACCACTAACACTTACACTAACCACTAACCACTACCACTAACATTAACACTACCACTACCACTAATACTAACCACTAGCACTAACCACTAACACTAACCACTACCACTAACATTAACACTAACACTAACCACTAACACTAACTCCATGCACCATGGGCCACATTGTGGTGTAGCTTCCCAGATGGCCCCTAACATTTGGGACCCCCGGGTGGCGAGGCACCAGAGCAGATTGCGCGCTCTGCACTCGCCCTCACAAACCGCAGTGTTAAACGCGTGGGAACTCGTATAGAAAAGCTTTAAGTGTGGCTACATCTACACTCCAGTGTACAGTGCACGTGTGTGTGCGTGTGCACGTGTGTGTGTGCACGGTGTTACCTTAGGAGCTCCCCCGGAAGGGAGAGAGAGTGTGTGTGGGTGGGTTGGTTTGTGTAGGCGGTACACACGTGTGTGTGTGTGTGTGTTTTCACGTGTGTGTGTGTGTGTGTGTGTGCGTGTGTGAGTGGGCATGAGAGTGTGATGGTTGTGTGTGTGCGTGCAGGTGTGTGGGGGAGGGGGCCAGCGAAAGATTAAATGACGAGTAAGCAAATTATAAAGTCTGCAGGCAAAAACGATGTGAGAAGATTATTATTATTATTTTATTTCTTTTGTCATCCATTGCTCCGAAGGCTGACGGGAAAGTGAGCTGATCTGTTCTGTGCTTAGAGCTCGGAGCGACAGTCTTGTGTTCAACAAAGAGCAGCGATTAACTGATATAAATGTTTTTTTGTTAAATAAATTCAGTCATTAAACCAACCTATTATTTTGAATGTACTTTTGCCTTTTAGTAGATCAGAATCAATCCAAAGCTTTTATTGCGCTTATGGCCGGACGTACTTTGTGTTGGTGTTGACATGGTTCAAGACAACATGAGGTGAGGTGCGAACATGCAGAGAGTCATCCCACGTGGTGCAGTCAGCCAGGTGCAGCAGTCAGCCAGGTGCAGCAGTCAGCCCACGTGGAGCAGTCAGCCAGGTGCAGCAGTCAGCCCACGTGGAGCAGTCAGCCAGGTGCAGCAGTCAGCCAGGTGCAGCAGTCAGCCCACGTGGAGCAGTCAGCCAGGTGCAGCAGTCAGTCAGGTGCAGCAGTCAGCCAGGTGCAGCAGTCAGCCAGGTGCAGCAGTCAGTCAGGTGCAGCAGTCAGCCAGGTGCAGCAGTCAGCCAGGTGCAGCAGTCAGCCAGGTGCAGCAGTCAGCCAGGTGCAGCAGTCAGTCAGGTGCAGCAGTCAGCCAGGTGCAGCAGTCAGCCAGGTGCAGCAGTCAGTCAGGTGCAGCAGTCAGTCAGGTGCAGCAGTCAGCCAGGTGCAGCAGGCGGTCAGGGTGTTCTTCTACCTCATTATCTTCATTCATCTCCATTGGTTGTTTCCGTCTGCTCGCTGAACACTCAACACCTCCGCACCCTTAGTGTTCCGATAAGGGAGTGGTTTCACCTTCACGGAAGAGAGATTAGAGAGATTAGTCCCATCTGAAGGACGACAGCCCACTCAGCCTCCTGCCCCACGCTCCTCTGCTGTGGGATCACTGGTGGGGAAGGGCAGCGTACAACATACGTCGTAATAACGCAAACATGATTCAACTAATACATAATAATAACACAATAATGATAAAATAATAATTGATGTCTATCTATCTATCTATCTATCTATCTATCTATCTATCTATCTATCTATCTATCTATCTATCTGTCTATTTGTCTGTCTGTCTGTCTGTCTGTCTGTCTGTCTGTCTGTCTGTCTGTCTGTCTGTCTGTCTGTCTGCCTGCCTTCCGGCCTGTCTGTCTGTCTGTCTGTCTGTCTGTCTGTCTGTCTGTCTGCCTGCCTGTCTGTCTGTCTGTCTGTCTGTCTGTCTGTCTGTCTGCCTGCCTGCCTGTCTGTCTGTCTGTCTGTCTGTCTGCTTGTCTGTCTGTCAGCCTGCCTGCTTGTCTGTCTGTCTGTCTGTCTGTCTGTCTGTCTGTCTGTCTGGCTGGCTGTCTGGCTTGCTGTCGGTCTGAGGGCTCAGGCTAAGACCCATGTCATCCCGACCTTCTGATCAGGGGGCTTTCTGTGGGAGAGGACTTCCTGAGTCCTGAGAGTCAGAGATCCGTCGTATCGTCTGATCTGAGGAGAGAAGCTCCCTGACAGAAGGCTCTCAGAGGACGCAGGTTCAGGCTCCTCTCCAGACGCCTTCTCTCCATTCTCCGTGTGACGGATCGCCCTGGAGAGACGTCCTTTCACCTGCTGCCGCATGATGAGTGACGAACTCCAGCACAGGAAATGTCACTTTCCTTCAGAATGTGAGTTATTAGAAAATGATAAATGGGTCCGACTGCCACATGCCAGCGCTGAGCAGTGGGACAAAAGCTGCTTCTTCTGAACCCTCATATCGCAGAAGCACGCATTTTGTGATTGTTTATTCGGGCCAATTTCATCCAGATGAGCGCCATGTATTTATATCTAAATGTTTTCAATCTGCATCAGCAATTGTTTTTGCAATAATTCATACCAGCCAACGTGTCATTGAGTGAAGCAGTGGAGGAAATGTCCTTCTGAGGATATTGCTGGCGTATGCTGTTGAAACACAGGCTTCACCACAAGGCCCAGGAGAAGCTGGTCAGAGGAAAACCAACACACCCAAGAATTGGGAATCGAATAGAAGATAGAACCAGATATCGATAGAGAATTGGATCTGGTATCTCTTGTACCTGGTATCTGGTGCAGGAGAAAGGGTTTTTTATCTCGGGGCTATCCTTACATCCATTTTCACTACGATACAATAATGGATTATCTAGCTCAGTTTCAAAAGGAATCCATGGTCTTTCATCAGCGAATGTATTTTAAAGGTTTTAACATGTAAAGTGCCTTTGAAGATACGAAAAAAAAAACAAGATCCCAAAGAAACCGAGACAGAAAAGAAAGGATTAGCAGAGTTGAATAATAACCCGGACAGTGACAATTAAACATTCTACAAAATTACCTTTTTATTGATTTTCCCTTTCAAATAAACCAAGGTTCTTCGCTAGTGGGCGGCGCCATTCGCTAGCTCTCTGCGGTTGCTTTGGTAACAGATGACATGAATTACGGTGTATGCATCATACAATATCTAATAGTGACCTGAATGATACCGTTGGCTATTTAAAACACATCGAGTCACAAAAGGAACCCTTTGGAAACGTCTTTGTTGATTCACCAGCGTCGACCAAAGAGACGTGTGTTGGTTCATCGTGAGCCTCATTGTCGTTGGTCCTTAAATACCCGGAGGGAAAGGACCATGTGTTGCCCTCTGGACTCCCTTTGTCTCCCAGTGGAGCGGGTTTGAGGACGAGAGGAGGAGTGGCACGATTTAGCTGGTCCCAGATCATCAGAGCTGATCACCAGCCCTGATGATCAGGGCTGATCACCAGCCCTGATCAGCCCTGATCATCAGGGCCCCAGGCTGTGAGTGGAACACATGATGGAGGTTGAGGTGTCTCAATCAAAACAAAGAGCCGAGTGGGCCAGGCTGGTTCACCCAGCGTGGTCTGAGTGGAGCCACGTGTCACATGACCGGTGGCCCTTGCTGTGCTCTTCATTCCGGTTGACCTCAGTGTTGGTGTTTTGTGTTTTGGTGTTTATCTCGTCTCACATCAACATGTGAACACGGTTCAATTGTTCTAAACGCAATCAAAGCAGTTTGTTTTGATCTCATACAATTAACCAATAAGTCCATCCGCACACAGGCTTATTATTTCCTCTCCAGATCAGCGCTTGTGTGGGTGGAATAGAACGACTTATGAATACAAGTTAGATGGCTGTCTTTCTATCTATCTATCTATTCATCCATCCATCCTCCCTATCCTATCCTTCTCTCTCTCTCTCTTTCTCTCTCTCTCTCATCCTCTCACCTTGACCTTTGCCCTCTGTCTGCAGGCCAGATGATTGGCAGCTGATCCAGAGAGAGACAGACGGGTCCCCGTCTCCCTCCCAGGACCATGGCGGTCGCCGCGGCGATGGGAAACGGCAGCATCTCGTCCGACGGCGGCCTCCCCCTCTACCTGCTGCCCTTCAACAGCTCCTGCGACTCCAACGAGTCTTCATTCAGCGAGTCCCTCTTCAACGGGACGCTCTACAACAACACCGCGGACCCGGCCGGCCCGTCCGGCGCCGACGTGGCCGGCGTGGTGATCTCGCTCATCTACATCGTGGTGTGCGTGATCGGCCTGGGCGGGAACACGCTGGTCATCCACATCGTGCTTCACTACTCCAAGACGGAGTCGGTGACCAACATCTACATCCTGAACCTGGCCATAGCCGACGAGCTCTTCATGCTGAGCCTGCCCTTCCTGGCCGCGCAGAACACGCTGCAGTCCTGGCCCTTCGGCTCCTTCACGTGCCGCCTGGTCATGACCGTGGACTCCATCAACCAGTTCACCAGCATCTTCTGCCTGACCGTGATGAGCATCGACCGCTACCTGGCCGTGGTGCACCCCATCTACTCCACCCGGTGGCGGCGGCCCCGCGTGGCCAAGGTGGTGAACGTCACGGTGTGGGCGCTGTCCTTCGTCGTGGTGCTCCCCGTGGTCGTCTTTGCCAACATCCAGCAGGCGGGCGGCACCTGCAACATCGCCTGGCCGCAGCCCACCGAGATCTGGCGGGCGGGGTTCATCATCTACACCTCCACTGTTGGCTTCTTCTGCCCGCTGCTCATCATCTGCCTCTGCTACCTGCTCATCGTCTTCAAGATCCGCAGCTCGGGCAAGAAGGTGCACGCCACCTCCACCAAGCGCAAGAAGTCGGAGCGCAAGGTGACGCGCATGGTGGTGATCGTGGTGGCGGTGTTCGTGTTCTGCTGGCTGCCCTTCTACGCGCTGAACATCCTCAACCTGCTGGTGGTGCTGCCCTCGGAGTACCAGGGCCTGTACTACTTCGTGGTGGTGCTGGGGTACGCCAACAGCTGCGCCAACCCCATCGTCTACGGCTTCCTGTCCGACAACTTCAAGCGGGGCTTCCGCAAGGCCCTCTGCCGCACCACCCGCAAGGTGGAGAGCCACGAGCCGCTGCCGGGCGGAGGCGGCCTCCTGCAGCAGCGGCAGCAGGAGGAGCAGAGGAGGGTGCTGATGCCGCGGGAGAGCCTCCGCAGGGTGATCCGGGACGAGGAGGAGGACGACTGTGAGGAGAACATCACGGAGATGAGCGAGGTCTACAGGATCTCCCAGAACGACAACGGCTGCCTGCCGCCGCAGAGCTGCCAGACGCTGGTCCCTGAGAAGGCGTCGGGGCCCGAGGTGTCTCCGCCGAGGGCGAGCAACAGGGCCGGGGGCCCCAGTAGGAAGGACCAGTCCGGGGGCCCCAGTAGGAAGGACCAGGACCTTCTGAATGGCACCAAAAATGGAAGTGTGAAAACTCTGCCAGAAGAACCAGTGGACAGCAACCCTTCTCTGGAGATCAGCTACCTCTAACGGGAACAGGAGCGGCTTTAGAAACGCTTATTTTCTGACTTCACGGAAGTTAATCACGAGAACAGACTATTTGTGCACCTGTACTTGGACAAAAGGAAAAAAAATAAACTGAACTAACTGTTTGTGAGTTTTCAGGGTTGAGCTCGCTTTGTAATTAATATTATCGAACAAGAATCAGAATCCTCAGATCAGTGATTATTTTTGTGTCATAGTTATTGTAAAAAGTGTTCTGTGGAGTTTGTTCAGAGTTATGTTCAGCAGTCCGTGCAGTAATCGCGATGTGTTGTTAATGAGTCGTGGCCGTTTAAACGTGTGCCTTTCCTTTAAGTAATCAGTGTTATCTGTGTTCTTTATGTACTGCTTGTACATCGGAAGACAATCACTTGTGATAGATAAGCTTCTGCAGCGATCGGGCTCTCAGAGACCCAGCGGCTGTGAGACAGGGTTCTAAGCAACCCCTTCAAAACCCTCTGGGACCTGGGGGGGGGTGGGGGTCGAACCCCAGACCCTGGCTCGAATCCAATTGGCTGCCATACCCCTTGTCAATTCTATAACATTTCTTCTCGTCCCGTCATATTTTCTAATGTCTTCACCACGCAGCCTTCAATGCTCCCACACACATCGGCCGTCTCATTTCATTATGTTTTAGATGAGCAATCCTGGACCTCAGTGAGTGAGGATCTGTGTCTGAGATGAGGAAGCCTTGCACCACCAGCTGCATGTTCCTCACAAGGTGTTCCAGGCAGGTGCCCCCCCCGCTCAGGAGAACCTGGAGATAACGCGGCCGGGAGTTGATTGTGTGGTTCCAGCAATGCCTCACTCACAGCCTACCCACCCCTTCCCGTTTCACCCTGCGTGTTGTTCCTCCAACACTTATCAGGCGGATTGACTTTGGAAGAAAGTCAAGTGCGCGGTTTCCCGGCCGAGCCTTTGTTGCCTGACCCTAATCTGACTCCACCCTTCGCTCTGAGGTTGTTGCTTTATTCAACCTCCACATTAAACTGTGATTGCTTTTAGTGTGACTCAAACAGCCTCTGTCTGATGGTGCTCATGGTGGGTTGGGACCCAGGGGGGCAGCGAGGTCGTCTGGTGGCTCAAACCTTAGTGTCGGACCGATTCCTGAGTAGAGCGATGGCTCTGTGCTAATTCACGGTTCACCGCTGACTAATTCTCTGAGTTTAGCCCCAGCGGTCACAGTCTTTAGTTCACTCTGTTTTAAAAACACATGAACGCATGGCTGATTACTACAACATTGGTAATAGTTTACGTTTTGGTCTCTGGGTCCTGAGGGGAGACCAGCTGAGAACCACCGTGTTGAAGGAAGGGTTGAAAGATGTAAAACAGAAACATCTCTCCCTGTACGCAGGCTGCAGAGTACGCAGCATGTGACCAGCATCACCCATACAGGCGGGGATATATGATATTCAGTTCACTCCTCTGTTTCTATATCTACTGTCCTCTATCTACCCGTGGGACGGGACCTTATGATGCCACACTGGGCGCTGCGAGGCTATCCATCTCTCAGCAGCCTCCTGTCTGAGTACAGATCCTGTTACCTCCGGTTATTACAGCGTCGGCCCCTGGGGAGACGCTGGGGAGATCCCCCCCCCCCGGGGGGGTCAGGACTGACAGGGTCTCCCGCCAGGCAAGGCTCTAGAGTAGATTCAGCCGATAGCGAGTGAGCTGCGGCGGCGCGGCATGGGCAGCCACTGCCCCCGCCCCGAGCCGTTCCTAATCACCGCTGGATGATTCATTCACCGACCGCCGCCGCCGCCGCCGCCGCTATTTATAGACGCTGCCGATAGAGTGGAACAATGTTATCTCCCCCGTCGGGCCGGAGACCACTGGCCAACACGCTCCCGGTCTCCCGCCGTGAAGGAGAGGTCTGAGGCATCGTTAGGGCTCAAACGAGACGCCGGGGACCCCCTGGGAACCTGGGCCCTTGGGGACCAGGGACCAGGGACCAGCAGGCTGGGGCATCACTAGTGGGGACTCTGGGTCGATAGTTCCAGGGTTGGCCTGCGTCCCTCCAGGAGTCCCCTGTTTACTGCCCCGTGTGTGTGTGAGTTATGTGTGTGTGTGTGTGTGTGTGTGTTTTTGTGTGTGTGTGTGTATGATTTATGTGTGTGTGTGTGTATTACTTATGTGTGTGTGTGTGTGTGTGTTTGTGTGTGTGTGTGTGTTAAGCATGTTTGTGTGTGTGTGTGTGTGTGTGTGTGTGTGTGTGTGTGTGTGTGTGTGTGTGTGTGTGTGTGTTAAGCATGTTTGTGTGTGTGTGTGTGTGTTTGTGTGTGTGTGTGTGTGTGTGTGTGTGTGTGTGTGTGTGTGTGTGTGTGTTAAGCATGTTTGTGTGTGTGTGTGTGTGTTTGTGTGTGTGTGTGTGTGTGTGTGTGTGTGTGTGTGTGTGTGTGCAGCTACCCCCCCCCCCCTTAGATTGTGCTGCTGTTGGTATTGTCTGATTCTGATGTGACTACGTGCCCTCAGCTCCCTCACCCACCCACACAGTAAACGGCCCTGTGGTGATAAACGCAACTCTGGAACTGATACTAGCTCTAAGTTTCAGGGCTGCTATAAACGTCTCACCAGCGACGCGGTTTGGAAGACTCTCGGGTCAAAAGGTCTACGACATGGACCTTCCGAGTGGAAGAAAATGAGACTGACATTTTGATTCAGGCCTCAATGACTTTTAACTTTTTTAAATGATCCCATTATGGCATATTTCTTCTTAAATTATACAGTGTACATACTGTAGATTCCATAGACATTACTAAACAACCTTGAATGCTAAATAAAAATCTATCAAGGAGGAATCCAATCTACTGGACTTTAAAGACGTACGTTAATGAGACTGACAATGCAATTTAGACTTATGACCCTGCAAACATCTCTGTGTGTTGAACTCTGTTTAAACTAGATGACTGTGTGTCCACATTGTGTATCACCTGCTACTGAGTCTACAACTGAACACCCTTCACTGTTATGTGTGTTTGTGTGTGTACGTGTGTGTGTGTTTGTGTGTGTGTGCGTGTGTGTGTGTGTGTATGTGTGTGTTGAACTCTGTTTAAACTAGATGAGAGTGTGTCCATATTGTGTGGACTGAATCACCTGCTACTGAGTCTACAACTGAACACCTTTCACTGCCATTCACATTCATGAGCATATTCATAACAGGAAGAACACAACAGGAAGATAAATACTGAGAGTAACAGCCCATAACAGCCAGGCAAATCCAACTAACGGGAAGTTGCCAACACAAAATACATCTTTACAAAAAATACAAATCCTGATGTGTTGGGGTGGTTGATGAAGGGATTTGATTTCGGCAGCGTTTGATTTGTTTCTGTGTATTCTGAGTGTTCCTTCTCACCTAGAGGAACATCACGCCAGCAGACGGAAGACAGCGTTGTGAATGTTAAACCACTACTGACAGCAGTCAGGTTCTTGATATGAGGCCACTTTTCAATACTTCTTTGGGATAAGTGAGGTTTGTTTCTTACACAAAGGGACCGTTTAACAGAACCAGACCTGTCTGAAGGGTTCTCTTCTACATGTTCTTTAGAGGATCTGGTTCAGAACCGACAGACCCTCGGCCGGTTCAGTGTTCATGATCCGGATCACGTTGTGTTCTTTAATTACCATTGTGTTGTTCCTTCCTGCCGTCAACCAATGCTGAACCGAACCACAAGCTCACCAACCACTGAAGGTGGTGCTTAGGAATCTGTAAGATATCTTGTTTTGTATGTTTTATGTGCGTTACAGTTACTGCATTGACTTTAAAGAGAAACAACCTGCGTTCATTTTCCTTTAAACATTATTAAAGCTGCCTGTTGGTGATGTTCACAGCGTGTTCCTGGTGTGTTTCACTGTGTCGCGTTTCACTCAGACGTTGATGTGAGAGCCGGCCCCGTTTCCCCTGGCTGTAGCTCCATGATCATCGGGGGGGGGGGGGGGGGGGGGGTGTGGCTCGATGACCCCCAAGTGTCTCACGGACAACTCAAAGTAACGAGACTTTTCTGCGATCTTCTCAACCACTGATCTTTTGTATACAGTAGTTGGGTTAGGGTCGTTTCCCATTTTATTTCAGCTCTTAAAACAGCTCATAGCTCATAGCTCCAGGCATCAGGTCGGAGAAGGAGACACAGATCAGTCTCCCTTCAGGTCCCACTTTATACCACACCATCAGCCCAGACCAGTCACTTTATACCATACCATCAGACCAGTCCCAATCCAGTCACCTTACAGCACGCACCATCAGAGAGGACCCCCGACGTATTGCTGCCTGCCTGGGTTGGTTCAGTGGGTTCATGTGAATCAGGCTGCTCATTAACCAACGACTGATTAAACAGCAACAGGGGGAACTAATCGAGTTACACAAGCAACTCGATTTCACCCGACACTGAACACACTTTAGGTTGTGTCTGTGTGTGTGTGTGTGTGTGTGTGTGTGTGTATTCGTTTGTGTGTGCGTGTGCATGTGAGCAATTGATCGACCAATCAAAAGATATGTAACCTCTGAGAAACTGCTGGCCTCGTTAGTAATATAATAAAAGCCGTTGGGTCCCCCGACACCTGCGGATGTTGTCCTCCCTCCACTAATCAACCCAATTAAAGGTCTGCTCAGACTCTCTCTCACCACACCTTGACGCCCCATTAGCCTATCTCCAGCCTTCAGGTCCTGTGAGTAAGAGCAGCTTCTCAACACGTGAATTGGTATTGCTTTTCTCCATCTCTCTTTACTTCACTTTCTCTCTCTCTCTCTCTCTCTCTCTCTCTCTCTCTCTCTCTCTCTCTCTTTCTCTCACACGCACAGGGACGTCCTTGGGGGGGGTTAAGTTAGGATGATTCCAGGGGCACAGCACTGACGGGGGTGCCCCAGAGGACACTGGTATTATTACAACTATATGCAAGTACATTTTGGCAAAATATTGATTCATATTTCTTTTAATTTTATTTTTCGGATTAAATCATCAGATTAAATGAACATGTGGTTTGTTTATCCATTTTTACAAAATCATTAGAAAGTAGCCAGGCAGATCGTGGTGAAGCAAGGGCAGACTGCCTAAAGTCAGTCAGTCAGTCAGTCAGTTTGTGTGTATGCCGGTCGGTGAAATGAAGAAGTCAGGTTGTCAGGGCAGGAAAGAGAGGAAAGACCTCAAAGGGGTCGACAGTTGGTCACCCAGTTTTTTACCAAGAAAGGTATATTCCCTCCCTCTACACTTTCCAAACAACCTTATAACAAGCCTAGCCTAGCAGCTAGCACTACTGTAGCTAAAATAATTACAGCCTGCACTGGATGATAAAACTACTATCTATCTACAAATAGCCTACATTGCTACTGAAAAGGAAATGTCAGGTGTAATGTGTAATGTTGACATATAAATATTTCCTTCTTTCGTAAGTGACCATGGTATAAAGCGGGATAATGCCCGACGAGGTGTCCATTAACAGAAATGAATGGACGACGTGGAGGCGTGAACCGTCCTCCGCGGTTGCTTCCGCAAAGTCCATTTATTTCTGTTAATGGACACCTCGAAGGGCATTATCCCGCTTTATACCATGGTCACTTACGAAAGAAGGAAATATTTAATCAATTAATAATACTTTAATGTGTTTTAGAGTTAAAATCGTGAGGGTTTTCGTGAAGTCGAGCGGACTATTTAATATCTCCCGTATGCAGGCGTTGCCAAGCGACGTGGCCATAGCGTCTTCATAGCGTCAACGTCTTTCCTAGGTGTCGCTTTTTAACCTACACCCTTCAGCCAATCAGAATCGAGTATTCACCCAGACCATGGTACAAATGGAGATAATGCAATGATTAACATTCCATACTGCTTGACAGCCATAGCATGATAGCTGTTGACATTAGCTAATGAAAACTGCCCTCATGCACAGATGCAGCCCCAGGATTATCCCCCCCAGTTGAAAGGCCAGAAGGTGAGCCTATGTGCAATCCATGAACAAAAGTCTTTGGGGTTAACATTTATGCAAGCTGATTTTGAATATTTTGATTGGCTGCATCACAATACTAGCCGACATTAAACTAAGGATACCTGTACATTTTAGCTGACTTTTAAGTTTTAAGTCAGCTAAAATTACAAGTAGTCTACCCTTAGATTAATAGCTGCTATTTATTGTAGGCTAATGCAGCAAATCAAAACATACAAGTACATATTTAGTCATGCCCAGCTCAATCCAATCAAATAGACTGTTGACAACATTGTTTAATATGTTCAGATAATTATGAGACATATTCTGAATTATATGATGTATCTTAGAGTCAGGGCACTCTTCAAGCCATGATGAACCCACAGAAGAAACCAGTGAGGTTGAAATAGAAGAACGGGAGAAGGAGGACAGTCTAAGTAGAAGCAGCACTGATGAGGAAGTGGAGGAACCAAGTGAGGCTGAAATGAGGGACATGTCAGACAGATGTGAGCTACAGGCAGATGAGCCACATGTACTGGTCTCAGACGCAGATCAGCTGCTTTCTGTTGACCCAGGTTTGTGTCCAGCAAGATTGACTGACAATGACAGGGCAAGTATTTTCAGAAAGATTGCTGTTAGGGAAGATGAGGAGATGCCCAACGATGGAGAGGGAAAGCCTTTCCCTGATTACCTTAAATATTCCAAGACACCAAATGGCAGGGTAAAGGACTGGTTAGTCCATAGCAAGAGTTTCAATGCACTTTTCTGCATTCCCTGCATCCTTGATGATGATAATGACTACCCAATTTTGACACAGTATTACCATTATTTAGTGATTATAAAATGTGAATGAATATATTTTAAGTTTAAAATGTATATATGTTGGGGGGGGGGGGGGGGGGGAGGCTCCATAACTGAATTCTGTCAGGGAGCCCAGAATTCCTAGGGACGTCCCTGCACACACACACACACACACACACACACACACACACACACACACACACACACACACACACACACACACACACACACACACACACACACACACACACTATCAACACCTGGGGGTCTGAAACGCTTGACATGCACTGTTTGCTTTGCTCAATCCCCGTCTGGCTCTCTGTTCCGCTCGCCGGAGAACAGATCGCTCACTCCGCGTCTGAACGAGCAGAGTTTCATCCTGCTTGGACATCTGCGCGCAACGACGCTCTGACCCAAGGCTGCGAGGCTTGTTGCTAGGAGACCGCAGCCCGCTCCGAACGACTCATTAAGAAGTGAACCGTTGTGTGTGTGTGTGTGTGTGTGTGTGTATGGGGGGGGGGGGGGCTCAGGTAAGTGGGCGTGTGGGAGTAGCGAACCTCGATAAAGGTTTTTTTCCGTGAGGTGGGGAGCGCGGCGGATCGCGGACAAAACGCGGGGCTATGTGAACGGCACGGCCGGTCTTCGTCTAAGCTGAAAGGCAGCCTGTCCGTGAACCCGGCTGCCCACGGCCGGTGACGCGGGTCGCCACGTGACGCTCTGCGTCAGCACGGGCAACCTTCCGCCCCGCGAGGGACGCTGGCACGCTGCGATACAATCGCCCAACAATAAGGACCAATCATAACTATATTAGTATATCTACTACTTTATCAACACTTGACGCCCATGGGGAAAACACAAATATGGAATTAAATATATACATGTAAATGTGTGTGTGTGTGTGTGCATGTGTGTGTGCGTGTGTGTTTTGTGTCTCGTTCATGAGTCATATGCTAGTTCATAATACATTATTATAAATATAGTACATTATACAATACAATTATATAGCTTTTCAATGCCCTTAAAGTTCTTTAGATTGTGTGTGTGAGTGGTGTATGTGCGTGTGTGTTTGTGTGTGTACGTGTGTGTGCGTGTGTGTTTGTATGTGTCTGTTCTATTTCAGCTACAATAGGCAGCCTTGCTGTGTGACGCAGGCGGTGTTTCGTGTATCCTTGAGTATCAAATCTTGTTATCTCTAAAATATTTGAATCCTTTCTGTACTAATTTGTTGGATTCAAATAAATAATTGAAGTGTGTGTGTGTGTGCGTATGTTTTGTTGACACCGAACAGTGTGTAGCTCCCACCTGGATGATGCAAGCAGACACACACACATGCACACACACACACACACACACACACACACACGCACACACACATACACACACACACACACACACACACACATACACACACACACATGCTAACACAGCAGAGGGGTGAGGACGAGTCAAGTTATCCGATCAGAGTTGTAGGTCTCTCTCTCTCTCCCTCTCTCTCTCTCTCTCTTTCTCTCTCTGTGTCTCTCTCTCTCTCTCTCTGTCTCTCTCTCTCTCTCTCTCTCTCTCTCTGTCCCCTCAGGCTTAATAAACAGGACACATCGTTTTTGATAAGAGCCTCACTTTTAACTTAATGGCCCAACTACAATTTTACTGACAAAATAAATAGTTGTGGTGCTCTAGTTACTGCTATTATTCTAGTTAAGTCTGGTTAAACACAATCATTGTGTCATCAGGGTTACATGACATAAAAAGGCCCACATACAGGATTAATAATATTTGACGATGAGGTGAAAATATTCTGACCCGTGAAATGTGTGACTGTTTCCCCTTTCATCAAAATTATTTTCGTTATTAGAATATACAAATAATTTAGAACACATTCATCATTGGGATTTATACCAGTTGAAAATAACTAATACGAAACTATTAGAACGTTCAACTATAATATCACGATATATTTTTATGATGTCAAATTCTATTTGAATAATGTTATGCAATAACAATCTAACGTTTTACACGGACGCCGATTACGACATGCGTGCGACACCCTCCTCGCGACACCAGAAGCACGTTCTGCTTTACGGCAGGTTACCACTTCCTTTAGCGTCGTCAGGCCGACCCGCAGATTCCTCCCCCACCGCGCGGTTGTTATAAACTGCTCCTAAAGACGTCAAAACGTCTGAGGTAAAGCCAGACTCCGTTCTGTGAATATGCATGAAAACGTAAGCTTTACAACCTTGTTTTTCATTTTTTATTTCAATATCACTGTACTGTCATATATTGTCCGATGCTATTTAGCATAGCTATGCTAAGGGATGCTAACCACCTGGTTGGCCCTCGTACCGGGCATAGCTCCTTGTTAGCCACAGCATCGCGTCATTATGTTATATGATGATCATCTCGTGTTAATGTCATGTCTGTTGTCTCATTTCGCCTTTAATCGGTGTCCTTAAGCTCTGACCTCCCTAGTGAATGGGCTCCCAGATGCTAACGTGCTAACCCGCTAACCCATACGGGACCGGGCTATGCTAGCCTTTGTAACGGGAGGCTGGTGATGCTTCCTGGGTCTGATGCCTAGCCCTCTATGGTCAGCAATGGTCTCAGGATTATGATAGGCCCCGTTCTAACTCGTTAGCCTAACGGGGCCTATCATTATTCTGAGGCCACAGCTGACCGTAGTGGTGCTGTTGAAGGCCTGATGCATTACGACTGTATAGGAGTTGAATCATCTTTACATATAGTCACTTGAGCAATTCAATGTACTTGAACGCAGTAATGTCTGTGCTTTGCACGTTATGTCTGTAACTGTACGGTACTGGTATGTATTTGAATGTGGTGGCCGTTGTGTCCAATGTAAAATGTCTTGTGCGGGCCAATAAAGTAACATTGAGTGTGTCTATTGGAGGCTCCGGAGATGGCGAAGTTCCACGCCCCTGTGATCCAGGACAACCCGTCGGGTTGGGGTCCCTGCGCGGTGCCGGACAAGTTCAAGGACATGCCTTACCAGCCCTTCAGCAAGGGGGACCGTTTGGGAAAGGTTTGTCTCGCCGTCTTGTGTTTGTGGCGATTTTGGAATTTCTCGTTTTGTTTTTTCTCGTTCATGTTTTGGAGTGTGAGTCGTATTCTGACGACAGGCGTTGTGTTCCCGCAGGTGGCTGACTGGACCGGGGCAACGTATCAAGACAAGCGATACACGAGTAAGGAAGCTCATGGTTGAAATGCTTTTCTGTGTATTTAATAGCACTTAAAAATTGCACTTCATAATAGTACTGTAGCATCTTATCCTAGCTATCTTTGTTGTGTATATAGTGAATGGGTTAACCTAGTGATTATTAGAGCTTGGCACTTGGTTCTATGAACATCCTTACTGTACCGACAGAGAAATATTATTGTTTCAATTTTTTCTGACAAATGTACTTATTGTAAGTCGCTTTGGATAAAAGCGTCTGCTTAACATAAATGTAAATAAGCAGTTAGTGTTGGGTGCCATCTTGGAGGTGGTGACTGAACTGGTGTTGGCTCCTCCCCTCTCCAGATAAGTACTCCTCCCAGTTCGGCGGCGGTAGCCACTACGCCTACTTCCACGAGGAGGACGAGACCAGCTTCCAGCTGGTGGACACGGCCAAGACGCAGAAGACAGCCTACCAGAGGAACCGCATGCGCTTCGCCCAGGTAACGTCGCCACCGCCGTCTGCAGAACCCCATTAAGCTTTGGTGTAGTAAACACCAGCCAGCCAGCCAGTCAGTCAGCCAGTCAGCCAGCCAGTCAGTCAGCCAGCCCTCTGATGTGCAGGCGGTTTGTGTCCACAGAGGAACCTGCGGAGGGATAAGGACCGCCGGAACATGACGCAGTTCAACATGCAGACGCTGCCCAAGAGCGCCAAGCAGAAGGAGAGGTGAGCGCCCATCATTTATCAGATGGAACTTAGTAATATAATAGCAGCCGTTGGCTCCCCCGACACCCGCGGATGTTGTCCTCCCTCCACTAATCAACCCAATTAAAGGTCTGCTCAGACTCTCTCTCACCACACCTTGATGCCCCATTAGCCTATCTCCAGCCTTCAGGTCCTGTGAGTAAGAGCAGCTTCTCAACACGTGACTGTGTGCGCACACACGCTCACACACACACACACACACACACAGTGGCTCCAGCAGCTGACACTAGGTAAGTCTGACACCATTAGTGTCGACCAGTCTAGGTAATTTGTTCTTGTGTGGCCTCCGAGCTGAGCGAGCTTTAACCTGAACCTTGTTTCAGGGATCGCATGCGCCTGCAGAAGAAGTTCCAGAAGCAGTTTGGTGTTCGTCAGAAGTGGGACCAGAAATCTCAGGTGAGCCTCAATTGCAGAATACTACAGTCATAAACACTCACTAAAGCAACTTTGTTTTATTGCCCAAACCTCTTCTTTTACTACCGTCATCAGTGGTAGGCTGATCAACATTTGACTGCCACCTTTCCTTTATAACCACATCGGTGCTGAGACATATTTAGGTTTGTGTGAATGACGAGGCATTCAGAGGAGACGGTGCATTCTCCATCTAAAGGGACCAATCCCCTGTTGAGTATTCAGGGTAACATGTCAGTGAAGGTTGGGCCTGATTGTACCTTTGTTGTCCCCCCCCAGCTGAAGCCCCGCGACTCCTCCGTTGAGGTGAGGAGTGACTGGGAGGTGAAGGAGGAGATGGACTTCCCCAGGCTCATGAAGATGAGATACATGGAGGTGGCTGAGCCCACTGACATGTGAGTCACCAAACACTGCACACAAACTACACACCACACACGCAGCAAGGAGATGGAGCTGCAACACAGTAGCACAGTTTTTAGTATAGAGTGTAAGCGTGTGTAGCGTACCTCCAGGGTAGCTAGCTTCCCTGGTGGCTGAGTGTTAGCGTGTGTAGCGTACCTCCAGGGTAGCTAGCCTCCCTGGTCGCTGAGTTTTAGCGTGTGTTGCGTAGCCTCCCTGGTCGCTGAGTTTTAGCGTGTGTAGCGTACCTCCAGGGTAGCTAGCCTCCCTGGTCGCTGAGTGTTAGCGTGTGTAGCGTACATCCAGG
Organism: Pollachius pollachius; assembly: GCF_949987615.1. Lineage (NCBI taxonomy): Eukaryota > Metazoa > Chordata > Actinopteri > Gadiformes > Gadidae > Pollachius > Pollachius pollachius. The sequence goes on along the minus strand of NC_136944.1, from coordinate 23,043,797 downwards.
GTAGCTAGCCTCCCTGGTGGCTGAGTGTTAGCGTGTGTAGCGTACCTCCAGGGTAGCTAGCCTCCCTGGTGGCTGAGTGTTAGCGTGTGTAGCGTACCTCCAGGGTAGCTAGCCTCCCTGGTCGCTGAGTGTTAGCGTGTGTAGCGTACATCCAGGGTAGCTAGCCTCCCTGGTGGCTGAGTGTTAGCGTGTGTAGCGTACCTCCAGGGTAGCTAGCCTCCCTGGTGGCTGAGTGTTAGCGTGTGTAGCGTACCTCCAGGGTAGCTAGCCTCCCTGGTCGCTGAGTGTTAGCGTGTGTAGTGTACCTCCAGGGTAGCTAGCCTCCCTGGTGGCTGAGTGTTAGCGTGTGTAGCGTACCTCCAGGGTAGCTAGCCTCCCTGGTCGCTGAGTGTTAGCATGTGTAGCGTACCTCCAGGGTAGCTAGCCTCCCTGGTCAGAGAGTGTTAGCGTGTGTAGCGTACCTCCAGGGTAGCTAGCCTCCCTGGTCGCGCGGTGTATGTCGGCTGTGGCCTCACTCTGCCGTGTCTTGCAGTGAGAGCTGCGGCGCCCTGGAGTTCTATGACAAGGCCTTCGACCGCATCACCACCCGCAACGAGAAGCAGCTGCGCAGCATCAAGAGGATCTTCCACACCGTCACCACCACCGACGACCCCGTCATCCGCAAGGTGAGGGCCCCCCGCCGGGCCGAGGGCCACACGGGGGCTGGGAACGCTGCTCGATCACCCGCAGGGTCCCAGGGGCCACTGGTGGTCTTTGTGGAACGGCACTGACGGACTTCGTGTGTGTTTTTGTCTCTGCAGCTTGCCAAGACCGTAGGCAATGTGTTTGCCACAGACGCCATCCTGGCCACCCTGATGTGCTGCACCCGCTCGGTCAACTCCTGGGACATCATCGTCCAGCGGGTGGGCAACAAGCTGTTCTTCGACAAGAGGGACAACTCTGACTTTGGTACGTCGTGCGAACCCGTTATCAGGCGGCTCTAGGTCCTCTCAGTCGTCAGACCTCTGAGCTGAGCTGAGCTCCAATCAGGGCGGGGGCGGGCGTTTCGCTTCATATTAGTGTCGACCAATCATGTTGCTGGAAGCGGCGTATCGGAGTGGGTGATTGGCCAACATCAAGCCAGTTCTTATAAACGATGACAAACGGTCTGCAAGCGTTACAGATCAACACCGTGGAGACTGGCCGCTGTAGATAAACACGTTTTAAAGTCCCCTTCTGAAAATTGTCTTCCTGCTAGAATCCGTTTCTCTTGCGTCAAACATCTCTGTATCTCCGTGGGAACCACAGCGTAACTCCGCCCCTTCAGGTGTGGGTTCACGGTCCAGGCTCTGCTCTGTCAGACGGTCTGCTGTGACATCGCAGGACGGCTGGATCCCACGTCACCCCCAGCGTGGTTAAATACAGCCGGCCATGGGGGCTGTACATCCATTGATTTGTATCGCTAAACCAATAATGCTGAGCTACAACTCGGGTCAGTTCAACTGAACTGAACGCTTTGGGGGGATCTACGGCGAACCGCTCTGTGTTCTCAGCCCCTTTGATTCAGTGCTGATGCTTCTGGTCTGTACCCCCCCCCCCCCCCCCCCCAGATCTGCTGACGGTGAGCGAGACGGCCAACGAGCCCCCCCAGGACGAGGGCAACTCCTTCAACTCCCCCCGAAACCTGGCCATGGAGGCCACCTACATCAACCACAACTTCAGCCAGCAGTGTCTGCGCGTGGTCAGTCCTCCTCCTCCTTCACCTCAACCCCTCCTCCTCCTCAACACTCCTCCACCTCTACAGTCCTCCACACTACCACCTCCTCCTTCACCCGAGCGCTCTCTCTCCTCGGCCTCGCGGCTCTGTGTGGATCTAAAGTTGTTGTTTCTAATCGAGTGTCTCTTCTCCTCAGGGAGGCGAGCGCCACAAGTTCCCCAACCCCAACCCCTTCGTGGAGGAGGACATGGACAAGAGCGAGGTGGCGTCGGTGGCCTACAGGTGGGTACCGCCCCCTGCTGGCCGAAAAGACCCCCCAGCCAGGCAGGCTTGGGGGGCCTCGACCTCAGTCAGGGTCAGGGCCTCCAGGCTTTAGCGTAGTACGGCCTCAGGAGATAGACCCAGGGAACGCTTAGCACTCAGACTGAAGGTCCTGAAGGAACCAGCTAGCCATGGTTAAGATAAGGTTGAGACTAAAGGCCCTGAAGGAGCAAGCTAGCGTCATGGTTAAGATAAGGTTGAGACTAAAGGCCCTGAAGGAGCAAGCTAGCTTCATGGTTAAGATAAGGTTGAGACTAAAGGCCCTGAAGGAGCAAGCTAGCTTCATGGTTAAGATAAGGTTGAGACTAAAGGCCCTGAAGGAGCAAGCTAGCTTCATGGTTAAGATAAGGTGGAGACTTAAGGAGACAGCTAGCTTCATGGTTAAGATAAGGTTGAGACTTAAGGTCCTAAAGGAGACGGCTAGCTCAATGGTTAAGATAAGGTGGAGACTTAAGGAGACGGCTAGCTTCATGGTTAAGATAAGGTGGAGAGGTAAGGAGCCATCGAGCTCCATGGTTAAGATAAGGTTGAGACTAAAGGCCCTGAAGGAGCAAGCTAGCTTCATGGTTAAGATAAGGTTGAGACTAAAGGCCCTGAAGGAGCAAGCTAGCTTCATGGTTAAGATAAGGTTGAGACTAAAGGCCCTGAAGGAGCAAGCTAGCTTCATGGTTAAGATAAGGTGGAGACTTAAGGAGACAGCTAGCTTCATGGTTAAGATAAGGTTGAGACTTAAGGTCCTAAAGGAGACGGCTAGCTCAATGGTTAAGATAAGGTGGAGACTTAAGGAGACGGCTAGCTTCATGGTTAAGATAAGGTGGAGAGGTAAGGAGCCAGCGAGCTTCATGGTTAAGATAAGGTGGAGAGGTAAGGAGCCAGCGAGCTCCATGGTTAAGATAAGGTGGAGACTAACCCCCCCCCCCCCCCCCCCCCCAGGTACCGCCGCTGGCAGCTGGGCGAGGACATCGACCTGATCGTCCGCTGCGAGCACGACGGTGTGATGACCGGGGCCAACGGAGAGGCGTCCTTCATCAACATCAAGACCCTCAACGAGTGGGACTCCCGGGTGAGGGGGGGTCTGAGGGGGAGGGGGGGTGTTACAGTGGGACTCCCGGGTGAGGGGGGGGGGGGGGGGGGAGAGACTGGTTCTGGTTGTGACTGGTTTGTGTCCTGGGAGCAGCACTGTAACGGGGTGGACTGGTTGTGACTGGTTTGTGTCCTGGGAGCAGCACTGTAACGGGGTGGACTGGTTCTGACGGGTTGTGACTGGTTTGTGTCCTGGGAGCAGCACTGTAACGGGGTGGACTGGTTGTGACTGGTTTGTGTCCTGGGAGCAGCACTGTAACGGGGTGGACTGGTTGTGACTGGTTTGTGTCCTGGGAGCAGCACTGTAACGGGGTGGACTGGTTCTGACGGGTTGTGACTGGTTTGTGTCCTGGGAGCAGCACTGTAACGGGGTGGACTGGTTCTGACGGGTTGTGACTGGTTTGTGTCCTGGGAGCAGCACTGTAACGGGGTGGACTGGTTGTGACTGGTTTGTGTCCTGGGAGCAGCACTGTAACGGGGTGGACTGGTTGTGACTGGTTTGTGTCCTGGGAGCAGCACTGTAACGGGGTGGACTGGTTCTGACTGGTTGTGACTGGTTTGTGTCCTGGGAGCAGCACTGTAACGGGGTGGACTGGTTCTGACGGGTTGTGACTGGTTTGTGTCCTGGGAGCAGCACTGTAACGGGGTGGACTGGTTCTGACGGGTTGTGACTGGTTTGTGTCCTGGGAGCAGCACTGTAACGGGGTGGACTGGTTCTGACGGGTTGTGACTGGTTTGTGTCCTGGGAGCAGCACTGTAACGGGGTGGACTGGTTCTGACGGGTTGTGACTGGTTTGTGTCCTGGGAGCAGCACTGTAACGGGGTGGACTGGTTGTGACTGGTTTGTGTCCTGGGAGCAGCACTGTAACGGGGTGGACTGGTTCTGACGGGTTGTGACTGGTTTGTGTCCTGGGAGCAGCACTGTAACGGGGTGGACTGGTTCTGACGGGTTGTGACTGGTTTGTGTCCTGGGAGCAGCACTGTAACGGGGTGGACTGGTTCTGACTGGTTGTGACTGGTTTGTGTCCTGGGAGCAGCACTGTAACGGGGTGGACTGGTTCTGACGGGTTGTGACTGGTTTGTGTCCTGGGAGCAGCACTGTAACGGGGTGGACTGGCGCCAGAAGCTGGACTCCCAGAGGGGGGCGGTGCTCGCCACCGAGCTGAAGAACAACAGCTACAAGCTGGCCCGCTGGACCTGCTGCGCCCTGCTGGCCGGGTCCGAGTACCTCAAGCTGGGGTGAGGACCACAAGCTACACCCTCCACCCATACTCCACCCTGCACCCTACTCCACCCATACTCCACCCTGTCCACTACTCCTCCACCCACTACTCCACCCTTACCTCCGCCCTGTGTCCTCCAGTGATGAGGGGGTGTGGGTTGTGTCCACCACACATTAAGCTTACATTAAGTCACATATTATAATACTCTGTAATAATATTCTGAAAGAAAAGAAAATCTGTATTGGAGAATATATCATTTGTTATTACAAATCTGTCCATTTATTTACAAAGCTAGATGTAATGTTAACTCTCTGAACTGCAGTTAACATTACTGAGCCGATAGATACATGACCCCGTCCTGACAGACAGACAGACGGTCTGTACCCTGAGAGCCTCCCTATGTCTGAGCCGCCTCCCCCCTGGTTCTCAGGTACGTGTCCCGGTACCACGTCAAGGACTCTGCCCGCCATGTGGTCCTGGGCACCCAGCAGTTCAAGCCCAACGAGTTTGCCTCGCAGATCAACCTGAGCATGGAAAACGCCTGGGGCATACTGCGCTGCGTCATCGACATCTGCCGCGCCCTGGACGAGGGGAAGTACCTCATCCTCAAGGACCCCAACAAGGTGAGGGCCTCGGTCTCTCTCTGTCTCTCTCTCGGTCTCCCTCTGGCCATGGTCTCTCTCTATCTCTGTCTCTCTCTCTCTCTGTGTGTCTCTCGGTCTCTCTCTGCCCATGGTCTTTCTCTCTGTCTGTGTCTCCCTCTGGCCATGGTCTCTCTGTCTCTGTCTCATTCTGTCTGTCGTGCTGTCTGTCATGCTGTCTGTCTGTCTGTTGTGCTGTCTGTCTGTCGGTCGTGCTGTCTGTTGTGCTGTCTGTCTGTCGTGCTGCCGTCTCCGGCTCTGACCCTGGTTTTTCTGTCGTCTCCACAGCAAGTGATCCGCGTCTACAGCCTCCCGGACGGAACCTTCAGCTCCGACGAGGATGAGGAGGAGGATGATGACGAAGAGGACGAGGAGGAAGAGGGTGAGTCTACGAGGCCTCACACCCCGCCCAACGCGGACAGACACACAGACTTCAGACCGGGTTCAGGAGGTTCCTGTTGAGCTGTCGTTGCTCTCAGATTCTGTATTCACTTAAACAGGCTTAGAAGCCGTTTCTTCCATTTAATGTGTTTATTTCACACACACACCCATGCAAGCATGCACAAACACCCACAGCTCGTCTCATACCTATTGTATTATTTTCCATAATCCCAAAGCCCAAAAAAATATTTTGGGCTTTGGGATGCAATGTTCATCACAAAAAAGTGTCCTGCTAATAGTCTCAAGTAAAGCTGGAGATGTCGTCGATTTGTCAGGCAAACGCCAAACATTGCTGTCGTATTGCTGCTGTACCATCCTGACGACCAATATCTGTTGTCCACGTTTTCCCCAGATGAGGAGAATTGAGCCGGACTGTTTCAGCGACGACTTCACCTCCCTCAGCTCCGCGTGGAAACGCTTATCAAGAAATAAATAAAGATATGGAAGATTGGATATCAGTTTATTCGTCATTTGTTCTGTGATATTATAAACACACAGTGTTTGATCCACCGCCTTGAAATACCAGCTGATCTGATTGGACAGTGCAGATATACATAGCACACCTTTCAAAAGTTGCCACATGTCAAGGAATTCGGATTTTGGATTTGGATTTTTTTAATTGGTTGAACCGCCCATTCCAACTGAATTTTAATTTGCTTGGTCGCAAAGGCTGTGGAACATCTGCCGAACACTACAGAAAATGCCAACTTTTCCTCGGATTGCTCCAGACTCGCCATTTCTGCTGCTTCATCGAATCTGTTTGGTGTGTGGCGCGCGTGTCCTGGCTTGTGTGTAAAAACACTGGCTCCGATTGGCTACCATGAAACATGACTGCCTTAGCCAACCATAATCGCTTATCTCATTAACTCACCCGGTCCCCTCCTGAGCAGTTTGTGTTTGGAGCCGGGGGTGCGTTCGGATTACGCAGTTCAATTCAATCAATAGTAACGCACCGCATTTAACGTACAGTTACGACTAAAACAGTGATTAGTTATATTACCCCGTTACTGAAAAAATAACGGCGTTGCCTAACTATTCTTTTAAACGTTATTACAAACACTGCTAATCATCTAATAGTCAGCTACTGATGTCGGTCTGGACAGATGGGGGTGTGGTCACACATCCAACCATACCCTTGCGTGGCCCTGACGACGGCCCCCCTCCAGGTGTCAAATTATGAATCCTACTATGGCCACGCCAAGACCCCGAAAAGACACGCCTGCCTCTATTTCTGATTGGTCCGTCACACAGGTCACCCCAATCTTTGATTCTACTGTCTATGGATTTGACTACCGAGCTTTCAATGCCTTGATGTTAGCTGCCAGGGTTAGGGTTAGGACAGGTTTAGAGCTCTTTTGTGATGCTCCCGAATGCTCACAGCGAGGGTACCGAAGAGTTCTAAAGCGTCTGGTTGAGTTGCATGCAACCCCCATGCAATCACAGACAGAGTAGGGCGGGTCTTGGCGTGGCCATAGTAGGATTCGTAAGTTCGCCTCCAGGTGTCCTCAGGGCTTCCCGGCCCCCTGGGGCCGGGAAGCCGCGTCCCAGGTGAACGCCAGGTTCATGTCCCCCACGCGCTCCTGAACGACCCGGTCGAAGCGCTCGCTCTGGGCCACGGTGAAGCTGTTCTTCCAGTCCCCGATGCAGCCTGCAGCGGAGAGACAGACGGGTCAGAACCTTTAGAGGGTAATTCAGGCGGAAAGTTAACCCAGGGTCTTTTTCGGCATTAAGACCCATAAAATAAGCCCTCCAGACACTTTTCTTCGTTGATAATCGAGTATAGAGCTTGCCCAAAGTTGCCCCGAGCAATGTAACAGCCCAAATGACTTCAATGTTATTGGCTAGGGGCGATGTGAACGCTTCCAAATCTGCATTTTTTTAACCGTTTTCCAAGTCTGTGCCTTACCGGTAGGTCCATGTTTCCAGGAAGTCCACACAGGTTGATTACCGGCTACCTTAAACAATATATTAGCGGCGCCAACAAATTCAAAACAGCCAAGTATCCAGAGGGGAGATTTTAAAGTTACATTTGTTGCCGCCTCTATTTTATTATTTACAGTAGCCGGTAATCGACTTATGTGGACTTTGTGGAAACATGGACTGGAAAACCGTCTTTTAATAAACTCCCGGGATGCTAAATAAGTTGTGGATGCTTTGTTTTATGTGTAGGGACCCTAATCATGCTACTGCAGAGGTTTGGTGCTATTTTGAGCAATATTAGTGGTTAAGAAAATGCAGATTTGGAAGCTTTGCGGTGCCCCTATCAAATAACATGGAAGCCATTTGGGCTAAATAAAAGTGTCTGGAGGGCTTATTTTATGGGTTTTCATGCCGAAAAATTCCCTGGGTTCAATTTGAGCTGTCGTTGCTCTCAGATTATGTATTTACTTAAACAGGCTTAGAAGCCGTTTCGCCGTAATTACACTTTAACCTATAAAGATAAACGCCCCAGTCCAGGGAGAGATCTGGTACCTTTCCGCATGAACTGGCCAGTCATTATGTCGGCGGGCAGGAACTCGTAGTTGGCCTTGGGGTCTTTCTTCATGTTTCGGAACGTGGATTTCTCGACGATCTGACGGACGCTCTCGTCACTGAGGTCTTTACCCAAGAAGAGGCAGATTCTGCTCACTGCCGTCTTCAGGTCCTTGAACGACCAGCAGAGAGATGCTCAACTTCAGACATTATAATATGTCATTTAGTTGCACCAAATCGTATATTTTACAGATCCATAGCCCTTATATAGAGTAAAATGTACTATTTATCAGGGCTATGGATCTGTAAAGTTTAATATGACCTTTCATTTGACACTTTCCATGGTGCAATCATTTACTAAGCAAATGATTAAATAAATGATAATGGATAAATTAAATGAATGATAAATCATTTACTAGGTAAATGATTGCACCATGTATAGTGTAAAATTAAACTGAAGATATAAACCCCATATATTTACTAAACAATTGTTTAGCCTCACTAGAATCATGTCCTCGTAGGAGAGGAAGAGGATGTTGTACTGCTCTCTCTTGGCATGCCACACCCGGATGTGATCAAACCACGACGAGGCACCGACTGCAAGGAAACAAAATAACTTCTCTCGTTTCAATTTGCAATTAAAATATATCAACTTTTTCCAAACTAAACGAAGGCTACTGGTGAAACACGGGGTGGTTTGGAACCAATTCCTGAACACATTGTAGTATCAGTACCCATTAGTTTCTGAAAAGAAAGTTGGGGTTTTCAGAAACTCTTCCCTTCGCTGCAGTTCCCGGCGACATTCACAGATCAAATATACGATATGATTTATAGTTTTTTTTATCACCAGGAATGTCTCGATACAAATGTACAACTTTTAGACCATCCCATTTTAGTTCCACTAAAATGTATATGTACGTATGTGTATATATATGGTTTGTTTGTGTATGCCTATATTCAATAATATAATTAGGTTTACCTTAAGTTAGACTTATGAAGTGGTTTACAACACACTTGCCACACATAGCGACATAAAGATAAAAGGAATGCCAGGAACATCTCACCTTTGCCCTCCAGATATTGCTCCAGAAAGTCCTCAAAGCTCGTGGGGGTTTCGAGTTTGGCCCAGGCGTGACAGAAGTGATAATATGACACCACGTTGTCCTTTGGGTTCCTCATCACATAGATGATCTGCAGAGAAGACGACCGCCACAGGGTTCCACAGCCATGGTTAAAGGGGCTTTAGGGAGTGGGCAGAGGGTACGATTCTGAATCTAAACCAACCTCCTAGCCTGCGTTTCTCCTTCATTGAGAAGTACTCAAGCACCTGTGATTGACAGGCAAGATTGAATCTCTGAACCAATCAGGGAATAGATACCCTGATTGGTCAAAAATGAGCCAGGAGCGTTCTTATAAAACGACCTCATTGTTTGATACAATTTAAGCAACGTCAACTTTAGACCGCATTTCACACAATGAAGTGACTGGGGTTCCTTTAGTGCAGTGACTGGGGTTCCTTTAATGCAGAGACTGGGGTTCCTTTAGTGCAGTGACTGGGGTTCCTTTAGTGCGGATTCCTACCTTTGCCTTCTTGCTCCTCAGACCTGGAGGAAGGAGCGTGGGGGTGAGGTGGGAGGCGAACAGCCGCGGAGAGGGTCTCAGAGAGTAGTCCTCCCGGCCCTCCACGTACTCGAGCCACGGCATCCGTTCCAGGTTGTTGGGATAAGGAACGTGGTCGTCATCGAGCTCATAGATGGACGTGATGATCTGCTGGGTCCATATCGTTCCTGCGTCAGGTTGCAAGATACATTCTTTGTATCTCTTTGTATAGTTTGTTTTTTGTTGTAGGCCTTGTATTGTAGATCACACCGGACTCACCTGACTTTGGGTAAGTGACCAGGAAGACGTCGCTGTCACGGATCTCAAAGCTCTGAAGGGAGTCGATGTATTCTGCCGTGGTCAGACCGATCCCAAAGTTATAATCCTTATACCTACACAGAGAATCACTTATATTCTCCATTGCTCTCTTTTGATCTGGATCATACAGCACCTAAATGTGTTGTGTAGAGCATTAACCGCAACAAACCTAATGTGCACTCGAGAATATAAGATAATACACGACGAACAGGGACTTTGAAGTTTCCGCGTGTAGTTCCCCAGATGAACAGTAGGCGGCACTGCGGCGAAGGTCAATGAAGGATCAATCAATGATTCGCTGAACGGCATAAAACTTAATCAAGAACAGTTTTATTTTGGGTCATGCTGTTACTTAAAACGAATTAAAACGAATTACTACTTAGAGTAAAATCTAGTTCCAATTTTCTTTTTCTATGAATATACTAATTAAGGTTTCACCTGTAAAAAAGAAAGTTGATATATGTGCCATATGTCACCACTGCTTGTTTATTATACCATTATGAAATAATTACAAAAATCGTCAGCATTTTGTCTATGGCCTATATACTTTATTGACCAAACCTTTGTGCATTTACTAAAGCAGACAGAAACCTAGGCAATCAAATCCATTATTTTATTGGCTTTCATTGTGCCGCACTCGGAGGTACAGAATTTACATTCATTGGGTAACCTAATTGAGGAGCAAGTGCATCAATAATCAATGGTTGTTCAGGGAAGCCAACAGTTACAAATCACACACACTAAAGGTAAGAAAAGACAGGTGGGTGTTTACTTCGAAGTAGTTTTGCACGCAAACATGTCCTACCTTCGACTCAAGAAAAGAAACAAGTCAAGGTTAGAACTGTAGTGTTCTTCTGCATCAGGAACCCGAAACCTGATGAATCAACAGCTCTTGACTCATCATGGGTTGTGTTGCAACACAGAATATACCGATATCAGAACGCACACAAAACACTGCTTCTTCAGATACTATAAGGTTTCTGAATAGGTTTCAATCTCATGAGATTTAGGATGAGAGATTTCTCCCTGTTGGTCCAACAATTACATACAAATGCAAGAGAGAGCATTATAATTAATTTTTGAATGAGCTCTGAAGAACATTTTCCCTACTCTCAAATTGCTTCATGCCAGTACCCACAGAGTCATGGATTCTTGTCCAACAGTCCACTTCTGAGCGCAGAAGGGCCGCCCTGGCTCTGATGAACTCTGAGGCTTCAGTCTGTCCTCCTCTGGACAAACTTATGCTCTCTGTGCAGATGGTGTAGATGTCCAGACCAATGAAAAGGACATTCAACCCAATACCAACCGCCATCTTGGTCATGGCACGGGTTCCCTTTGCTGCTTGCTCTGCTATACCTGAAATTCTTCCCTTCATTATAACTTTAGAAATCTTATGAACACCAGAGCCAAGTCGTGCAACCTTAACAACCCCTTTCCCGGCTTTAACTATATCCCAATTATCCTCTCCAAATCCCCTTTCCCTCTGGTTGATGACCTCATCCAGCCGCGCCTGGATTTTCTCCACATCCTCCATGAAGCTCTGGAGGCCTTCACTGGCTCTCTTGTTCTGTACTTCATTGACCGCTATCTCCGTTACTGTGGTAACTATATAGTTTACTCCACTGGTGACCCCCAGACCCAACCCCCCCAAGGTCAGACCCAAAGACACCCCAGCTGTCACCGGGGCTAGAGCCAGTCCTACAAAGGTCATGACCCCGCCAAGGACCCCCACCGAGCTCCCAGCCACAGTGGAGATCTTGGAGCCCATGCTCATCCGGTCCAGCTGGACGGCACAGCCCTCCATCTCATCGAGGAACTGGAGCATTCTGGGATGACACTCGCTGAACTGGTCGACGAAGCTGGAGACTGACTCCTCCTGGAATAAGAACACCAGTCTGAAGTCCTGGTCGTTCCTGGACAAAGTGGACCAGATATTAATAAAATATTTATGATTAATTCTATCCTTAGACAATCTGTTTTTTCTGTGTGTAATGTTAAAGTTTGGCATATCTTGATCTACTCTTTTTAGGAAGTCAACGATTTGATATTAACTTTCAAGACAAAGCCAACAATGCTTTTGCTCTTCACACAGCAGAGCACTGGTCTGATCTTATCAGAACGCCTTTTCAAGGTCGGCTTCACCTAGTGTCTGTCATGAACTATTGTCTATCCCAATCAATTTGGCCGATCAGTCAAAAACCCAAGATCCAATGATAAAAACATTGAAAGTCATGATATTCCACCTGCAGATCCTGTGTGGTGCTCACCTGATATCAGAAAGATTGTTCACGTGAGAACTGATATTTTGCACGACATCCGATGTTAAATCCTCAGCCAACTGAACCTGTGGTGGTTCACCTCGTTCGTCCTCAAAGCCAATCGCAGAGCTGTGAAGGACATGGTTTACTGTCAAATTATGCTGTTAATGACTTGAGGAAGACTTTTCTATAAATCACTGTTGAATCCCCCAGCCTACCACATCTCATTGCAGATATTCTCAGTGGTGCGGATGTATTTGTCCAACTCAGCCTCAAAGACGGCCACGTTGTGAAGGCTGGGCGTGAAGAACACCTCAGCATCTCTCTTGAAGCACAGGAGGAGAGGACAGACCAGCCGGGCAGCTGAGATGATGTCCTCCACACTCTCCAGGCTGATCCCCAGAGACAGCTTTACCACCTCTTCTCCTCCCGTGAACACCTGCAGAGAAGTTACTGCGAGCTTCTCCACAGCATCCAGGAAGCAGGTGAGCTTCTCCACTCCTTCCAGAGTGTTCTTCAGCACAGTAGCCAGTTTCTTCTGCTGTTCGTCCTTTTTTTCAAGCTCTGGGATTTCTTTCAGTGTAGATAATTCTGCATTCCTCTCCAGCCTCCAGTCACTCGTCTGCCCACCGCTGAAGTTCCGCACTGCATCAATGTATTTAAGTGTCTCCGAGACATACTGCTGCAGAGACCTTACTGCTTCATCTCTGGGGATTTAAAAGAAAGACAGATAATTAATTTAGTATCAAAAGTCAAAGGTATATGCCAATGCCATGCTTTGCTGTATGATGATAATTGTTTATTTAAAAGTTTATTAAAGGACCATCCTGTCTGGGTGATTAAAGCTTTGTAACCGTCTCTCCTTCCTTACCAATATCATTTGTCAAGATGACTTCGTCATACCGAACATTTACCTGGAGCGTAAACAATACCTATGATATCTTGTTATTGTTAACATTCATGGCAAGAGCGTGCTCACGCTTAATGCTATTGGACGGAATAGATACAGAGTCATGGTTACAAGTGTCATTGGTAACGGAGGAGAGACGGTCACCATGGTTACCATCACTCGGAATTAGATTTGTTTGGCCCAAGTAACTATCCCTATTTATTTTGCCCTAAGTTACTTAAATATTATTCAGAAGCTCACACATCGTTTATTAACGTCGCACAAGCCCTCCTTGCTCATAGAGGTTAAGACGTCATGGTGATGGACCCACGTTCTGAGAAACAAACAGATGAATGATTCCATGAAGGGTCTTCATGATGGTCGATGGTTTCATGTTTCTCTATTGGTTCCTTTATTATAGAAGGTCAGTTTATAGCTGTTCAGTATCTGTTGGTAAAAGCTTTCTTGAAACATATTTATTTTTAAAGCATCGTATGTAAAAAACATATTTTGGTGCCCAATTAATATCATTTTAAAACTTAGAATAATACGAATTACCTGTTCGTCGAAGTTATATCTAAAATAATTGAACAAAGCAAACTGTTGTTACGGAAGCAAGACTTTGTGTGTCGACTTACATAAATCCCTGCCATCTGAATGGGTCTATTGTTCTCTGGTTTGTGTTCTTTAAGTTTTGTTAGATTATTTCAAGTTGAAGTTCTACATAAATGTAACATCAATTTATGCATGACTATTTTGAGGCCTGCTTTATTTTTAGTTCATGTACCAAACATACATTTTCTGGGGCTGTGTTCCTGCACACGGAGCGTGTGTGTGTGTGTGTGTGTGTGTGTGTGTGTGTGTGTGTGTGTGTGTGTGTATTGAAAAAGTTAGGTCTCAGTCAATTAGGTTGCATTCTGGTGTTAATTGCACTCACCATTGCTATTGTACATGCCTATTTTGTGTGCTGTGTATTAATGTAATCTCATTGACTGTCAGTGTGTTCTTTACACAGACCTTGTGAGGTTTGTGTGTGTGAGAGATAATTGAGAGATTCCTGGTATACTACATAACGTCATAGTTAATAATCAGGTTGTGTTTAGGTGTGTATTTGCCAATTGCATAAATATATGATTAATCGGTTTTCTGGCATTATACGTCTGGGTGGGTTTTTGGATAATTGGCCGTTTTTTTTTGTCGATAGTTGGGCTGGAAACTGCCAAACCGGTCTGGCAACACCTGCTATAAACAATATGCCATATGAAAGCTGAGACTCCAAAGAGTCTAACGCAGGGGAGGAACCAGACTTTGTGTACATCCGGGGCTTAGCCCTGAGGGGTGGGTCTGGGAATTTCTAAGATGCGTTTTCCTGCATTCTAGTCCATTTTAGGGTGACCTGCTGGACATTGGCTAATCCCTTCGAAACAATAACCACTTAACTATTGACTTCTACAGATTTTTATGTAAACTACAATGGCAAAATTGAGACTTAAAATTTGAGACTAACTTAAAGTAGATTCAAAGTAGGATTGCAGAGATGGAAAACCAAACCATGGTTTGGTTTTTTGTGTTTGCTCCGCGCCTAGAAGCCTCATAATTTTCTGAGCTTATTTTGATGGACTAAATGGGATGGGAAGGAATAATAAAGGTCAATAACGTACCTTTCCAAGTTACACACACACACACACACACACACACACACAAACACACACACACCAGCTCAGCTGTTCTATATTTTATCTCAAATGTATTCAAACGTGATCATATTTGCTATTTGTTTAATTCTTCACTTTATTTGTTCCCACCATTTTATTTTTTTTATGTTGTGCATGTTTACATTGTTTGCTCCATTTAGACTGTTCAAATCCCTTCACTTGATTCAAGCCATTTAACATTTCTTTCTGTCTTAAACTATGTGGCTTAACTATTTTCCACCTCACTTTTCACGTACAGCACTCACCGCATTTTCTAGTTTCAGTTTGTGCCTTGAGAAATACTGTTTATATTGTTATATTGTTGTTATATTGTTGCCTATTGATTTGAAGGGGTTTTTACTTTATAAAATGCTCAATAAAATTAACAAATTGGATTGGATATCCTTATTTAGTTGACTAATAGATGAAAAACATTTTTCAGGTGGGCCAGATCACTTTCTTTCTAGTTTGGTTAACTTCAACACGAATATAAAACACAAGTATTGAAATGCATTCAATGTCCTCCTGGTTCAAAGCGGTTCAGACGTCATGGTGATGGACCCAAATTCTGAGAAAGAGATCCACCTGGAAGGAAATTCAAAAAGAGGACCAGTGAACGTAGCAGATGAGTGAAAGTGGAGACGAGCGTAGCGGGGCAGGAGCTAGCACTAGCACGATGGCTAACACGCACGGCACTACGTTCAACATCCAGCCACCGGATTCCTTTGGTTTTTCCAAACCACACGAGTGGCCAAAGTGGATACGTAGATTTGAAAGGTTCCACCAAGCAAGCAACTTAACAGCAAGCTCTGACGACAATCAGGTGAATACTTTGATTTATTGTATGGGAGATGAAGGCGACGATGTGTTAAAGGGGCACTATGCAACTTTGGCTACTTCTTTGCTGTTTTCTGGGTCTGCGCTCGCATTGAGCTCCCCCTACAACTTCAGAGGAGATATGTTACAACACTGTCGTAACAACTCGTTGACGACCCTTCCCCATCCACTTCGACGCTAGCCATGTGCATTTGTTTTCAAAGAAGCCGGCGAATGCGTGGAGCCATGTCCGAGGTAGATGTTCCTAAAGAGTAGACAAGGTTATACATTTTGAAAGGGTGTATGTGTTACAATAAACCCATCCTTTTTTATAGTTGACGGGGAGATGTTATATCCTAGATTAGAATTGTTTTATCTTTGGTTGTTGAACAGAACGATCAGTGTTTGTGTTGGCCAACATAATACATAACAATAGCATGAACAATTTGTGCAGCAATCGTACACTTATGTATCTGCTCAAGTACGTCACTTGTGTACGGAATTACAGGGAAATGGATTTAGAGATTGAGACGGTATGCTGTCGCTTGTCCCCGCAGGAGAGTTGTCATAGGCAGATGCTGTGTCTGAAAGATTAGGGACACATTTATGTTTACGTTTGTTCTTTGCCTTACGGCTATTGTGTAACATCTTCTTGAGGGTTCTCTGGATTTCCTTGTGACATTTCTTCTTCCTTGTACCCACACAAGTTCGGATGTGGGTGGTGGCTGTACCGGGGCAGGCAGGCCGAGCCGTCTTGGGTCATCAAGCCTCATAACAATGCTGTTTGCCAACGCTTGGAACTAACTTTTTACAAACATGTTTACATGCTAAAGCTATAATGGAGGTTCACCTATCGCAAAAGTTCTGTTACCGACGAATATGTGCTAACTAGCAGCTCTCGTGCAGGGTACTGCATTATATGGCCAGCCGGACATATCACATGATATAGGCTATACACTCTTAGAAAAATCGGAGGCATTCGAATAGCGGTCTAGTGATCTTAATAAACAAGAACCTGGATTCGGGGATTTAGCCTGTATCTAGGGGACGAGACAGACGAACAGCAAAACAACCATGAAAACAAACGTGTTTGGTAGCGAGTACGATAACACCCCAGTTAGCAAGCAAGCTAGAAACATACAGGGCTCACAACAAAACGGTCGAGCAAACACATTTTTACAGAGAATATCAACATCAAGAGGCCACAAAACAAAGAGGACAAAGTTCACCCAAGGATACTTACAATTTCAAGAGCAACACGGCCATGGCAAGTCAGCAGCCGATTTGAGAAGCTGAGAAGCTCGCCCAACGTTTACTCATGTCTGGCCTCTCTGTTGGTCAGTCCCCCTTTTCTCTCCTTTTTCTCCGACATTGGGTTTCTCTGTCTCTTTTTAGTCAGCTGATCCATGATGAATGTAACAATCCCTTCACTACTTGTGTTTATATCGAGCCGGTTCCGTGTTTGTGGGTCTGTAGTGCTGTAAAGCAATTCGGTGCTTCGCTAAACCTGAGACTCCCGCGATAGTGGGCGGCGGGCCGCCGGCAGAAACTTGCATATTCCCTTTTTCCGCCAAGATTCTCTAGGGGGAGTCGAAACGGCGACCAATCGACCCATAAAGTGTGATAGAACCATCACAATGACTCGTAACCTGTTATATTAAATTAAGCCAAAAAAGTTGCATAGTTTCCCTTTAAGAGGCTTGAAGCTAAGTGACGCAGACTTGCGCAACTACTCTAAAGTACAGGAAGGCTTTCAGTCGTTCTTCGTGGTGAAAAAGAACATTGTATATGAGCGTGCACGATTCAACATGCGCAAGCAAGAAGAGAACGAAACTGTATATGCATTCGTCACTTCCCTGTATGCCCTAGCCGGGCACTGCAATTATGGAACGTTGCACGACAAGCTACTCAGGGATAGGATTGTGGTAGGGTTGGCAAATAAATGGCTAGTATATAGTATGCAGATGGAAAAAAATCTAGACCTGGAAAAAGCCATTGATGTGGTGAGACAATCAGAGTCAAATCATGCCTTCTCTGTGGACAGAGTTTTTCAAAACAGACGGCACGAAGAAAAAGAAAATCCTAAATTCAACAAAACCAAAAACAACGGTGCAATGCCATTCAACAGCCAGGGCAAGACCACAAAACGTTTTCAGTGCTATAAATGTGGAAGCAGTTCACACCCCAAGCATGAGTGTCCTGCCAACAGTGCCAAGTGCCATTCCTGTGGACAATGGGTCACTACCAGCATGTGTGCCTTGCAGGGAAAGCTGTGCATGGTATCGAGGAAGAGGAGAGTGAGAGCTTCTTTCTCGGTTCTGTTTCATCCGATACTGATCCATGGACTGTTGATATTGGCATAATGGACAAAAATGTCACTTTCAAACTTGACTCCGGAGCAGATGTCACTGTCTTTTCACAGACTGTTTTCAACAACATCTTTTCTGGCACACAGCAGCCTGTTCTCAACAAAGCAGAGAAACTCCTGTATGGTCCGGGACGAAATCCTCCAGATGTGTCGGGATTCGTCATACTGCAGCTGAGGACAGCAGAGAAGGTGTATGTGGTCAAAAACCTGAGAACGCCCTTGCTCGGGAGGCCAGCCATTGTGGCCCTTGGTTTACTTGTCCGTGTGGACAGTATAGAGATGGAGAACATCAAGGCATGATATCCCAAACTCTGCAGTGGCTTAGGTGAAATACAACAACCATATGCCATCAAGCTTAGACCCGGTGCTGTGCAATTTTCTGTGAAAACCCCCAGGAGAATTCCTATACCGTTGGTTGGTAAGGTCAAAGAAGAGCTCCCTTGCATGGAAAACTGTGTAAGGATAATTAAGCAGGCAAGCAAGACATCTAGCATCCAACAAAAACAGCTTTCAGACTGATGGCTGAGGTCATTGAGGGGCTAGAAGGGGTGGTCTGCCACATTGATGGCCTACTGGTGTGGGGACGCGACCAGGAAGAGCATGATGCTGGACTCCATGGCGTGCTACAGAGACTGGAGAAAGCAGGCATCACCCTTAATGTGGACAAATGAGAACTCTCCACAAGTGAGGTAGTCTTCTTGGGCCACATCATCACATCCGCGGGCATCCGCCCTGACCCAAGAAAGACAGAGGCCATCATGGAGATGAAAGAGCCCACAAATGTTGAGGAGTTTTCTCGGCATGGTCAATCAGCTGGGAAAGTTCATTCCACAGCTAGCAGAGACAGACAAACCACTCCATGACCTCCTCTCTAAGAAAAACTGTTGGGTCTGGGACGTGGACAAGGTCACGGCGTTCACATCGCTGAAGAGAGCACTGTCTTCTCCTCCGGTCCTTGCTATGTATGACCCGAACAGAGACACCTAAGTGTCTCTGTCCCCATATGATGCGTCATCATATATGATGATGATGCATCGCGGTCGCTAACTCCAACTGAGCGACGGTATGCACAAGTGGAAAAGGAGGCTCTTGGCCTCACATGGGCCTGTGAACGGTTCAGGGATTTCCTCATAGGGAAACAGTTCTGCATGGAGTCTGACCATGAACCCCTTCTCAGCCTACTTGGAGCACAAGCACTGGATTTGTTGCCACCGAGAATCCAGTGCTTCAGGATGAGACTGATGCGGTATTCATACTCCATTGTGCATGTTCCAGGAAAATCACTCTGGACAGCAGACACACTGTCACGCTCACCTGTGAAATCACGCATGTCTACAGAGGAACAGGGGCTGATGGAGAGCACAAACATTTATGTAGATGCTGTCATAGAAGGACTACCTGTAAGTCCCATGTATGTGGAAAGTCTGAAAGAGCAACTGAAAGTTGACGGTGTCTGCTCACGTGTTATGACCGTGTGCACAGAAGGATGGCAAGCACATGCAAAACCGGACCCTGTACTCAAAAACTACTGGCCAGAGTGAGCTACTCTCACAGTGAAAGACAGCTTATTGCTGAAAGACACAAGGCTTGTTATACCTGCTGCAATGAGGAACGACGTGTTAGCGAAACTGCATGAAGGACATCAGGGTGTGGAGAAGAGCAAAAGTCGTGCTCGTCAGTCTGTGTGGTGGCCTGGTCTCAGTCAGCAAATAAACGAAAAGGTGCTCAACTGCAGAGCATGCATACAAGAGCGACAGAATCGCAAGGAGCCACTCATGCGGCATGCCATCAGAATGCCCGGAAAGACCATGGCAAAAGTTGGGGGCGGACCTGTTCCTCCTGGGGAGCAAAACGTACCTGCTCGTGGTTGATTACTTCTCCAGGTATGTTGAGATTGCACAGTTATCGCACACCAGGTCCACCGATGTCATCGTCCATCTCAAGTCGATTTTTGCCAGGCATGGTATTCATGAGGTCCTGATGTCTGCAATTTTCTGGACAAGTTTTTGCTTGCTTTGCAGCCTCGTATGGATTCAGACACGTCACCAGTAGCCTAAGGTTTCTGCAGAGTAATGGTGAAGCGGAACGAGCAGTGCACACTGTCAAAAACCTGCTGAAGAAGGCAGCAGACGCCACACCCCTTCAGAGTGGATACAGTCCAGCTCAACTCCTTATGGGTTGGCGTCTTTGCACCACAGTGCCAATCCTTCCTGCTCAGCTGGACCCTGCACTGCCTGATGGTGTAGCTTTCGCTATGGAGGAAAGAGAGAAGAGGAGGTCAGACGCTGAAACCTACAACAGGCGTCACCGTGTCAAAGCTCTCAGTGCCCTGACGGCGGGAGAACGGGTATGGGTAACTGACACAAAGACATCAGGAACTGTGCTTCAGAACCATTCTACTCCAAGGTCCTACTTGGTGGATCTACCCCAGGGGCCGGTGAGACGCAACCAGTCACCTGATACCTCTACATACACCTACAAAAGACAGAGGTTCTCCAACACAGCAAATAACAGAGACAACTCCTGAGCAGGCTCCTCTGTCAACTGCTGTGACAACTCATGTTTCACCTGCAGAGACTCCTACTCTCAGAACCCGATCTGGGAGAGCTATAGTTGCACCTGGTAGACTTAACCTGTGAACTAAAAATAAAGGAGGAAATACCGTGTTACTGTGTACTGTTTGTGTTTTAATTTTGTGTGTACTTGGGAGTAATTCGAATTGAACAGTATTTTGTTTTGTTGTTAAATAATCTGCCTTTATTTACTTTGTTATTCCTTACAGGATTCAGATAGGGATAGACCTTTCAACAAGAGGCAGAATAATCCTCTAAAGTCTGATGAGACAAAGGCAGTCTACCCTTTGTTCTCTAGAAAGGGGAGATGTGGTATTATTGCACTTTAGTTCATAATAATATAACGTGATAGGAACCTATGTGTTGGGGGAAGGTTTTAGTCAGGTGCACGAGGAGTGTTGGTAACGTGCTGTTGGGAGGCTGCGGCTCATTCAATAAAGTGGTAGTCAGGTAATAGTGAACTACTTTCTTTTTTTAAAGTATTATTATTATTATACAGAAAACACGACAATGGGGGGCGGCACGAGCACCTAAAAAAAAAATCATCTGCGCCGCGAAGCGGTTTTCTATGACCTATCATATCACTGTGTGGGATATTGGCATATTTGCGCCGCCTCCGGCTACAGGCGCGCCTGCTTGCTGAGAAGGTGCCATGCGCAGAAGCTGTGTGAGAAGGGGAAAGGGGAGGGGGGCGCCGGGACAGTTCACATCTGCGTCTTCCCAAATGGAACGGGACGGATTAACATGACCACGGGCCCTCGACACAAACCAGCCATTGACCCCTATCAACACGCAAATCCACGCACTAGCACACCGAATTTTGTCGCATATTACAACTCATGCATCAACATTCACACACATTATAATGCAGCGCGCAGCCAGGAGTGTGTGTGTGTGTGTGTGTGTGTGTGTGTGTGTGTGTGTGTGTGTGTGTGTGTGTGAGAGAGAGAGAGAGAGAGAGAGAGAGAGAGAGTATCAAGTCAAGTATGCATTTAGACAAATACGATAAAATATCAATATAATATGTGCAACCTTTATGCGTGGTTGTTCAAGACACACTGAAGGCATGATGCCACCATAGGTTTGCAGAGAACTATATACAATATACACTTGAAAGGGGTGGGGTGGAGGTGTGGGTTTGTGAGGGCCGCTGTAACCCAGTGTCCCATCCTCACTGGAAGGGGGGGGGGGGCACAGAGAGAGAGAGAGAGAAAGAGAGAGAGAGAGAGAGATTATCATCTAACCCCGCGGCTGCGGGCATGCATAGTGCCAGCCGCTCGTCTTAACGGCAGAACGTGGAACCTGTCAGGTTAATATCATGACTTTAAAAGCACCTAATGACTTCCTTTAACGAATTTCGTTAGTTTAAAATATTAAGAATTGTAAAATATAATTTCCATCAGGCTGTTCGGTCAGAATCTGACGGATCATCAGTAATAAGTAAAGCATACGTAACCTTTAAAAAGGGAGCCATAAAGGAGACTTTTTTTCGTTTTTAATTTACACATGTAGCCTATAACATCATTTCCCACAACGCAGGATCCGTGACTGTGTCACACCAGAGATAGTCAACGTCTTCATCCCCAGTTTCATTTTCGACCCCCGGCGTCTCTTCAGTTTCCTTCACAGGCGATGTGAGAAGGCTGTCATCGTTGCAGGTGACGTCGTTGTCAGCGGGAAGTGGAGGCTGAGCTGCTGCTCCTCCGCGCTCGGGCCAGGATAGTAGTTAGCACTAGCATCCAGCGCTGTAACATCTGCTGGATGGACGTCGTCTAGGCTAACTGATTCCGCATCGTCCCCTTGTTCTCGTTTTTTGTTAAAAATCGTTGAGATGGACGGTATTCGTTGTACCAGGGCAGCATCTTTAGTGTCTTTTTCTGTCTTTCCTTTACCCTTTACCGAGGAATTTCTTACAATGGAGAAATATAAGTTTCGCTTTCACTTATATTGTTATAATAAAACATGGCTGTTTCGAAAAAATAAGGCAATTTAACATTTCATTACGTCTTAATCTATGTGGCTTTAATAAAAAAATATTTTCTGCAGGAAATACATTATCTAGTTTCAGTTTGTGCCTTGAGAAATACCGTTTATATTGTCCCAAAATATGGTTTCGTTTCCACTGCGCGGATTAAGCCTATTGACTTGAAGTGTTTTTCCTTCTAAAATGCTCAATAAAATAAACAAATTGATTTCCTTATTTAATTGACTAATAGATTAAACACATTTGTCAGGTGGGCCATATCACTTTCTCTTTAGTTCGGTTAATTTCAACACGAATATAAAACACGAGTAGGCCTATTGAAATGCCTTCAATAAAATTGTAGAAATAAGATGAAAAGTTACCTTAGTGCGGGAAAGGTTTTTCCCTGGCTTGCCATATTAAAGAGCCAGTAGAAATGTTTCTGCTGCGTATTGTTAAATGAAGAGATGGTGGAATTCGTCAGCCTTATACTGATCGAATGGGCAGCTCACACACACCCTTATACTGATCGAATGGTCAGGTCACACACACACACACACACACACACATACACACACACACACACACACACACACACACACACACACAACTAACGTAACTGTCCTTGACGTCAGTCCGCAGCGGAGTCACTGATCTAACATTAAATCAGTGACTCAGTGGCTTTTCACTTCCGTACACAGCAGTAACGTAAGTGTCGCTTGTTAAACGAAAATGTTAGTGTATCACTTTTAATTACAATGTCAGGAATTTTAAAATATCAGAAACGGCAACTTCTGAACAACAGCTTTTGTTGCAGTGTAAATATATTCAGCATATTCAGCACACATTACATAGCCAACGTGATCTAATTATAGCCCGATCATTAACTTAGATTGGGTCAGTTGTGCTACTTTTTTTTGTGGAATACTTGATGTGACCCAGCCTGACCCAGACTCTACATCCAGCAGCCCCCAGGTAAGTTGAGTTTGAGACCCCTGCTGTACAGTCATTGAACTGGAACAGACTGCGAAATTTAACAGAATACCCAAACCCATCCCTCAACGTAGCCTACTCTCAAGCTGTGTGGTTTTTCATTCTTCTGCGTGGACCTGTGACAAGCTGCTCTGACACTGACAGTACCTGTCAACCTGTCTTTGTTTGAAACTGGTGGAAAAGAAGATAGAGCATCCATTCATTCATTAATTAATTCATTAATCACAGTTGTCTTTATACAAATCAATGTTTTAGAAATCTGAAACACCTGCCAGAACGGTAGTCGACATTAAACCTAGAAGCTATAGTAGACACATAAGACCAGCGTACCATGTCGACAATGACCAGCATGAACACACAGGACATCGTAGTAATTATACTGTTGGTAGTATAAAAGCATCGCTAAAATGCAGTCTTCATCTGATTGTTTTAATTGTCTGTGAGCAAAAATACTGATAAACTAACTGATAGCATACAAGTCTACAACTAGGCTACGTACAGTTATCTAACGATAACGAGGGCTATTAGCAAAAGCTACAAATGTAACTTCATAATTATGAATAAATGAGGAGGCGTAAAACTTAAATCCCTTGTCTAACCGAGTACTCGGGGCTCTGGACGTCCGTTTGGCAATACTGTGCATCAGGGGCGTAGGAATGAGTTTAACATTGGGGGGGACACATATCGGAAACAGATATGTGTGACAGATCCGTTAATGGTTTGGACAGAAATATGTCATAAATTAACTACACTGAAAAAATTCACAAATATATTTTATTCTACTAAAAAGATACATTTGTGAATGTAAAGGAAAACACATTTTGAATGGCAGTAATGATGTCCGGCGGCTGGAGCAGTTTGTTGACGGTGTAGAACAGGATGCGGGGGTTCCGGTTGGTGCTCTTGATGAGGGTGGAGAAGTGGGCGTATTTAGCAGCTTGGCGAGCATCGCGGTAGGAGGAGATGTGATGTTTTTAGGGTTAGGCGTGAACGGTGAGGCGGGTTTGTTTGTAAAGTCTGTTTCATGGTGCAGAGTTCCTGGGTGTACCAGGGGGCGGAGTGGGTGAATGAGACAGAGGAAGTTTTCCAGGGGGCAAGAGAGTCAGAAAGGATGGAGTGGAGCAGGATGGAGTTGAGCCATCAGGGGAAGAGGGGGCAAAGTCAGGGGGGAAGGCAGATGATATGAGCTGGGAGAGTGAGAGTGGGTTGAGTGATTTGATTTTACGGCAGGAAATGGAGCGCTTTTTTTTTTATTTTGCAATTAGATCCCTGCAGATGCATAACTTGGCATTGGCACATGAAACCACTCAGCCTCCCTCAGAGAAGTTATTATCCTGTCACAGCTGTGGTTCATTGCAGGTCATACTGCATCCTTTTGATCTTCACCTTTCTCTTTCGCTTCTCTTCAGAGCATTCTCAGAAATCCATGAACTGAAAGCCTCTGGCCACCCGACCATTTGACAAATACCATAGTATTTTGTATTTGTCCGCGTCACCTTGGTGTTATGTTTGACATTGCTGCAACAATGCATGTTATGTTACGCATGTCTACGACATCGCATGTTCTAATTGGTTTTGCACTCTTGATGTGAGTCGCGCATGCATGAGTTAGTTGGTTGAATAAATGGAGTAGGAAGCTCCTACTAGAGCTCTGTGACAACGCGTCTTTATTCATACATAACAGTCGCTGTCACGGATCTCAAAGCTCTGAAGGGAGTCGATCAGGGACGGCTGGTATCAATGGGCTAGTGGGGCTAAGCCCTCCCTGTCTTTTAGAATAAACATGTGAACACTATTAAAGGGGACATATCATACCACCAGGTGTGAGTGTGATTAGCCATTACAAGCCATTTTCAAAATGTGCAGCATTGTGACATCACAGGTGGGCGTGTCCATCTAGATGTGTGACGGATAGATGGACACGCCCACCTGTGATGTCACTAATCACACTCACACCTGGTGGTATGAGATGTCTCCTTTAAATTAATGAAAATATTAAAATATAATAATTACTAAAACTTAGAATTGGTTGATTTTGGTGCAACGGAGAAGCAACAGCACCAAATAATCACAAAAACGCAGGTGATACATATAGATATGTTGTGTGGGCTTAAGAAAATCAGCATCCAATTGTCGTCCAATCGTGATTGAGGTGTTATGACATACCCCCTTGATTTAGAGACCATTTGGGCTAAATGGATATAGCCCAGACCAACAGTGACTCTCACTGGTGACGGACACTGTTGGAGGCGGGAGAGAAATGTGAAAAAAACCCTGACCACAATGGCGAGCGCTAATCTACCTAATGAAGTGGACTATCTACTGACTCATCCGTTTTCGTTGATGTCTTTCGTTAAGAAAAAAAAAAAAATAAAGAGACTGGGGGCACATCGGCCAAACGATGTTCAGATAAAACAAAAGGACACGCGACAAAATCGTTCATTTTGCACCTCTTGGTTTGAAAGGAAAGACTGGCTAACGGCTAGCTTAGCTAGGAGCGCTCTCTTCCGTTTCCCTCGCGTGCTGTTCGGAGGAGACACAGCTTGGACCCAACAAGGGGTTGTGGATTTAAAACATATGTCCTGTAAAATAAAGAAACATGAATGCAGTGCAACTCACATTGGAAACTGTGTGAAGCTTTCAATGTTGGGCAAAGTAAATATTGCCTGTCAGCTGGATGACGGCCACCGCATCTCCGTACACATAGACACAACGAGCAGGTGAAGAAAAACAGACATTCGTTGTCACGGATTGTGGACTGCATGAGGTTCTGTGGGGCGCACGAGCTAGCTCTCAGGGGCTCTGAGGAACCGGCAACCTCACTCCAGCGGGCCGTGTTTTTGGACCTCGTTGACCAGTTCTCTTTTTATTAAGACAGCAGATCACCTGTCAAACGCACATGTTGCCAAGTACACGTCTAAGACTAGCCCAAACGAGTTGCAACCCCTGTGTCATCGGCAGAGTCAAGAGAGGTGCTCCAGTACACGGAAGAGGATCGAAACATTTCTCCGAAGTGCCACGGGACAAGATGGGCTTAACGCCCTAGCGATGCTGTCTGTTGAGCGGGACCTTATCCAAAAATCATCGGACTTCAATGACGGTGATTAACCTGTTTGCGACTCAGAAAGGCCGTCGATGTGAGCTTCTCTTCAAATAAGGTAGGCCCGAGCTGCCCTCATATTGATTGTATTCGGGACATGATGCTTGCTTCATAATGTTTGTGATAAAAAACAGTGCAGTTGGCAGTCGTTACAGTGCGAACACGTTTTGTTTGTGTGTGTGTGTGTGTGTGTGTGTGTGTGTGTGTGTGTGTGTGTGTGTGTGTGTGTGTGTGTGTGTTTTGTGAGAAACTTTTGCCATCAGAACATGTTTGTAGCCTACTTATCTAATTGTTTATAGAGCATTATTAATTGCTGTAACTTGGTGCTGTATCTCTGGACTGTACCTCGGATGTGATTTTGGAAAATCATTTCGTTTCTCCATTGCCTGCTGTCTCCCTGCATCCTATTTGTTGTGATTCGAGGCCTGATATTGAATTTATTCAGGACATGATGCTTGCTTCATGTTTGTGATAAAAACACGATTACAGTGCGAACACGTCTAATGTACTCTCTCTCTCTCTCTCTCTCTCTCTCTCTCTCTCTCTCTGTGCACCCCCCCCCCCCCCCCCCCCTTCCAGTGAGGATGGGACACTGGGTTACAGCGGCCCTCACAACCCACCCCTTTCAAGTGTATATTGTATATAGTTCTCTGCAAACCTATGGTGGCATCATGCCTTCAGTGTGTATATTGTATATAGTTCTCTGAAAACCTATGGTGGCATCATGCCTTCAGTGTGTATATTGTATATAGTTCTCTGCAAACCTATGGTGGCATCATGCCTTCAGTGTGTCTTAAACAACCACACATAAAAGGTTGCACATATTATATTGACATTTTATCGTATTTGTATAAATGCATACTTGACTGAAGATAGATTTATGAGTGAAGTTACCAACACAATAGGTTGGCCGTAACTCACCCATTTTAGAATCACATTCTCTCTCGTGTATAATTCCCAATTATTATTGATGTATTTGCACTTTTAATCTTGCTGAATTCTACAAGGCATATCAATTAAGTTAAAACTTAGTTCACCGGCTCCATTCGTCTTTGTAAGGAAATTTTCTCTTTTGTCTTTATTATTTTGTCAGAATGCACCAGAATGCTTAGCTTGATTGTGAAAATCAAAAAAAAATCTTCGGGGAAAGGATGCCCCCAGTCCCCCTACAGGGGGCTTGGTTTACAAACTTTTAGCCCCCTCTAAAGTAAAATTCACCAGCCGCCGCTGGAGTCGATGTATTCTGCTGTGGTCAGACCGATATAATCCTTATACCTACACAGAGAATCGTCTTCCCCATAGCTCTCTTTTGATCTGGATCATACAGCACCTAAATGTGTTGTGTAGAGCATTAACCGCAACAAACCTAATGTGCACTCGAGAATATAAAATAATCCACGACGAACATGGACTTTGGAGTTTCTGCTTGTAGTTCCACAGATGAACACAAGGTGGCACTGCGGCGAAGGTCAATGAAGGATCAATCAATGATTGACTGAACGTCATAAAACTTAATCAAGAATAGTTTTATTTTGGGTCATGCTGTTCCTTAAAACGAATTAAAACTAATTACTACTTAACGTAAATTGAGTTCCAATTTTCTTTTTCTATGAATATACTAATATTGTCTTCACCTGTAAAAAAGAAAGTTTATATGTGCCATATATCACCAAGGCTTGTTTATTATACAATTATAAAATATTTACAAAAACCATCAGCATTTTGTCTATGGCCTATAGACTTTATTTGACCAAAGCCTTGTGTGTTTCCTAAAGCAGACAGAAACCGAGGCAATCAAATCCATTATTTTGTTGGCTTTAATTTTGCCACACTCAAAATGTACATTAATAGGGTAACATAATTGAAGAGCAAGTGTATCAATGATCAATGGTTGTTCAGGGAAGACAACAGTTACAAATCACACACACTAAAGGTAAGAAAAGACAGGTGGGTGTCTACTTCAAAGTAGTTTTGCACGCAAACCTGTCCTACCTTGGATTCAAGCAAAGAAAGTCAGGGTTAGAACTGTAGTGTTCTTCTGCATCAAGAACCAGAAACCTGATGAATCAACAGCTCTTGACTCATCATGGGTTGTGTTGCAACACAGAATATACCGATATCAAAACGCACACAAAACACTGCTTCTTCAGATACTATAAGGTTTCTGAATATGTTTCAATCTCATGAGATTTAGGATGAGAGATTTCTCCCTGTTGGTCCAACAATTACATACAAATGCACTTCTTATGACAAATGTACTTATTGTAACAAATGCACTTATTGTAAGTCGCTTTGGATAAAAGCGTCTGCTAAATGTAAATGTAAATGCAAGAGAGAGCATTATAATTTATTTCTGAATGAGCTCTGAAGAACATTTTCCCTACTCTCAAATTGCTTCATGCCAGTACCCACAGAGTCATGGATTCTTGTCCAACAGTCCACTTCTGAGCGCAGAAGGGCCGCCCTGGCTCTGATGAACTCTGAGGCTTCAGTCTGTCCTCCTCTGGACAAACTGATGCTTTCTTTGTAGATGGTGTAGATGTCCAGACCAATGAAAAGGACATTCAACCCAATACCAACCGCCATCTGGGTCACAGCCCGGGTTCCGTTTGCTGCTTGCTCTGCTATTCCAGGAATTCTTGCAGCCAATCTAGCTTTATGAATTGAACGAGCACTGAAGCCAATTCCACTAACTGCAGAAACCACTCCCGCAGCTCCTTTAGCACTATCCAAATGATCCTTTCCAAATGTCTCTTCCCTCTGGTTGATGACCTCATCCAGGCACGCCTGGATTCTCTTCACATCCTCCATGAAGCACTGGAGGCCTCCGTTGGCTCTCTTCGATTGTACTTCATTGACCGCTATCTCCGTTACTGTGGTGACTGCATAGTTTACTCCACTGGTGATCCCCAGACCTACCCCTCCCACGGTCAGACCCAAAGACAGCCCAGCTGTCACCGGGACTAGAGCCAGACCTGCTAGGGTCATGACCCCGCCAAGGACCCCCACCGAGCTCCCAGTCACCCTGGAGATCTTAGAGCCCTTCTTCATCCGGTCCAGCTGGGCGGCACAGCCCTCCATCTCATCGAGGAACTGGAGCATTCTGGGACGACAGTCGCTGAACTGGTCGACGAAGCCCGACACCGACTTATCCTGGAATAGGAACACCAGTCTGAAGTCCTGGTCCCTCCTGAACGACAGAATGGAAAAGATGAATATACGTTATTAACCCTTGGAGATATTCCTGATGATTTTAAATACGAACAAACCTTTCCATTTGTATTGGTTAGAATTGATTCATTTATAACAAAACAGCCATCAAATCTCTACAGCTAGCTTAAGTTTCAATAAGTGCCCTTGGTACCTTACCATGAAACAACTAAGCCTTTGTGAATAACAACATATTAAGTCTACTTCCAGGTTAGTCAGATCTCATGGGGATGGTTCTGAATGTCAATGATATTTATAAATGTGAATGATGTGAATGAATGAGCTTCTGGGGGACGACTGCACAGAGCCTGGGCCGGCCAGAAGACACCCAAAGGCACCGTTATAACTAGTAAGCTGTTCCTAATGATTGGTCGAAACAAATATGAAGTGATATTAAATAAAACGGCCCGTTTGCACTTAATCTGAGTAAGAGAAAGTATTTTGGTATTTGTGTTTGAACTACCGATCTAAACCCTGATTTGTGGGACCACGAGGACGACTGGGAGCCGGGTCCCGGAGTGATGCTCCTGCTCACCTGAGACTGGAGAGGGCTTCGACGTGGGCCAGGGTATTCTGCAGGTCCTCCTCCGTGAGATCCTCCGCAAACTCAACCAAAGGCTGGCGGCGTCTTTTGTGCCCGAAGCCGACAGTAAAGCTGGGAATTCAAATCAAATCAATTACATTTTATTTGTGTAGCCCTTAAGCACATGTCCAGTCTCAAAGGTCTTAACAGGCCATATATATGACCCCCCCCCCTGACCCTAGCCCCCCAGAGGGCAAGAAAAAACTCCCTTAATCAGAAAGGAAGAAATCTTGAGAAGGAACGCAGAAGGAGGGATCCCTCCTCCTTCCAGGGATGGTCAGGAGGGCAATCGGTGCCGTTATTGATACATACATACATACATACATACATACATACATACATACATACATACATACATACATACAAAACATTTTAAATGACATGGTTCAGTTCAATAATACTGTGGAATACTGTGTGGGAATTGTGAATGAATCGATCAATACATCTCGAGTCGCGGTCCCAAACAGCCTACCTTGCATCCATCGTCTTACAGATATTCTCAGTGGTGCGGATGTATTTGTCCAACTCAGCCTCAAAAATGGCCACGTTGTGGAGGCTGGGCGTGAAGAAGACCTCAGCATCTCTCTTGAAGCACAGGAGGAGAGGACAGACCAGCCGGGCAGCTGAGATGATGTCCTCCACACTCTCCAGGCTGAACCCCAAAGACAGCTTCACCACCTCTTCTCCGCCCGTGAACACCTGCAGAGAAGTTACTGCGAGCTTCTCCACAGCATCCAGGAAGCAGGTGAGCATCTCCACTCCTTCCAGAGTGTTCTTCAGCACAGTAGCCAGCTCTTTCTCCAGCTCCTCGCTTTTATTGCCTGAACTCTTGGTGCGAAGGTATTCCCCAAATTGTTTGCGTTTTTCTGTAGACTTTAACACCTGGAGTAACCCACGGTTCAGTCGGCTGGCCCTCTTCTCGATGTCCCCCATCAGCTCCAGCTCTGTCTTCCTCTGGAGCCTCCATTTAAAGTTTGTGTTACAGAATGAGGTCACTGTGTCAAAGTAGTCCAGAGTGTCGGAGACGTATGACTGCAACATCTCCACCGCGTTTGGTCTGAGGATAAACAACTAGATTAACATTTGGTAACAATCACCGCTTACAGGACGTTGATTATTTCCTTCAATTCCACCTGTTAGACCACCATACAGGCAGGGCACAGAATGAGTGGAGGAATGACCAAAATAATCAGACCTGTTATAGTCAATACTCGAGATGAGGGGGGATGGCATCCCCGTTTGAAATATAGATGGTCAAAATCATCCCCCTTCTTAAACAGATATTTTATCAATGAATGTGGAAATAAACCACTATTACCACTATTTCAACATTTTGTTTTTTTCATATTGAATGGGCTAAAATACTGTGGACGAGGGGAACGTGCATATATAATGAGTCTGACACGACAATTTGTTTTAAATTGACGTAACGTCAGTCTGCATGTTCACCACACATGTGCTAGTTGTTTATATACAAACTTAAAACAAGTTCTAGAGTAGTCTGCAGAATACAGAGCCTGTGTAACATAGTATAGAATGCTATAAACTCTACGTGGACGGTTTTCCCACCCCTAATGTTTATGTCAAGTCTTGGCTTCAAAGCCATTGCTTGGCTAATGATTTCAAAGCAAGATTATGAAACTCTTTGGAAGCTACTATGAGATATGGGAGAAAGGGGTTGGCAGCATGACAGCATTGAACAAACTGGTTATTCTTATTCTTATAGTTATTCTTTTTGCTTTCTATTTTTTGTCTTGTTTTGCCACCTCAAGTTTAAGAAATGTCAGGTGGTGCTATGTATTTGTATTATTTGTATTATACGTATTATTTTCGGATTTTGTAAATGGTACATTTGTTTAATCCATTTGTTCGCGCACTTGAATTAAAATGGACTTGACTTGAGAGGATTCATGTTCATTTACGATGTTTGGTGAGGTTTTGTTTCAACATGTAATAGCTTAATTCCCAATCGATTTATAGGTATCATGAGTATAAAATTGCACTTGCATTCAGTAGGAAAATTTGTCCTCTATATTTCCCCTAACTATGAAGGAGCAGTTGTAGTCAGGCCAGCCTGGGGACCAACTCCAATTCTGAGGTGCCTTGGTCAAGATCAATGACAGGAGTATCCGACACGTAAATTATATATCAATAGCATGCATGTTGTTTTTTGAGTAATAGAATATAATGATTATCTTTGTGCTTAAACAATCAAAAGGGTACACGGTTTGTCTCCCACCATATGCGCCGTCATCAGCACAAATTATCTGTCCACTACTGAGCTGGTAGTGACAAACTCCGACACTTCGTTATTGGTTGGACAGACTCCGACAGTTCGTGATCCTCTCCTAGCTTGGGGATGGCTGCCCTGGGCCAGGCTACTGGTGCAGGCGCTAGGCCCGGTGCAGGTGCATGTGGAGGTGCTGTTGCCGGTGCCGGTGCCGGTGCCGGATCAGGAGCTGGTTCAGCTGCCTCTGGGCACCCCTCTAGCACTGCTCCTCCTGGAACGCCTCTCAACAGCCTCCGCTCAATCGTCGTCGCTGTCCACCGATTCCTCGTCCTCCCCCTCATCTCTCCAGCCTCTCAGATGGCGTCACATTCCCACCACTGGTTCCAGATGTGAGGGACCGACGTGGTCACCACGAGTATTTGGGATACGGACTCACTGGACTGGAGTGTGGGCAAAAACGAGGGGCAAATCCTTTTGGCAAAAAATAGTGAAGTTTTATTTACTTCAAAAAACAGTCCAAAAATAAATAAACCAAAATAAATCCCTTGTTCCGAAATACAAATTAATGTCTCAAAAAGAATAGCTGTTAGCGATTTAGCAGCTTAGCATACCCTGACTTAGCGTAGCATAACATGTGGTTCCTAGTACTGGCCATCACCTACCTCGGGCCACCCCGACACAGAATGACAGGAGATGGGGGGATGGGGCGGGCCTTCTTGGAGGGGGCTCTCGTGAGGGTTCTGCTTCGCGGGGTTTGTTGTGGTTACCGGTCTTGTTGTGGTTACCAGAGGCGTAGGGGTTGCCACGGCCGGACCTGGACCGGCCTAGGCCCGCCTACTTGGCAGTCTTGCCCGTCCAATCAGAGGGCTTCCTTCGTTTACTTTCACCGTCTAAAAGCGCACAAGTCAGCACTCAGCTGAGAGCTCAAAAATCAGTCAAATCGCAGTAAGCCGGCAGCTCCTGAATGTTGCTGTGAGAGCCCTCCCACTATGGAGCGAAGCCTATTTTTATTTACCATGACGAGATTAATGTCAAAATGTCTACTTAGATCTCGGAATTTCGAGAATAAAGTTGAAAAACCATGAAATATCATGTTGAGATAAATCTCGACATTTCAAGGATAAAGACAACATGTCGACATTAATCTCGATATTTCGAAAATAAAGTTGAAATATCAGCTAACCGAAATAGCTGGAAATGGGCAGAGTCACGGATATCGGTGGTTACACTTGTGTGTAATACAGAGAGGCTACGTTGTATCGCAAGATACAATTCGTACCGGAAGTTTATTAAAAAATAATGTTTTCCGAGTCTGTGCCTTACCGGAAGGCCCACGCTTCCAGGAAGTCCACACAAGTCAAGTCAAGAGGCGCCAATTTTATTTTAAACAGCCAAGTATCAAGAGGGGTGATTGTTATTTTAAATGTGTTGGCGCCTCTATTATATTATTTACGGTAGCCGGTAATTGACTTGTGTGGACTTCCTGGAAACATGGACTTGGAAAACAAGTCCACTTAATCTGAAACAGTGACTCCACTGTTTCAGATTTAATTCAACACTGTGATTTAAACAATACCACGTCATTTGTATTTCAGCTATTTGTTCTACTGGCTTTACCTTGCATAAATTCAGTACCAGGTACATGCAACTCAGGGTACGATGGTGGTAACCTCAGTAACATGCCCTCCTCCTTCCTAATACTCTCTCTCTCTTTAAGAACCCTATCCCTTGTGTCAACTCATGCTCAGGATGGCATGGGCCGGCCTGACCCGGCGAAATAGAAAGCTTTTTAATGAAAACACTTGCAGACACTGAAGAGACTCTGTATTCCAAATGACCAGTGGCCATAAGACTCTCATCATAAGATCTCATGAGACGATCACTTTGTTTACTTGGCAGCGGCATATGAAACCCTCAGCAGCCTTATCCTGTCACAGCTAGGGTTCATTGCAGGTCATACTGCATCCTATTTCTCTTCACGTGGGTACCAGAACATTCTCAGAAATCCATGAACTGAAAGCCTCCTTCCACCCCAACCATTTGACAAATACCATATTATTTGGTATTCGTTCGCGTCACCTTGGGTAGTCGTGTCACCTACATCTTATCTGAACACAATCGTAGTCTCAGGATCTTAGTTTTGTTTTGTAGAGCTGGCTAAATAGCCTTATCTCATGAATGTGAACCATGTCCTAGTTCAT
Organism: Pollachius pollachius; assembly: GCF_949987615.1. Taxonomy (NCBI): domain Eukaryota; kingdom Metazoa; phylum Chordata; class Actinopteri; order Gadiformes; family Gadidae; genus Pollachius; species Pollachius pollachius. The sequence goes on along the minus strand of NC_136944.1, from coordinate 23,009,125 downwards.
CCACATAACGCCTCTCAGAATGTCTGGTAGACATCAGCACTTGGACAACTGCCCATCATCTGAAGCTTAACCTCGACAAGACTGAGCTCCTCCTTGTGTGGGAAAGACTGCCCTCACATCGAATCTTATCCAACAAATGCGGAAATACTTAGCTGTATAATTATTTCCCTCCGTCAGTCTACAGTTTCTCTGGGATACGTTCTCCTTTGAGAATATCTCAAAGTTTTGTTGACATCGTTAGCCCACTTGAATGGTAAACAGCGAACCCAGGCGTATTCTGAAAACACATTGATACTCAACAGAAAACACAGACCATCATTTTAGGGTGAAAACATCATATCAACTAGATCAGCCTGGAACTGCTTATCGATAGCTCTAACCACTGCTCTAGTTATCTGACCAGGCCTGGAATCTCGTGATTTTAGGGGCAAGGCCACTTGTCCCACAGCGTGGCAATTTTTTTGAGGGCACAAAGGCCACAAAAAACATGATTTTGTCACATGAACACCTTTTTAATAAACAGTGTAACACTTCTAGAGAAGTTGTTCATCATTTTGCAGTTTTTATCTACATCTTGAAGAGCCCTTTTGTGATAATTCTCCCCTTATTTTTCAAAAGAAAAAAAAGTTTACTGAAGTTTTGAATTTTGCAAATGTTAAAACTGTATTATTGTCTATAAATTAGAATTTGCCATAAGTAATATATCTTTTTAAATGACACATTATAATTACGATTATTTAAAAATGACAATAACCCTCCCTCTGCCTTCATGGGGGTCGCCAGTGTTGCCAGATTGGGCGGGAAATCTCGCCCAATCTGGCAACACTGGCGGAGGCGTCACTTACTAAGCAGATTGCTGCAAAACGCTCCGCTGCGCTGAAACTTCAGAAATGCTTGAGAAAATGTTACTTGTGTGAACCCTACCACATTAATTGGTCAAAAAAGAGCTGAGCTACTCAAAAGTTATTTGATTCAGGAAAAAGCTATTTGTTGATTTTTCGAACGGTTGCATTTATTGTCAGGTTGTCTTTGGGATCGCTGTGCTGTACGGATCGGTTAGCCCGTCAATGAGAGCTCTTTAATGCTTGCATCTTTATTGGTCAAACTAATGCTACTGTTGTGTTGACCACAACAGTAGCGGACTTGACAGGAGAGGGCAGATAGGCAGGGGGAAAGAAAAAACATAACGGGCAGGCCAGGGGATTTTCAGAAGGGCATCACGGCCAGATAGCGGGGCAACGACGGCCAAATTCCTGCCCTGTACCTGACCCTCGCTATGTTTGAGGACCGATCGTAGTTCGGTCGATTGATAATTAGCTGTAGTGTTTTGCACATCCTCGGCTTATTGAGTCTGATGTGCCCTGTGACTACGGTCTTTATGACTTAGGTCTCTGTGACTTAGGTCTCTGTGACTGAGGTCTTTCTGAGTAACGTCTTTCTGGCTACGGTCTCTGTGACTACAACCTTTATGACTTAGGTTTTTGTCACTTAGGTCTTTGCGACTCTGGTCTTTACGACTACTTTCTTTGTGACTACGGTCTTTGTGAATTGGGTATTTGTGACCTTGGTCTTTGTGACTAGTATTTATGACTTAGGTCTTTGTGACTGGGATCTGTCACATATGTACGTGAATGGCAGTACTGAGTTAAGCGGGGCAACGACGGCCAAATTCCTGCCCTGTACCTGACCCTCGCTATGTTGGAGGACCGATCGTAGTTCGGTCGATTGATAATTAGCTGTAGTGTTTTGCACATCCTCGGCTTATTGAGTCTGATGTGCCCTGTGACTACGGTCTTTATGACTTAGGTCTCTGTGACTTAGGTCTCTGTGACTGAGGTCTTTCTGAGTAACGTCTTTCTGGCTACGGTCTCTGTGACTTCAACCTTTATGACTTAGGTCTTTGTCACTTAGGTCTTTGCGACTCTGGTCTTTACGACTACTTTCTTTGTGACTACGGTCTTTGTGAATTGGGTATTTGTGACCTTGGTCTTTGTGACTAGTATTTATGACTTAGGTCTTTGTGACTGGGATCTGTCACATATGTACGTGAATGGCAGTACTGAGTTAAGGTTTTTACGACTGTTTTATGACAGCGCTATGATTTATGGCAGTTAACTGCTTTACAACGTAACCCGCACATGTGTAGATCCGGAAAAGTTACCGCTGTTGTATGTGTGTTGTATGCCAGCAAATAAAGATCTGTTATAAAAGAAAAATCGACCCTCAATTATTCTACAGGGTATATATATATATACCATACTACCCACCAGCCTTCAAGGCGAGGCTTGTGTCAGACAGGCGAGGGTTCGGCGACACTGTTCATAGGGAGTCTCACTATTCAGAACCCTTTTCCTAAGGTGGTATACGAAAGACCTGGACGCTGACTGACATCACAGTACCTCGCTTCTTTCCGTCTTCCTTAACTAGAAACGTATCTTCTCAAAAAATGGAATCTCAGCATTTAACCTCTGATCAATCAGACCTTTAAACAAGACCCATTATCTTAAGGCTGTGACTAAGGAATCAACTAACAGCTCAACTCCCCATCATAAGGATACTGCCAGAAGTAACCCTACAAATACAGCCCCTACAGAGACCCTTTCTGAGGGGGTGATCTAGGGACCTGCTATCCCTCTCCCTATTGGAACTTTCTCAGTAATTTGTATCTCTAAAAGACAGGCCAGAACCACAGAGCGTTGTGGTTAGTGAACAACAGAGCGGTATGGTTAGTGAAACACAGAGCGGTTTGGTTAGTGAACCACAGAACGGTATGGTTAGTGAACCACAGAGCGGTATGGTTAGGGAAACACAGAGCGGTTTGGTTAGTGAACCACAGAGCGGTATGGTTAGTGAACCACAGAGCGGTATGGTTAGTGAACCACAGAGCGGTTTGGTTAGTGAACCACAGAGCGGTTTGGTTAGTGAACCACAGAGCGGTATGGTTAGTGAACCACAGAGCAGTTTGGTAAGTGAACCACAGAGCGGTTTGGTTAGTGAACCACAGAGCGGTATGGTTGGTAACGGTATGATTAGTGAACCACAGAGCGGTACGGTTAGTGAACCACAGAGCGTTATATGGTTAGTGAACTACAGAGCGGTATGGTTAGTGAACCACAGAGCGGTATGGTTAGTGAACCACAGAGCGGTATGGTTAGTGAAACACAGAGCGGTTTGGTTAGTGAACCACAGAGCAGTATGGTTAGTGAACCACAAAGCGGTATGGCTAGTGAACCACAGAGCAGTATGGTTAGTGAACCACAGAGCGGTTTGGTTAGTGAACCACAGAGCGGTATGGTTAGTGAACCACAGAGCGGTTTGGTTAGTGAACCACAGAGCGGTTTGGTTAGTGAACCAGAGAGCGGTATGGTTAGTGAACCACAGAGCGGTATGGTTAGTGAACCACAGAGCGGTATGGTTAGTGAACCACAGAGCAGTTTGGTTAGTGAACCACAGAGCGGTTTGGTTAGTGAACCACAGAGCGGTATGGTTGGTAACGGTATGATTAGTGAACCACAGAGCGGTATGGTTAGTGAACCACAGAGCGTTATATGGTTAGTGAACTACAGAGCGGTATGGTTAGTGAACCACAGAGCGGTATGGTTAGTGAACCACAGAGCGGTATGGTTAGTGAAACACAGAGCGGTTTGGTTAGTGAACCACAGAGCAGTATGGTTAGTGAACCACAAAGCGGTATGGCTAGTGAACCACAGAGCGGTATGGTTAGTGAACCACAGAGCGGTTTGGTTAGTGAACCACAGAGCGGTATGGTTAGTGAACCACAGAGCGGTATGGTTAGTGAACCACAGAGCGGTTTGGTTAGTGAACCACAGAGCGGTATGGTTAGTGTGCGCACATCAATCATCCGCAGCCTTCCTCTCCCTTTTACTCTTATTTCCTATATGCTAAATGGTTTGTTAATTTGAAGAGACACTTTACCTGCTGCTTAGCTTTAGTATGGGGCAGGAACAGATCACAGTTTTCCTATCTAATCAGTAAGAACATAGCTTACCTTTGGTCAAGTTGAGTGGCTACTCAGTTCTGTGTGTACCGTGCCGAACGCTGTCCGGCGGCTTAGCAGCTGGCGGCGGTCCCTTTTCTTCAATCCTGTTCGTGGCACCAAATATGCGGTGGAGCATTTGAGAAGTCTGAAGTATGAAAGACAAAGACTTTATTATCACTCATGAACAAGTAAGAACAAAGCCTGAGTTAGTGTGCAAAAGAACAAAAGAACCACTCCCCGGCAGATGCGATACAACCAGAATGTTTTCTATGAGATGGTAGTGATTGACATGGGCGAGCAGCCACATTGTTTTGTATGAGCTGGTGAAAACGAGAAACGAGGAAACAAGATTGTTTTTCAGGGTGTGTCTGAAACATTTCCAACTTCTTGAAGCAGAGTTGTGTTGAAATATGAGGGGGGGTGAGGGTTTCAGTTCGCCATAATATATACAACCACCTGATGCCGCCAATTCCATTCATAAAGCTTTATGGCACGACTATTGTTTTGAACAGTATTACCGATGCATTATTTATCTTTTTTTTGTACTTGATGGAAGTATGTTTTCTTTACCTGCGAGAGTTTTGTATTTTGTTATTACATAATAATGAAAAAATATAATTATAGATACTTTTTTTTTTATATAATTTTTTTTTTTTATAAATTGCTAGTCAAGGAGGGGCCTTATTGTTGTTAAGGCGGCCGCCCTAACCATACAGTGCTGGGGGAAACACTGACATGGTTTGAGGCGGTTGACATGTATCACAGTCTCCCCACTGTTCCCCTTCAGCCTATAGAGGCAGTCAGATATCCATTGTAGTAACACGAACGGTCCAGCATAACACCTGGTCGGCTTGGGCAATCGAGAAAATTTTGAATAGATTTAATTAAAATGCATCATCTGGCTCAACAGTGGATATATCTGCCCACACTCATCGCACTCACTCAAAAGCAGGGTCATGACCTCAAATTGGGTCTTGTCCTATCAAAATAATTCAAAAATATATTAGTTAACACTTGACTACTCAAATGCAACAAGGGTTGTTTGAGGGTGAAATGAAACACAATGGGCAAGCGAAGTGTAAGCCAATCAATGCAGTATATTTCACCTTGAATAGCAAATGGTCCTTGAAAGACTGGTACTCCTGAATTAACAAGGTTACCTTTCCGGGGTGAAACTTCTTAGCCCTTAGCTCTTATCTGTAGGTTGCGAAGGTTCTGGTCGTCACCAATAGTAGTTGCCTGTGCTCCCAAAATGCTGAACGCCCCCAGGATACCCAGACACTGAAACCTGGTTTCCATGTTCTCCATGAGGCCACTGACCTATAACAGGGAAGGAAAACACGGAAGCTCAGATTCTTGGCACAGCAAACATTAACATAATATGACAGTGATGAAACTAGCAAATCTCAAACCAGGTTTTGACTCGACAACCATTAAGTTCCGCAACAACTTTACATTTTGTATCCATTTCTGTATAAATGTACTGCACACATGTTACATTACATTTAGTCATTTAGTAGACGCTTTTATGCAAAGCGACTTACAAGGGAGAAGTACATTCAAGCTACATTGCTTTACAATTACATACTTCACATTCACCCATTCATTCAGTCGCTCACTCACACACCGATGGCGGAGGCTGCCATGGAAGATGCCAACCTGCACATCGGGAGCAGTTTGGGGTTCAGTGTCTAGCTCAAGGACACCTCGGTCGGGTCAGAGAGAGTGGGGCTCGAACCAGCAACCCGCTGGTTACAAGACGTTGAACCACAGAGCAGTGTGGTTAGTGACGGTATGGTTAGTGAACCACAGAGCGGTATGGTTAGTGAACCACAGAGCGGTATGGTTAGTGAACCACAGAGCAGTATGGTTAGTGAACCACAAAGCGATATGGTTAGTGAACCACAGAGCGGTATGGTTAGTAACGGTATGGTTAGTGAACCACAGAGCAGTATGGTTAGTGAACCACAGAGCGTTATTGTTAGTATGGTTAGTAAACCAGAGAGTGTTATGGTTAGTATGGTTCGTGAACCACAGAGCGGTATGGTTAGTGAACCACAGAGCGGTATGGTTAGTGAACCACAGAGCGGTATGGTTAGTGAACTACAGAGCGGTATGGTTAGTGAACCACAGAGCGGTATGGTTAGTGAACCACAGAGCGGTATGGTTAGTGGACCACAGAGCGGTATGGTTAATATGGTTAGTGAACCACAGAGCGGTATGGTTAGTGGACCACAGAGCGGTATGGTTAGTATGGTTAGTGAACCACAGAGCGGTATGGTTAGTGAACCACAGAGCGGTATGGTTAGTGGACCACAGAGCGGTATGGTTAATATGGTTAGTGAACCACAGAGCGGTATGGTTAGTGGACCACAGAGCGGTATGGTTAGTATGGTTAGTGAACCACAGAGCGGTGCCAACCTGCACATAGGGAAAAATTTGGGGTTCAGTGTTGCTCAAGGACACCTCGGTGGGGTCAGAGAGAACGGGCTCGAACCAGCAACCCACTGGTTACTAGACTAGATGTTGACTAGACGCCCAAGGAAGAGGAGGGGTGCCTGCGTCCTTGATGCGCTTGAGGGTCTGAATAGTGATGGGTACCTAACATTTTAGAGTTCTGGTTAAAAAACAGTCCCTCTTTGTTCACGTATCTGAATGAAACAATAAACACATTTAAAAGGGGGAAACGGTAGAACAAGAACTTGCCTGACAACTGAAAATCAAACCTAAATAATTATAATAATGACACCAACTACTCTGCTCCCCCCTCCATGCCCCTTTCTTTCACTGCTCTTGTACTCACTTGCTTGCCCTCTCTCAGTAGAGACTGGCTCTTTTTCTGCCCCTGTAACAACTAGCTGCCCTCCCTGATTGTCTGCCCCTGTATCGATAGAATCAGCTGTGGCTATGTTTCCTTCTGTCCAAGCTGTCGCTTCTATCAAATTGAGGAAATTTCATTACGGCAGATGGTCTCAGACATAAAAAGAAGTCAGGCAGCCTACAAGAAAGTCTAACTATGCTAGCTTGCTAAACATTTAAGTAGCAGCTATCATTTATTGTCGACATTTTTTTCAAACATAAAAACAATAAAAACAGGATTACCAGAAGCTAACACAAAAATACAGTGAAATAAATACTTAAATGTTCTCTTCTTAATCAACGTTACTTACCAACAAATATTTTTCAAATAGCCTTCTGGACAGGTAGAAGTTATTGTCTGTTCCTCAGCCTTCGTTTTGACATACCCGAACTGTCAAACTCGTGCGGAGGGGGGCTGGGCGCAGGGGACGCCTTGCCATGGCGACGGGGGAAAACAGAACGTTGAAGAGCCAAACAAGCCGCGTGGATTTTCTCTTATTAAGCGCTGCTGCCCACCTGTGTAGGCCTATTATTAGAGCTGCTAGTGAAGTCCGTTTGCCTAGGTAAAATGATTCTGGGCGCATGTCGAAACTATGGCGGCCGAAATTAGACTATGGCGATGAGCCATAGTCTCGTCAATGTGTGGGAAACACTGACCCAGACTCTGAAACCTGGTTTCCACGTTCTCTATGAGGCCATTGTTTGTAAGGACTGGCAACCTGTAATGAACAGAGAAGGAAAAGACGGGAGCTCAGATTCTTGGCACAGCAAACATAATATGACAGTGATGAAACTAGCAAATCTCAAACCAGGTTTTGACTCGTCAACCACTAATTTCTGCAACAACTTTGCATTTTGTATCCGTATGAATGTACTGCAGTCATGTTACATTACATGGCTGCCATGCAAGGTGCCAACCTGCACGTCGGGAGCAGTTTTGGGTTCAGTGTCTTGCTGAAGGACACCTCGGTGGGGTCAGAGAGAGCGGGGCTCGAACCACTAACCCGCTGGTTACTAGACGACTCCTCAACCATCTGCGCCAAATGTTCATTCAACACCATCCCAAATGTTCACAAATCTTGAACACTGGTCCTCCCGTGGCAAATCGTCAGTGCCCTGTCCTTTCCTATGTCTCTCCTCCTCATTGTGCCTGGACAGATGTCCAAGTTAGTGATGGGAACCTAAAGTTTTAGAGAATTCACATGAAACTAAAAGTGTTTACAAAAACAAGGGGCAACAAACAAAAGCACATAAAAACCTAACAAAAAAGCAATATCTTACAGCATAGCTGGTCCTTGATGTGAAGGAAGTTCACATTTGCCCTTTGGAAGTTCTTGGACGGCCGTGCAAGGTGCACGGCCGTCCAAGAAATTGCCTGTTTCTCTGATCAATCTTGAAATCAGAAAATGTAAAATGTTTTATTACCTAGACATAACTGGATAAATACATTTAACTTTGTATTATTTGTTTAAGTACTGACCTTTAGCCTATGGAAGCAGTCAAACCCCAGGAGTTTGGCCAGGCTTAAAGGACAATTCCGGTATTTTGATCATTTAGCCCCCTTCCTGGTTTGTCTAGGATGAAATAGAGTGGTTAACACCGAAATTTTGAATATTGGTCCTGTCTCAGGTATTTGGCTCATTTAGAATCGCCCCTGCCTGCTTCACAATGGCTGGCTATGAGAATTCACAAACCTACCCTAAACGTTCGTTTTCAGAAATATGAAACCCACTGAGTGGTAAGTGGTGTTTGTTGATGTTCCTAATCAAGTATAGTAGCGAAATACAGTTTCTGTCTTGTTTTATTTGGCATTTTGTAAATCCATTGAAACGGAAACTGGACCGGAACCGGAAACGGAAAGGGGGCTGGTTGTAGTCTTTTCGCTCGGTTCTAGCCCTACTGTTGAGATGGAAAACCGAACGAAAAAAGCATACAACCAGCCCCCCTTTCCATTTCAAGTTCCGGTCCGGTTTCCATCTATGTTCAAAATACCGGAATTGTCCTTTTATAGTTTACTGTAATTGGTGTGGCGGGCAATCTCAGTTTTAACAAGCCAATACAGGCATTTGAAGCCTCTGATCATTGCCTCATGCGCCATAATAACCATGGGATTGAAACAGGACATGACGGAGTAGGCCACCCTGATTTAAACAATGACAAAAAAAACAACTTCTAAACCCTCTACACACTACCCATTCACCTAAATCAGAAAAAAATGCTTGATTTGAATGGGTCTGTTGATGTAATTAGAGAAAGGCTAATATATTACCATTGATCTGCCCCATTGTCTCGTCAATGTGTGGGAAACTGGTCCTGGCCATACAGCTATTAATTATTGAACTGTAGCCTGGAAAGTCTCCCCTCTGTCCAGAGCCGGCGCTGGCCGTTTCGGCGCCCTAGGCGACTCGACATCAGCTTGCGCCCTGGAAAGGTCTTCAGAGCGGGGGGTGGGGGGTGGGGGGTGGGGGGCACCCTGGCGATTGCTCCCGCGCCCCCTCCCTTCTCCGTTGGTTTCGTATATTTTAATTGACTAATTAAGGGCGCCACCAGTGGGCGCCCCCAACACATTTGCCGCCCTAGGCAGTCGCCTAGGTCGCCTATGCCGAGCGCTGGCCCTGCCTCTGTTTGACAGCTACACGGGAGGAGGAAGTTACCTCAGGGTTATAGACTGAGGCACCTGCTGCCTCAACCTCCTTCCTTTATCTTTCATATCTCAAACACATCAATTACCCTTAGGCTTAGGAGAGAATGCAAAAGCCATTCATGGAGCTAAAGTACAAAACATCGGCACACTTACTGTCGACCACACATAAAGGTTATCTCCTATTAAGAATTTAATAAACCAGGAGGAAATGCTAGCACAAAAGATACAAGGAATCCTGAGCCCTAATGAAACAGAATCACAAACAAGTCTTGTTGGTACAAAACTGTCTACAAATGAATCATGTGTCAATTGCCGTGTTCTTGAAGAACGTAGTCAAAACTGGATCGCTTTTAACTCACTTTATTTGTTTAAGTATTTCGGTATGTTAACTATGAAGCAAAAGGAGGGGAATTGCAACAACGTGGCTGCCATGGGTTTCTGCCCTGATCTGACTCCCGCTCCGCGTTTGTTTCAAGTAGGCGTGGCCTATGTGACGTATTGGTTCTGGCTTCCTCACCTGTCTTAATGTGCTGCCATCTGTGGCTGGAGTAGTTATTACAGCTTGTATGTTTGATCCTGCTCCTTTGTGGCTATGTGGGGGTAATGCAGCTTATATGTTTGATCCTGCTCCCATGTGGCTATGTGGGGGTAATGCAGCTTATGTGCTTAATTTACGTAACACAAGTGAACCTGAGTTTCCATTTAGTTGTCTCTCTGGTTTTGTGTCACTTTCCTTGCTGTGTAGAATGAAAGTCCTGGAACCCCCAACGGACGCCTGAATGTAGAATGAAACGATATCCGTGTGTATATTTGATTTTCCAGAGAGAAAGGAGCTGAGACAGTTCATATGTCTCAGACAAACAGGATGGACACATTAAACAAGTCCTGGAACCCCCAACGGACGCCTGAACTGGAAATGAGGAGGGAGGTCCCAGGTAGGCCAAACCTGTATTCAAGTCTATTACCCCCTTTCCACCAACGCAAACCCAGTGCTGGTGCTGGGCCGGTGCTGGTTCAGTGTTGGTTCAGTGTTGGTTCTACACGCCAATTCCCCAAGAACCAGAAGGATTTCCCACAGACTTTAGGGCTAGAGGACAGCCACGTCAACGCGTCAGAGCGTACAACCCCTTTGTCCTAGCAACGCGTCAGAACGCCAAAAAATCTAAATAAAGACAGTGTTGCAATCCTACTGCTCCTGGCATTCCAGACATACTCTTCCATTCAAAGACGTGTCTTTACTTCCAGTCGTGATTGCCACGGACACCGATTACGTTCAAGAAGAAAGGTAACTATCTAGCATGTTTTGATTTTTATGATAAATACACGTAAATGTACTCTTACTTTGCACTGCAGGATTGCTGCTACACTTTTTAGCGGTCTAACGATAGCCAAGCATCACCATCGTCCATGATAAGCTATATGCTGATTTACAGCTGACTTGGATCATTCAAACAAACTAAATGGTACGTGATTATTGTACTCTTGCAGATATTATTGCGGTTGATGTTTTGTTTTTTTATTACGACCACTGTTGTTTTGTTTTCATTTCCATGTTACTCTCCAGTCTCTCGTCTCGTCTTTTTAAAAAAAGAGGCGGAAAAGGTTTTCTTTTCGCTGTCACGATAATCCCGCCCCCAGTGGTACCAGTAGTAGACGTCACTGGTTCTTGTTTCTGGACCAGTGTGGAGTGGTTGCTGAGTTGGAATCTGTTTGTCTGGCCCAGAGCCAGGATTATTCTGGGGAAAAGCTAAGAACCGGTTTGAGATGGAGGCTTGGCTCCGAACCAGCACTGGAACCGCCTCGGTGGAAAAGGGGTATATATGAAGTTGAATACTTTGGAGCCTTCAACCCTTGCTCAGTACTTGTGGACGTGTGGAACTGTATGGACGCTGTGTCTCCTTCCTGAAACTCTCTCTCTCTTTAAATCTCAGTGTTCAATTACATCTGAAACAGTCGGTCACTTGCTCTTTAAAATGGCAAAACAGGAAGAAGCCTTGCCCGCACTAAAGTAACTTTTCATCTTATTTCTACTTAATTTCTTCCTGTAACCTACTTTTAAGGATACTGCATTGTCTACGAAGACAGGCATGTTTAAAGGAACAATTGTTTTGAATTAAGATAAGTATGTACTACTTAATCAAGTTATGCTAATTTTACCTCTCATCTTTCTCAATTCAACACAAAGTCTTGCTTCCGCAGTAAAACTTGCTTTGTTCAATTAGTTTATATATAACTTGGGCCAATTATATTTAGTCGAGGTATTTCATGTTATTCTAAGTTTCAAACTAATCTTAATTGGGCACCAAAATATATATAATTAGGTGAGTGCTGCATGCAGCGCTCAACTATTGTTCTCCTTTGGTTTTATTCTATATTATATTAACCGATGTAAGTCGCTTTGGATAAAAGCGTCTGCTAAATGCCCTAATTGTGATTGTATTCTTTCTTTCTTTCTCTACGAACTTTGGGACCTATCTACTTCCACAAATTCTTAAAATAATTGAAACTTTTAAAGATATTGTACTTTTAAAATAAAAAATGTTACAATGTAAGGTAATTGGAGGACGACGATGCCGTCCGCCCATTCACTGACACTTTAACTACTTCAGACTTCGTAACTTCGTCAATTTTTTACTGTTAACCTTTGTTCAAGGTTGTTCAAACATTTAACAAATCAACACACTTGTACTTTCAAGTATTTCGAAACAGAATTTTGATAACATTTATACTTTTTTCTGAATCAAAGTTTAACAGTTTAATTCCATACCCGCTTTGTATATTATCAGTTGGTCTCATTGACTAATGGTGTGTTCCTGAATCCTCGAACGCCAGACTTCCGAGTCGAAAGTCGAAGATCTCCCAGCTTTCTTGCGGCATTTCTCGAAGGCACGCCCTCTTTTTGCCTTCATCTTTCGAAAATCAGAGAGTCGGCCGAGAGCAGTGATGACCCTCTCAACAAAATGGCAGGGCCCGTGAAGAGATTTTTTTTAGTTCGTAGCGGAGCCTGAACAGCATTAATATTTAACCTAGAAACACAATGTCCAGCTTAAACGGTTATGGTATTTCGTGTTACACTTGCGCTAAAATAATTAATCAATTGGAAATGATTAATTATTATATTGGGGATGATTGTTATATATCGTGCGTTTGTGTGTTGGGACCCCGTTCATGGCTAGAGAGGAGGTGCTTGCTACATATCCGGTTTACTTCCATAAACACACACACACACGCACGCACGCATGTGTAGCGGTTGGGTACTCTCTCTCGTTGCGTTGTGTGAATGACACGATGAAACCTTTGGCAGCCAGCCGTTTATTCTGGTTCTTGGTTATACCTGGTTATATTTTCAACAGGGGAAAATCACGGATGATAAACTTTAAAATGGCAGCCTCTCCCAGCCGGGGTACACGTCGACTGACCATTTGCATGAAAATAAATGCATCACACAAAACACTTAACGTTACACTAACATAACGACCCACTAAATATGTATCTGAATGAACATAGTGGCATACCTGGTTATATTTTCAACAGGGGAAAATCACGGATGAGAAACTTTAAAATGGCAGCCTCTCCCAGCCGGGGTACACGTCGACTGAGGAGAGTCACGCGTGCCCAGTTAATAACCCCCGCATTCCACTAGAGGGAGCTCTAGCACTCCCACGGCCACAGCCGCGCAAGGGTCCTACTGGCAATGGCAAGTGGGAAGCACCAACCCGCTACACACACACACAAAACAGATTCATGAAATAAATGTTTTTCATCCTTTGGTCGAATAAATAAGGAAATAAAATTCAGTCTTTCTGCTTTTTACATATTTGGTATACACGTTTAATAAACGATGTGTGAGCTTCTGGATAGTAGAGGTATAGGTAACAGGTGCCTCTGTCTGTAACCCCGAGGTGCCTTCCTCCACCACCGTGTACCCCTGTCAGATGGAGGGGAGAGCTTCCAGCCTACAGCTAAACAGTTAATAGATTTATGGCCAGGACACACACATACATGATTGAATGATTTCCACCTGTTTAATTTGACCATCTCTGAGTGAATGAGTTATGTTTAACACAAACATAACTGCAACTGGGCCGGTTCTCAGTAATATGGGTAGTATTATGCAGCGGTGTGATGCCTAAAGGTAATTAAGTTCCTCTGGTCCCAGTTCCTTGGTTTCCTTCTGAATCAGGGTTTACAGAACTAGAAGGTTCTTACAATATTCAAAAGGAAAAAACACAAGCAACTCACAAACAACACAACTATGATGGACTGGAGATAAACTGTTTCCTTGTTCATGTGTGTACTTCTTTGATCCTCAAGGGCTATGATTGAAGAACATCAGACTACAGACTAAAGAAACACTAGTCACTGAAATGCAGGGTGTGATCCAAGGTTAAAGGGGACCAACAGCCAAGAACTAGTGAACCCTGTAGCAGGAGAAACAGGAACCACAATAAGGAGGTGATGATAATGGACGCAGACCCAGACACTCTAGCAGGTTGGCAATGAAGAAGCCTTTAATGAGTGGGATGTCACATTAAAGAATACAAATACAAACTTCAAAGGAAGGTTTAGATTGGCAGATTAAACATTGAATCATAAAACCACTAACATAATTCACACAGACTTTAAACAATTGATAATATTTTGTCTGGTGCCAGAAAATAATTCAGCTCTTTCTAAACATCTGCAGAATGCAATTAAACTAGATATGTGACTGTGTCTTCAGGATTTAAAGGCTGCTCCAGTAAACTCAGGCCCCGTTTGGACTCCAGCAGCCCACGGAGCAGGGCCTTGTGCATCGTCTGCCACGCGTCGAGCATCGAGCACAGGAGGGCCGCCCTGGCTCTGATGAACTGGGAGATGGCACTCTTGTCCCCTTTGGCCAAACTGATGCTGTTCTTGCAGATGAGGAAGATGTCTAAACCGAGGAACAGAGCGTTGAGGGTGATGAACCCGGCCCTGACGGCCTTGGAGAGGGCGGCCGGCCCACGGGCCGCCGCCATCCCTACGTCATCAAGGCCGTCCACAAGGACATCTATACCTTTGCCAATTGTACATATATTTCCGACAACCTTGGCTCCTCCCTCTAACGCATGACCATAATCCTCTCCTAATACCTCTTCCCTCTGATTGGTCAACTCATCCAGGCACGCCTGGATTCTCTCCACATCCTCCATGAAGCTCTGGAGGCCTTCACTGGCTCTCATCTTCTGTACTTCATTGACCGCTGTCGCCGTTACTGTGGTGACTATACCGTTTACACCACTGGTGACCCCCAGACCCAACCCCCCCAAGGTCAGACCCAGAGACAGCCCAGCTGTCACCGGGGCTAGAGCCAGACCCACAATAGCCATGACCCCGCCCACGGCCCCCACCGAGCTCCCAGCCACAGTGGAGATCTTGGAGCCCATGCTCATCCGGTCCAGCTGGACGGCACAGCCCTCCATCTCATCGAGGAACTGGAGCATTCTGGGATGACACTCGCTGAACTGGTCGACGAAGCTGGAGACTGACTCCTCCTGGAATAAGAACACCAGTCTGAAGTCCTGGTCGTTCCTGAACGACGGAATGGAAAATATGAAAAAATACGTATTAACCCTTGAAGATATTCCTGATGATATTTGTAAATGACCCATATAATTTTGTTTTATCATATTTTATATTATTGAGATTGGTTTATAGTGCCTTGGATATCACATTTGTTCATTCAAACTTGTATGGTGCCCTAAATGTGTTTCTGATTAATATTCATAGCGAATTTTACTTGCACCTTGTTGTGTGACCTTTATTTTGAAAGGCCACAGAGACGTTTACCTGCCGTCTCTCGGTGCGCGACTCAGACGGAAAGGAAGGTTTAAGAGGTGAACACGTTTGTTCATGCTTAGAACTGTTCACAAAACATATGAAGCATTGTTCATCCCTTTAATAGCACCTAGCTGGAAGGCGAACAGGTATGTGTGTTGATAAACTGTGGAATTAAGTTCTGTTACGTTTTGTTTTTGATATATGTGTAAGAGTATGCATTTTTGGAGTTAGCTAATGCTAGCTAGTGCTATTCACCTCGTGGTGGTAGCTAGCTGTGGGGAAAGCATGGTCATATTACGAGTGCATGATTGTGCCTTTTTATTTGCTTTCAGCTCTTACGGTGTATCTGTGGTGTGGATGTGTGAAAATAAATGGTTGATACCGCACCATGGGCCATCAGTCATCTTTATGGAGTGCATCGCTAATTAAAGTCTGAATAAAGTCCAGCTGGGAATGCTACAGTAAGAGCTAGACCCTTCATCAACCCTGCCACCACGCTGCCAGAGAGGAGAGGTCTACGAAGACGATCCACGGACCCAGGTTGCAGCACGACTAGGGGAGACCGGGGATAGATGTCCCACGGCCGACACCTCATGTAGGGAGCAACTCGGCTCCATTCTACGGGTCTTCTAGACAAAGGGACTTTAAGTCATCGTGCAGCTGGCTTAAAGGTTTGGTGTGACGGTCAGACATTAAAGGTATGGAACATTTAATTGACTGGAAAGGAACGATTCATCTTCACTAAGAACATTCATATTCATCTGTAACGGTTTAAGAAGAAAGAAATTAAGAAGAAAATTATTTCAACAAAAATGGACATTTATTGAATTTTCTTCTACTAAATGTAAAGCTTATAGGACCTTTAAGAAAAAATAAGGTACTCTTCACACAAAGAAAAAACAAGTGAATTTTGTGACTTTGTTTATGTTTATTGACTGCTATGCTACTGTACATTTTCTGATCATCCTTCCTGTTAACTCCAAATAGAAAAAGAAAAAAAAAGAAAAAGGGGTGTTTCAATGTGTAACAATGTACAGTCTAAATGTTAACTGAATTTTGTATTAATTGGAGAGGTTGATTTCATTTTAACATTGCAGTCAATCATTTAACAATCAGCCTACAGTAATAGGCTCTAGTCCTCTGAGTGGTCTGTATTTATGTCAGATTATCTGCTCCTATCTTCGTGTAGTCTAAATATTAAGGATTCTTCTTCCCGCTGTACAGTCTATAGGCTATTGTAAAGACGAACATTTTATCATATCAATAATGGCAGAATTGAATATTAAAGGAGCAGAGAATCCTACCCCACAGTCAGAGCTAGAGAAACAGATAGATAGCCTACAGCATAAAATAGGAAGGCTTAAAGGGGCTCTTGATGAAACACTGGTGACTACAGAGAGAGAACGTTTAGAGAAGGAAATTCAAAGTAGAGAAGAAACATTAAATAGCCTCCAAGGTCAACTTCAAGAACAGGAAGAGGATAGCCGCCGACGCTCAACTCGAACAAAAATCCTGACTCCAAAAATGCTTGAACTTCAACAAGATGAGGTGAAGAAGAAGGAAAGAAAGATCCTCACAGCGTATGAAAAATGGAAGAGTCAAGCCCGTGAGTCAAGAGAGCAGTTAAAGAAAGACCTCAATGAAAGTGAGCTGGCATCTCTGCTCGATGCTCTGGAGAAAGATAAAGAGTCAGTGGTGAAAACATATTCCGAAGCACTAGTTCACTTCACACCGTCAGCCGTATTGAGAAACCATGTTGACGCATGTGAGGCAGCTACAACAGAAATTAAGAAAATCGCCTACGAGAGGATTGTAGACATCGATTTAGATTTTGATGCAGAACAAGCACAGCGCCGTCTCAAGGAGCTACTGAAAAACGGCTATGCGCGCTCCGTTTATGGATCCACTGTCTCTAGAATGTCAAAGTCAGTCAACGGTTCTGAAGACACTACTTTAACAGCCAAACGCATGAACGCTGCAGCAGAGCTTGCCGTGAAGGAAGTTGAGTTGGAAGGATTTCTGGAGGAAGAGAAACAAAGGGAGAAGATCCAACTTCTAGAAGAGCAACAAAGGACACTAGAGGAGCAACAAAGGAAGCAGCTTGAAGTTGAAAAACGCGCTCTTGAACGCATACAGGCCGAGAAGGAAATCAAGGCAGCTCGGGCCAGACTACAAGTCTACAACCAGGAAGCTCCACAAGAGGGCAGCGTCCACTCCTCAAATAGTCATAGTGGCTCCATAGCTCCAAGTAGACAACCCCCTAACGTCACAGTCTCGTCATCTGAGCTAAATATGTCGTCCCTAGCCAGGGCCCTCCAAGATAGTATGGCCCTAAATAGACTTCCAGTGCCAGAGCCATCAGTATTTAATGGTGACCCTATCCAGTTTATTGAGTGGAAAACTTCATTTATGTCACTCATTGACTCAAAGGCCATCTCCTCAGCAGATAAGCTTTATTATCTGAGGAAGTATGTAGGCGGTCCAGCTCGTAAGACACTGGAAGGGACCTTCTATAGAAATGATAGCGAGGCTTACAGGGACGCTTGGGACAAAATGAACCACAGATATGGCCACCCCTTTGTTATACAGAGAGCCTTTAGAGATAGGCTGACAGAGTGGCCGAAAGTCCAACCTAAGGATGCAGAGGGGCTTCGGGACTTTTCAGATTTCTTGAACGCCTGTCAAGATGCAATGTCACATGTGAAAAACCTTGAAATACTGAACGACTGTGAAGAGAACAGGAAGCTAGTCCACAAACTGCCAGACTGGATAGCATCTAGATGGAACAGGAAGGCTACGGAAGCCTTGGACTCAATTCGAGAATTCCCCAGTTTTAAGGACTTCACCACCTTCATAGCAAAGGAGGCAAGGATTGCCTGTAATCCGATCACCTCACCATATGCCTTCCACAACTCCGAGTCTAGCCCAGCTAAAAGGAATAACAGGGACCCCAAGAGGAACAAGGCGAGTGTTCTGAGTACTCAAACCGAAACCAAAGCCGACGGTGAAAGGCAAAGGCCAGCGAAGGGGAAGGAAAAGCCCCCTTGTGCGTTCTGTCAAGACACTCAACACAGGCTACACGGATGTCCCAAGTTCATCGCCAAGACTCTGGCAGAGAGAAGAGAATTTGTGAAAGACAACAAGCTCTGCTATGGCTGTACCAAACCTGGCCATAGTGCAAAGGACTGCCGACATAGACATTCCTGCAACACCTGCAAAGGCAAACATCCAACCTGTCTTCACGATGAAAACTATGTAAAAAGGGAACGGTCCAAACCTTGGGAAACCATATCCCCAAGCAACACACATCGAACAGATCCTGCCACGACTGCGATGTCACATGCCGTCACGACTGGACAGTCTACCAACACGTCGATGATTGTGCCTGTTTGGGTGTCATCCAAGAATAACTCACAAACTGAAAAACTTGTCTACGCCCTGCTGGACACACAAAGTGACACCACATTCGTCGACGAGGAAGTGAGCAAAACTTTAAAGGTAGACTCCTGTCCAGTAACACTGAAGTTAACAACTATGATAGGATGTGACACCATTGTGAAAAGCCAACGAGTTTCGGGGCTTCGTATACGAGGTTACGAGTCCCCCATCCACATCGACCTTCCTCCTGCCTACACGAAAAGCTGTATTCCAGTGAACCGCACCCACATTCCTACAAGCGAAACGGCCAGACAATGGAATCATCTCTCCACAATCGTAGACAAGATTCCACCGCTGCAGGATTGTGAGGTTGGTCTTTTAATAGGATACAACTGTGCAAGGGCAATGGCACCAAGAGATGTAATATCAGGAGGAAATGAAGAGCCTTACGCAGTTTGTACCGATCTAGGATGGAGTATAGTTGGATGCTCTTCGCCATGCCTTGACGCTCCAAGTGTGGCAAGAAGGTGTTTCCGGATAGCTGTCAAGGAGCTCCCTCCAGTCACCCCTGCAGATGCTATTCGTGTTCTGGAATCCGATTTTAAGGATGCCAAGGAGGATGGGAAAACGGTGTCCCAGGAAGACATCCTGTTCCTGGACAAACTGAAAACTGGCATCAGGAAAAATAGCCAAGGTCACTACGAAATGCCCTTACCCTTTAAGGAGAGACCCAACTTACCTGACAACAGACAGCTTGCCGTCGTTCGTCTCAACCATCTCAAGAGGAAGCTGTCGAGGGATGAAAGGTACAAGGAACAGTACATCAAGTTCGTGGAGGATGTCATAGAAAAGGGTGACGCAGAGGAAGTCCATGATGGTGGGAAGGAAGGAGAAAAATGGTACGTACCTCATCATGGCGTCTACCACGCCAAGAAGCCAGACAAGCTGCGCGTGGTATTCGACTGCTCCGCCAAATACAAGGGAACCAGTCTAAATGATCATCTGCTCACCGGACCCGACTTGATGAACAATC
The DNA here is from genome assembly GCF_949987615.1 of Pollachius pollachius. Lineage (NCBI taxonomy): Eukaryota > Metazoa > Chordata > Actinopteri > Gadiformes > Gadidae > Pollachius > Pollachius pollachius. Next base: position 22,989,409 of record NC_136944.1, on the reverse strand, counting down.
TCAATGGTGTTCTCCTTCGCTTCCGACTACACTCCACGGCGTTGATGTGCGACGTAGAAAGGATGTTTCACCAATTTCATGTGAGCAAGATGGACCAGGACTATCTGCGCTTCCTTTGGTGGAGGAAAGGAGATCTCAGCGCGCAGCCTCAGGAGTACCGTATGAAGGTGCATATCTTCGGCGCTGCCTCATCGCCTGGTTGCGCAAACTATGGCTTGAAGTATTTAGCTACCGAGAACAGAGACCTATACCCTCTAGGTTCACAGTTCATTATGAGAGACTTTTATGTCGATGACGGGGTCGCAAGTATAGACAGTACGGAAAAGGCTATTCAGCTCGCTCAAGAAGCCAGAGAACTTTGTGCCCTAGGTGGTCTTAGGCTCCACAAATTTGTGTCCAACGACAGAGCTGTCTTAGAGAGCATACCATCATCTGAACGTGCATCAGACATTAAAGATCTCAACCTTACCTTTGATGATCTACCTGCAGAAAGAGCATTAGGTATCCAATGGCATGTCGAGTCAGACTGCTTAAAGTTCAACGTCAACCTCAAGGACCAACCTGCAACACGAAGAGGTATACTGTCTATGGTTGCCTCCTTGTACGACCCCTTAGGGTTTGTCGCCCCATTCTTGCTAATCGGAAAAGGAGTGCTGCAGGAAATGTGCAGACAGGGAACGGGTTGGGATGATCCCCTGACTGAAGAACTTCGTCCACGGTGGGAGAGATGGAAAAATGACCTTACCAACATGGAGAAGATAGACATCCCCCGGAGTTACGCACCTGCAAACTTTGGAAGGGTTACGAGACAAGAGATACACCACTTCTCCGATGCAAGCATGATTGGCTACGGGCAGTGTTCATACCTGAGACTCAGAAATGAAGAAGGAGACATCCACTGTGCCCTAATCATGGCAAAGTCTCGTGTTGCTCCTACGAAGGTCACCACAATCCCGAGATTAGAGCTAACAGCTGCAGTCATCTCAGTGAAGACCAGCAATGTGTTAAAAGAAGAACTTGGATACGCTGATGCCAAGGAGTACTTCTGGACTGTTTCTAAAGTCGTTATAGGGTATATTAACAACGAGGCTCGACGTTTCCACACGTTCGTGGCCAACCGCATCCAGAAGATACACCTCAGCACGTCTCGACAGCAATGGAGATATGTACCCACTGACCAAAATCCGGCGGATCACGCCTCCAGAGGCCTAACCATCAGTGAGCTGATATCATCAGACTGGTTCCAAGGACCTGCGTTTTTATGGGAAAGGGAAATCGGCCTCTCAGAGGAGGTGATCTCGGAACTGCCACTTGGAGACCCAGAAGTGAAAGGCGCTCAGACACTGAGCACAGAAACTACAGAGCAAGACTCCCTGGCAGATCGGCTGTCAGGGTTCTCATCCTGGTCCCGGGCTGTTAGAGCAGTGGCGCGTATCCTTCGACGAATCAACAAAGACAAATCCAATGGTCTCTCTACAGTGGAGGAACGAGAGGACGCGGAGCGCCTCATAATCAAAGATTTACAGAGACAGACATATCCAGAGGAATTGAAGTTTCTGAAGAAAGGCTCTCGGCTGCCACTCCACAACGAGATGCATCGCCTCGACGCCTTTCTGGACAATGATGGTGTGATCAAGGTGGGAGGTAGACTCGGTGACTCAAATCTCCCTCACGCAGCCAAACATCCTGCGATCATTCCGAAGGAACATCACGTCACGAAGATGATCATCGTCCACTGTCATGAAAAGGCTAAACATCAAGGTAAAGGAATGACCATCAACGAAATCAGGTCAAAGGGCTACTGGATATCGGGGATTGGTCGAGCCGTGGCATCTCATCTTCGCCAATGTGTGATGTGTAGAAAGCTCAGGAGACACACAGAAGAGCAAAGAATGGCCGATCTCCCACCAGAGCGTTTGGATCCATCTCCACCATTTACATACTGTGGACTGGACTGCTTTGGACCCTTTTACACCAAAAAAGGACGGCGTGTGTGCAAAAGATATGGCCTTCTCTTCACCTGCTTCTCCTCCAGAGCCATTCATATCGAAATGCTGGAGGACATGTCAACAGATTCCTTCATAAATGGACTGCGCTGCTTCATTGCCATACGTGGTGCAGTGCGCCAGATAAAATCTGACCAAGGAAGCAACTTCCTAGGAGCTAAAAATGAACTGAAGGAAGCTCTTAAGGAAGTTGATATTGACAAACTGGCAATCTTTCTCTCTGAGAATCAGTGCGACTTCATCATGAATGCACCAGGTTCAAGCCACGTCGGCGGAGTGTGGGAGCGTCAAATTAGGACGGTCAGGAGTGTCCTCAACTCGACCCTCTCTCTCTCTCCTGGAAATCTGGACGATGCGTCCCTCCGAGCATTCTTCTATGAAGCAATGACAATAGTAAATAGTCGCCCTCTCACTGTTGAAAACCTCAATGATCCCAACAGTCTTGAGCCGCTTACCCCTAACCAACTTCTTACCATGAAGTCTACCCCAGCTCTTCCTCCCCCCGGCAAGTTCATCAGAGAAGATATGTATGCGAGAAAGAGGTGGCGCCATGTACAGTACTTAGCGGAGCAGTTCTGGAGCCGTTGGCGTAAAGAGTATTTATCCAACATCGCCATCCGGCAACGCTGGCACACCCCGAAGAGAAACCTACAAAAAGGGGATGTGGTGATGATGAAAAATGATGATCTGCCTAGAAATGAATGGAGGTTGGGTAGAGTTTCAGAAACTACAGTGGATAGGGATGGACTGGTTAGGAGGGTGAAAATCTGTCTAGGTGATAGAAAACTAGGCAAGAAAGGTGAACGTCTCACCAAGCAGTCAGTGCTTGAACGGCCTGTTCAGAAACTGGTCTTGTTACTAGATAGTGACTAGTTAGTTACAAACTAGCACATGCCTTGCATCTATTAAGATGTGTTTTCATTTGTTGTGAAGTACTTGACACTTCTTCCTTACCAGGTCTATGGTCTATGGTTATTTTGAGTTAAAAAATCATTTGTGTTTGCACATGGTTGATTTGACTATATTTGAAACACTAATGATTTGGTGGGAGTGTAAATGACCCATATAATTTTGTTTTATCATATTTTATATTATTGAGATTGGTTTATAGTGCCTTGGATATCACATTTGTTCATTCAAACTTGTATGGTGCCCTAAATGTGTTTCTGATTAATATTCATAGCGAATTTTACTTGCACCTTGTTGTGTGACCTTTATTTTGAAAGGCCACAGAGACGTTTACCTGCCGTCTCTCGGTGCGCGACTCAGACGGAAAGGAAGGTTTAAGAGGTGAACACGTTTGTTCATGCTTAGAACTGTTCACAAAACATATGAAGCATTGTTCATCCCTTTAATAGCACCTAGCTGGAAGGCGAACAGGTATGTGTGTTGATAAACTGTGGAATTAAGTTCTGTTACGTTTTGTTTTTGATATATGTGTAAGAGTATGCATTTTTGGAGTTAGCTAATGCTAGCTAGTGCTATTCACCTCGTGGTGGTAGCTAGCTGTGGGGAAAGCATGGTCATATTACGAGTGCATGATTGTGCCTTTTTATTTGCTTTCAGCTCTTACGGTGTATCTGTGGTGTGGATGTGTGAAAATAAATGGTTGATACCGCACCATGGGCCATCAGTCATCTTTATGGAGTGCATCGCTAATTAAAGTCTGAATAAAGTCCAGCTGGGAATGCTACAATATTCAACACGAACAAACCGTTCCATGTGTATTAGTTTGAATTGATTCATTGATAATAAAACAGCCATCAAATCTCCACAGCTAGCTTAAGTTTAAACAAGTGCCCTCGGTACCTTACCATGAAACAACTTTTGTGAATAACAACATATTAAGTCTACTTCCAATTCAGTACTTAAAGGTTTGTCATATCTCATGGGGATGATAATGAATGTCAATGATATTTATAAACATGATTGATGTTAATGAATATCCCTAAAAATGTTTGTGTTTTAAGTACCGATCTAAAGCTTGATTTGTGGGACCACGAGGACGACTGGCAGACAGGTCCCGGAGTGATGCTCCTGCTCACCTGAGACTGGAGAGGGCTTCAACGTGGGCCAGGGTATTCTGCAGGTCCTCCTCCGTGAGATCCTCCGCAAACTCAACCAAAGGCTGGCGGCGTCTTTTGTGCCCGAAGCCGACAGTAAAGCTGGGAATTAAAATGATATACACTTTTTTTGTGTAGACCATGCCTTGTTCACACTACATGCGTCCGTCGACGGATGGGGGCTTTTTGACGCAGCTATGTGTTTTTCCGTGTTGCATTAGAAAGGTAATTTCATTGGACAGTGTCCTTGCGTATATTTGCGTACCGCAGTCTGATTGGCCAGATCCGTCGCTGCCTGAAAAGTTGAATATTTTTTGACTCAGATCACGGAGCCGGCGGAACGAACGGACCCACAATGCATTTCGCGAGCACCCCATGCAAAGTCAATGAGATTCGTCGACGGACGGAGGTAGTGTGAACAAGGCGTAACGTGTGAATTCTGGCGAGAATTGAACCCAGGGTCTTTTTCGGCATGAAGACCCATAATATAAGCCCTCCAGAGACTTAATAATCGAGTGTAGAGCTTGCCCGCGAATGCCCAGAGCAATGTAACAGCCCAAATGGCTTCCATTATATTGGCTAGGGGCGGCGTGAAGTAGGGATGTCGGTTAACCGATAACCAGCTAACAGCCGAGAATATCTTTGACCGGTTACGCATGTCGGTGTATAGGCTCATTTGCATTAATATTACACGGGTCTTCTCAATGCCGTGGAACGCTCCGTTCACTACTTGCAACTTGACAACTTCCGGATAATTCACCGTTGCTAAGTATAATTGACCGCTGTCAAGGAAAACAAAGGATTTTTTGCCTCTAATGACGTCTTTGGTACCACTCCGCAAGTAGACCGGGATCTTGTCAACCAGGGGCGTTTCTAGGTGTCTGAAATATCCGGGGCTTGGCCCAGAGGGAAAGGGAAAATGCGCGGGCAGCAAAATTTTGTATGCTTTATATATATATATATATATATATATATATATATATATATATATATATATATATATACAGGGTGCGATTTGTGAAAAAACCAGAGGGGGGGATAATTTTGAGAAACATTTTAAAATGTTTCAAAATGAAGACGGACCCTGTGTATTTTGGTTGTTTATTATTACGATGTAATGGTGAAAATACTTTGGGTGGGGGGGATAATTTTTATCCCCACCGAGGATAAAAATAATTCAGCAGAGGGTAGGACGTGTAAACCAGAGGGGGGGATAATCCCCACCATCCCCACCGGCAAATCGCACCCTGTATATATATATATATATATATATGACTGGAGATAGGAAAGGTTAATTCCCTTGAGGTGGTAAACAGTCTGATGTTTTAAATCGTTTATTCTCTTGCCAGACGGACAATCTAGAAGGACTAGGCTACTTTGAGATGCCCCTGGAATCCCCATGTTTGTTTCTAGTGTAAAGCAAGTGTATTTTTTATTTTATTTTTTAAACAAGATTCGGGGCTAATTAAATGATATCCGGGATTTGAGCCCCGAATGAAACAGCCTAGTGACGCCACTGTTGTCAACCCCAGCGTCTTCGGTTGCTAAGCGACGGTCTTTGGTGGACTATTACCTTGCTAATCAACACTACGAATACTGGTAACAAATAAATTGTAAAAAGACACACTATGTGAATTTATTTTTTTCGTTTTGGTAAGTAGCAGTGTAATAATAATGTACAGAACGTCGCCGGTCATTATCGAAAATAAGCCCCGACGGGGCGAACAGGACACTGGCGCGCAGCGGAGGTGTGTTGCTTCGCCCTGTAAGGGTTAAGCAATAATGACCGGTGTTCTATACATTACCCCTTACATACACGTTGCATATACACGGCTTCACATTTTACATTAATATGTCAGCACCTCTAAATGGACAGCCCTTCGAAATGCGGCGCCAAAGATGATGAGTCAATGGAGCGTCGAACTAAGAGGAAAGCGCCACTTTCTTGTATTTCACATTATTTTGCGTTTTTTCTGAAAAATTAACCGGTAAATGGGTGTCGGTCCATCGAAAGCAAAATTAACCGAAACTGACATCCCTAGTGTGAAAGCTCCCAAATCAACATTTTTTAAACACTAATATTGCTCAAAATAGAACCAAAACTCTGCAGTAGCATGACTAGGGTCCCTACCCATCAAACGAAGCATCAATACTGTGGAATACTGTGTGGGAATTGTGAATGAATCGATCAATACATCTCCAGTCGCGGTCCCAAACAGCCTACCTTGCGTCAATCGCCTTACAGATATTCTCAGTGGTGCGGATGTATTTGTCCAACTCAGCCAGAAAGACGGCCACGTTGTGAAGGCTGGGCGTGAAGAAGACCTCAGCATCTCTCTTGAAGCACAGGAGGAGAGGACAGACCAGCCGGGCAGCTGAGATGATGTCCTCCACACTCTCCAGGCTGTACCCCAAAGACAGCTTCACCACCTCTTCTCCGCCCGTGAACACCTGCAGAGAAGTTACTGCGAGCTTCTCCACAGCATTCAGGAAGCAGGTGAGCTTCTCCACTCCTTCCAGAGTGTTCTTCAGCACAGTAGCCAGCTCTTTCTCCAGCTCCTCTCTTCTAGTGCCTGAATTCCAATATTCCCCGAAGGCTTTTCCTTTTTCTGTAGACTTTAACACCTGGAGGAACCCACGGTTCAGTCGGCTGGCCCTCTCCTCGATGTCCCTCATCAGCTCCAGCTCTGTCTCCCTCTGGAGCATCCATCTGGAGTTTGTGTTACAGAATGAGGTCACTGTGTCAAAGTAGTCCAGAGTGTCGGAGACGTACGACTGCAACATCTCCACCGTGTTTGGTCTGAGGATGAACAACTAGATTAACGTTTGGTAACAATAACCGCTTACAGGACGTTGATATATTATTTCCTTAAAATCCACCTGTTAGATCGCCATGCAAGCAGCAGTACACAGACTTAGTGGAGTAATTACCAAAAGAGTCTGACCTGTTATAGTTGTTCACTATAAATGCGCTTCAGTAAACCGAAACCACAGCAGAAGATGGAGTTTGACCTGTGAGAGTTTGTCGTACCTTAGTATGTGGTCTTCTTCCGGCGTCGTGCTCGATTGGTAGGTTCAACATATGTTCCGCAGACCGCCAGTGTGCTGATCGACTTCCAGGCAACGTGTCACTAGTCACGTTTCCATCTAAAAGGTGAAGCGAATCTTTAGAAAGTTCGCAAAAAAGAAATCCAGGTGCTTTTCCTTCAAGTGGTTGGAGCGGAAAACTACACACATTCCAGGGCTTGTCGTATCCTTTGATAACATCCTCTCTTAGGTCCTGATATATGGTGGAATTGCGTTGTTTTCCATCTAATGTTATTTTCTTCGATGAGAGCAAGGAAACTTTGTACCTCTTCAGCGGTCCACACATTGGTCATCAGTTCCATGGACGTATTTAAAGGATACATTGTACAAATTTATAATTCGAAATTCGTCCCAGCCTTTATACCACAGATGTCTAGGGTCTATCGCGTATAACCGCGTTGTCTGATTACAGTTGAATTCATTTTTAACAATTTACCAGCTCACGTTTTGAAGACTATTCACCGCGCCATTCGTCTCAATGGGAATCGCGACGGTCTATACATTCAACATTAAGTGTACTTATTTATAATTTGACATTCCCCCTTCCTTTATACCATAGGTACTATAGGGTCTATAGCATATAACCGCGTTTTCTGATTACAGTTTAATGCATTTTCCACAATGTACCAGCTCTCGTTTTGAAGGCTGAACAGACAATTTGACTGGAATTACTTAGTAGGTGTCCATATATCAGGGATTAATGGACACGGTATAATTAAAGGATATGCAAACATAGACATCCTATAGCATATATATATATATGCTATAGGATGTCTATGTATACAAACGCTTAAAAATATATTGACACTACAAGTTGATGTCGGCAGGGTTGCTATGGCCGGTCGTTACGCAGAAATCGGAAGGACGTTGTCAGTCCTGTGTGTTCAATGTTCGCTACGTCACAGCTGTTTCGAAAAGTGTGTTTCCATCTCCCATTTTGCGCATTTACTCTCTTTTGCATTTCTCAAAAACCACCTCAAGCGAGCGGTAAACTTTTTTGCGAATTAGAAGATTTTCATGCGAATTTTGGTGTTTCCATCACCGTTTACTGATTCGATACTTCAAAATTCGCATAAAATCAGGGGGATGGAAACGCAGCTACAGTCACAGGCTCAGGCGACGCGTCTACTAAGTTTCGCTTCCTTATTTCCCAGTCCGGACCTTCTTTAATAGTAGAATTGTGTTGGACCCTACGATGGGAACCGAGTAGCAGTGGTGAGCCGTTCTTTTTCTTTTTCGTTCTTTTTTTTATTTTTATCGCTGTCACGTTCACAGCATGCGCACACAAGCTCCTCCTCCTCCTCCACTGAGACGGAGAGCGTGCAGAGTGCACTCGTGGTGGAAAAGGGTTTGTTTGTTTCACGTGAGGCGGAGGCAGAGTACTGCAACTATGAGCCAAAGAAAGCGCAGCAGCATCTCATTCTAAAAATATTGTTTACTAAGATTTGCACTAATGTTACAAAGGACGGTTCAGGTTTCCTCTGCAGTGTTATACTTGAAAGAAACTTGTTTGGTAAAAGTTTTTCTATTTTCATATAATTTTTGTTAATTATATTTTTGCATGGAAGTTCATTGTTCATTGCCTGCTTAGTTTTTATTGTGCTACAATTAAAAAGGTGATACACGATGAACAAGTGAAAAGAGCTGTATTTACACTTCGACACATTGTATACAAAGATCCAAAATAGTGATCTCAGTGTCAAAGCAGAGGGATATAGCACCACCTTGTGGTATGTTTACAATGAATGCAGATCAGACATTAAATTATTATATTATTAAATTATAATCAATATTTAAAATATATCAAACTCAGATATCCGATGTCTAAGTCTGAATAATTCTGATCCAAATCTTACCCTATCTTCCTCCCAGTGATTATTTCCCAGATAATAAGGGTTACCACCAGGCTAGCTTCTTTAAAATAAATGAATGAGCCAGTCTTTTGAACGGCTCTTTGAAAAGAACGGCTCCTCAAGATCCGGCTCCCTTCAAAGAGTCATAAATCCCATCTCTGTTTAATAGGTCCAAGGTCCGGACAGAAGGACCCCAGGATCAGGTGGGCGGGGCGGAGCCGTTCACATGTTTCAGAAACACACACGTTAATAAAGTGCGGTCGGACTCCGCCAGCAGGGGTCGTGGTTCGGCTTCCTCAGGGCTATCAGCAATCTTCGTCTGTTTAACGGCATGTTATATTTCCCCAAAAATCCCTTCCTGAACCTAGAATGAAAGATATATTAAAAATTACTTAATGCTTGCTGCAGTATCTTTGTGACTACGGTCTCTGTGACTTAGGTCTTTATGACTCAGGTTTGTGACTGGGATCTGTCACATTTGACCGTGAATGGCAATACTGAGTTAAGGTCTTATGACAGCGCTATGATCTATGGCAGTAAACTGCTTGACAACGTAACCAGCACGTGTGTAGATCCGGAGAAGTTGCCGCTGTTGTATGTGTGTTGTTCACCAGCAAATAAAGCTGTGTTATAAAAGAAACCTCGACCCTCATTCATTCTACAGGGTCCAACAGGAGGATCTTGATGGGGCTCCGCTCACAGCCTCACCTTAGTCCATAGGGTAAAGCCTACATGAAATAGAACGATATTTATGTTATTATAACTCTAGTTCTATGATAGCAATGTTATAACTCTAGTTCTAACTCGTAGTTATAGGAGTTATGAGTTATACATAATGAGTTATAGTTATATGAGTTATATATATTCAATACATTCATTCAATTGACATACTGTATGTATTTCTTTTAAAACCATAGAGTGAAAGGTTAAAAGGTGACCAACAGCCAAGAACTAGTGAACCCTGTAGCAGGAGAAACAGGAACCACCATAAGGAGGTGATGATAATGGACCCAGACCCAGACACTCTAGCAGGTTGGCAATGAAGAAGCCTTTAATGAGTGGGCAGTCACATTAAAGAATACAAATGCAAACTTTAAAGGAAGGTTTAGATTGGCAGATTAAACATTGAATCATAAAACCACTAACAGAATTCACACACATTTTAAACAATTGATATTATTGCGTCTGGTGCCAGAAAATAATTCAGCTCTTTCTAAATACCTGCAGAATGCAATTATACAAGATGTGTGTGTGTGTGTGTGTGTGTGTGTGTGTGTGTGTGTGTGTGTGTGTGTGTGTTACACACGCCACCCCCCAACAATGTTACACGATTTTGACACATGATTGTATTATTTTCCACAAAATACCAGTTATTGCTTTAGGCTACAAAGTTCATAACAGAAAGTGTCCTGCTGTCAGTATATGGGCAGTAGACTCACACGGCTGAGTTTGGCTGAAGAAGTTGACGATTGGCCCCGCAAACACACAAAATTGGTGTGCGGAATTTGCAATATTGCTCATGTCTTGCTCAATGACTTATGCAATTGACTATTTTCTGTTCTTCCATTTTGTTCTTTGTCAACTTTACGGTTTTTGGACTGACTTTGTGAGCTACTGGAAACCTGAATTTCCCCAAGGGGATGAATAAAGAATCTATCTATTTATTCATCTTATAGAGAGAGTTTCCAGCTTCAAATTCTTGGGCATACACATCTCAGAGAATTTATCATGGACAATAAACACCAAAGCAATAGTAAAGAAAGCACAGAAGCGGTTATATTTTCTTCGCACACTCAGGAAAGCCAATCTCTCACAACAGCACCTGAGGTCCTTCTATCGCTGCTCCATTGAGAGTGTGCTCAACTACGGCATCCTGTCGTGGTATGGTAGCAGTTCTGCTGCGGACAGGAAGTCACTGCAGAGGACTATAAAACCGCCCAAAACATCATCAACCAACATCTACCTACCATGGACACCATCTTCAACTCCCGATGCTTGCAGAAGATACACAACATTGTGAAAGACTCATTCCACCCTGCCAATTATCTGTTTGAACTGCTGCCCTCAGGGGAACGTTACATGTCCATCAGAACACGGACCACAAGATTCTTGAAGTTTCTATCCCAAAGCTATCACCACACTCAACGCTGACCTGAAAACAAACCAACTAGTTCTGACAGCATTAATCTGTGACATCCACACCTAATGCAATGCTATGCACTTTATATATTTTGCACTACTGTTTTAAGGCATACAATGGCACTGAGTAGATGGTATATTGTATGACATGAATATACTGAGTGAATGATATGATGAGTGTATTATTTTACTTTATTGAGTATTCACTATGCTACCTTTCTTTTTTTAATGAGTCCAGTACGTGAGTGCATTGAATTTCGTTGTTTTCCTGTGCAATGATAAATGAATCTAATCTAATCCAATCTAAACTTGGTGTGTCATATGAGGACCAACATGAACACACCCTGAGGGCGTCCATGCTGCCTGCCCCACTACCTGACTCCTCAAACCGTTTGGAAGAACTCAACTGAAGAAGATCCTGTCGGCCTACAAGTTACCAAACGTGCAAGAGGACCAACGGCCCAACGTCAACATGGACCCACTTCTTCTCATCATGTGCTCGCCACACCGACAACTCCTGCGTCGTCCTCCGTGGCCTCCGTCAGTGGATTTAAAGGCTGCTCCAGTAAACTCAGGCCCCGTTTGGACTCCAGCAGCCCACGGAGCAGGGCCTTGTGCATCGTCTGCCACGCGTCGAGCATCGAGCACAGGAGGGCCGCCCTGGCTCTGATGAACTGGGAGATGGCACTCTTGTCCCCTTTGGCCAAACTGATGCTGTCCTTGCAGATGAGGAAGATGTCTAAACCGAGGAACAGAGCGTTGAGGGTGAAGAACCCGGCCCTGGCGACTTTGGAGAGGGCGGCCGGCCCACGGGCCGCCGCCATCCCTACGTCATCAAGGCCTTCCAGAAGGATATTCACGCCTTGGCCAATTGCACTTAGATTTTTGACAGCATTGGCTCCTCCCTCTAACGCATGACCATAATCCTCTTCTAATACCTCTTCCCTCTGATTGGTCACCTTATCCAGGCACGCCTGGATTCTCACCACATCCTCCATGAAGCTCTTGAGGCCTTCACTGGCTTTCGTTCTCTGGCCTTTATTGACCGCTATCTCCGTTACTGTGGTGACTATACCGTTTAATCCACTGGTGACCCCCAGACCCAACCCCCCCAAGGTCAGACCCAGAGACACCCCAGCTGTCACCGGGGCTAGAGCCAGACCCACGATGGCCATGATCCCGCCCACGGCCCCCACCGAGCTCCCAGCCACAGTGGAGATCTTGGAGCCCATGCTCATCCGGTCCAGCTGGACGGCACAGCCCTCCATCTCATCGAGGAACTGGAGCATTCTGGGATGACACTCGCTGAACTGGTCGACGAAGCTGGAGACTGACTCCTCCTGGAATAAGAACACCAGTCTGAAGTCCTGGTCGTTCCTGAACGACGGAATGGAAAATATGAAAAAATACGTTTTAACCCTTGAAGATATTCCTGATGATATTCAATACGAACAAACCTTTCCATGTGCATTGGTTTGAATTGATTCATTGATAAATAAAACAGCCATCAAATCACTGCAGCTAGCTTAAGTTTAAACAAGTGCCCTCGGTACCTTACCATGAAACAACTTAGCTTTTGTGAATAACAACATATTAAGTCTACTTCCAATTCAGTACTTAAAGGTTTGTCATATCTCATGGGGATGGTTATGAATGTCGATGATATTTATAAAACGTGAATGATGTTAATGAATCTCCCTAAAAAATGTTGCCCTCAATCTGAGTAAGAGAACTATTGTGCTATTTGTGTTTTAAGTACCGATCTAAACCCTGATTTTTGGGACCACGAGGACGACTGGCAGACAGGTCCCGGAGTGATGCTCCTGCTCACCTGAGACTGGAGAGGGCCTCGACGTGGGCCAGGGTATTCTGCAGGTCCTCCTCCGTGAGATCCTCCGCAAACTCAACCAAAGGCTGGCGGCGTCTTTTGTGCCCGAAGCCGACAGTGAAGCTGGGAATTCAAATCAAATCAATTACATTTTATTTGTGTAGCCCTTAAGCACATGTCCAGTCTCAAAGGTCTTAACAGGCCATATATATGACCCCCCCCCTGACCCTAGCCCCCCAGAGGGCAAGAAAAAACTCCCTTAATCAGAAAGGAAGAAATCTTGAGAAGGAACGCAGAAGGAGGGATCCCTCCTCCTGCCAGGGATCGTCAGGAGGGCAATCGGTGGCATTATTGAGATACATACATACATACATACATATAAACATACATACATATACACATACATACATACATACATACATACATACATACATACATACATACATACATACATACATACATACATACATGCATATACATACAGACAAAAGATTTTAAATGACAGGGTTCAGTTCAATAATACTGTGGAATACTGTGTGGGAATTGTGCATGAATCGATCAATACATCTCCAGTCGCGGTCCCAAACAGCCTACCTTGCGTCAATCGCCTTACAGATATTCTTAGTGGTGCGGATGTATTTGTCCAACTCAGCCAGAAAGACGGCCACGTTGTGAAGGCTGGGCGTGAAGAAGACCTCAGCATCTCTCTTGAAGCACAGGAGGAGAGGACAGACCAGCCGGGCAGCTGAGATGATGTCCTCCACACTCTCCAGGCTGTACCCCAAAGACAGCTTCACCACCTCTTCTCCGCCCGTGAACACCTGCAGAGAACTTACTGAGAGCTTCTCCACAGCATCCAGGAAGCAGGTGAGCATCTCCACTCCTTCCAGAGTGTTCTTCAGCACAGTAGCCAGCTCTTTCTTCAGCTCCTCTCTTCTAGTGCCTGAATTCCAATATTCCCTGAAGGCTTCTGTAGACTTAAACACCTGGAAGAACCCACTGTTCAGTCGGCTGGCCCTCTCCTCGATGTCCCTCATCAGCTCCAGCTCTGTCTCCCTCTGGAGCCTCCATCTGGAGTTTGTGTTACAGAATGCGGTCACTGTATCAAAGTAGTCCAGAGTGTCGGAGACGTACGACTGCAACATCTCCACCGCGTTTGGTCTGAGGACGAACAACTAGATTAACATTTGGTAACAATAAACGCTTACAGGACGTTGATATATTATTTCCTTCCATTCCACCTGTTAGATCGCCATGCAAGCAGCAGCACACAGACTTAGTGGAGGAATGTCCAAAAGAGTCGGCCATGTAATAGCGGTTCACTTCAAATGTGCTTTAGTAAACCGAAACCACAGCAGAAGATGGAGTTTGACGTTTGAGAATTTGTCGTACCTTTGCATGTGGTCTTCTTCTAGCATCGTTCTCGATTAGCAGGTTTAATATATGTTCAGCAGACCGCCAATGTGCTGATCGACTTCTAGGCAACGTGGCAAAATCACAACTTCAGGCGACGCGTCTGCTAAGTTTTGGTTTCCTTATTTCCCAGTCCCGGACAGAAGGACCCCTGGATCGAGTGGGCGGGACGGAGCCCTTCACATGTTTCAGAAACACACACGTTAATAAAGCGCGGTCTGACTCTCTTGGCTTCAGGTAACTTTGAGAACATTCATCCCTGGGGAACACCGGAGGAGAGAGGGGAGAGGGGAGAAGGAGTAAAAGGAGAGGAGAGGTGAGGCCGCCATACTGGGACTCCGCCAGCAGGGGTCATGGTTCCTCAGGGCTATCAGCATTCTTCGTCTGTTTAACAGCATGTTATATTTCCCAAAAATCCCTTCCTGAACCTAGAATGAAAAATTACAAAAAAAACAGTTCTGTTACCTAATGCTGGATGCAATATCTTTGTGTTCATAAAGCGAAGTTGAGTCCAAGCCCTGGGCTTCACAGGTCAGCCGACCTCCAACACAATGGTGCATTATAACAGAGGTCACGCGTGGGTGATTCTACCAAATGGTGTGAATTGCATAATTCCAGCAAATAAGCCGGCAGTTAAGGGATGAGTCTACTTAAAGAGCCTGCCATATTATGGTCTGTCGTAGTCTAGGAATTCTTATAGTACGATCTGGAGATAAATAAAACCATTATTTATCTGCAGTGTCTATTGCGAGGTAGCAGTCCATACCCCAGACTCATAAATGTGTGCATAAAAAGAACACTTGGATCGAGATATTTAGCCCGAAACGTATTTTCAACTGCAAGTCTACCCAGCGGACTCTAGCAACTGGTTGGCTTTTCGAAGCTTGTACATCGACACGCCCACTTGTGATGTCACCAAGTGGGCGGGCCTATTTGGAAACCGCTTGTAATGGCTGATATACTGTGTGCATTCCACTGAAAATGAGATTCAACACTTAAGTGCATATATTCATACTGTATAAACATTACCTAGGGTCTGGGTGAATCCCAACAAAAAAATAGCTAATTGTATGAAATGTTACAAATATGGTGTTTAATATAATTTATAAATAGAAAATAGCCATCCCCAAAACATTACGACTTATCAAAAGCACTCCAAGCAGTTAAAACACTACGTTGGTATCAACGGATCAGGAAACAAGATCCCAGTTGATTAATCATTTTTATTCATTCTTATTTTTGGTTGCAAAACATTGAGACTCAACATGAACGTGCTCTGTGAGTACTCTATGAACAGATGGAAACCGGATTGACCCTGTTCCTTAATGTGCATGGCGCAGCCGTGTGGTGAAGTCATCCTTCATCAGACCAGAGAACCCGAGCCAAACCTCGCTACCTCAGATCGATACGAAAGCCGACACCGCTGGCTCTGGGATGTCTGGGAACAGGGGGTGCGTAATCACAGTACAGGAACCATACAGCAAACACACAAGTCTACTACACAACCAGCACGCAGACACAAGCATGGAGTCCACACACAATTAGGGGAGCTTCAAATAAAAATGTTATCATCATATTCATCAAATATGTAACAATCCTAAAGTCAGTATAATCTGTGGTTTATCGGGTCTGGGAGAGTGGGATGTGATCTGTTTGGAAGACGAAAGACAAAGACAGCTCCAGACAGCTCCAAACCAAAAGGACAGCGCAGTCCCCTACAGGAGGCCTGTCTAGTGTGTGGAGGCACCATGTTCACTGATCACAGAGAGAGGGTCTTCACAAAGTATCCCAACCACACAACGGTGAGATGCGAGGCAGCGAGAGGCAGAGAAGGGGCCTGGAAGTATGCGCTGCTAAATGCAGTCAGCTCACTGCGTTTAGCAGTCAGCTCACTGCATTCAGGAGTTGGCTCACTGCGTTTAGCAGTGAGCCAACTCCTGAATGCAGTGAGCTGACTGCTAAACGCAGTGAGCTGACTGCTAAATGCAGTCAGCTCACTGCTCACTGCGCAGTGAGCTGACTGCTAAATGCAGTCAGCTCACTGCGTTTAGCAGTCAGCTCACTGCATTCAGGAGTTGGCTCACTGCGTTTAGCAGTGGACTCACTGCAGTTAGCGGATAGCTCACAGTGAGCAGTGGATGTCTTTATCATTTATTTATTTTTTCCCTGGTTTCTTATGTAATGTTTGATTCTGGTTTTGGGTTAGGTTAGTGCTTCCCATTTGTGTAATGTGTTATTGTGTTATATACACAAAGGCGTAGCATTCGGGTTCACTCAGTAGCGATCAGAAGCGGGCGTGAAGTCCTTCACACTGAGCCTCCGAGGAGGAGAGTGGAGAGGGTGGAATAAATATAGAGGCATACTTGAGGCCCAATGAGCTCCAACACCGAGTGCTAACACGGGGTCGGTGCTAACACAGGGTTAGGGCTAACACAGGGTTAGGGCTAACAAAGGCTGAGTGCTAACACAGGGTGAGCTCTAAGACAGGGTCAGTGTTAACACGGGGTTGGTGCTACCAAGGGGTCAGGGCTAACACGGGTCGAGGGCTAACACGGGGTCAGGGCTAACATGGGGTCAGGGCTAACACGGGTCGAGGGCTAACACGGGTCGAGGGCTAACACGGGTCGAGGGCTAACACGGGGTCGGGGCTAACACGGGGTCAGGGCTAACATGGGGTCGGGGCTAACACGGGGTCAGGGCTAACACGGGTCGAGGGCTAACACGGGGTCGGGGCTAACACGGGGTCAGGGCTAACATGGGGTCGGGGCTAACACGGGGTCAGGGCTAACACGGGTCGAGGGCTAACACGGGGTCAGGGCTAACACGGGGTCGGTGCTCATTGAGCCTGCAGTGCGGTACGGTTCCTTCGTTGTCTTCAGTCTTTCCTTCATCTCTTCGGCCGCACTCTGTTTCGTCACCGTGGTTACCAGTGTGCACCTCTCTCCTTGGCGACCGTCTCCAGGAAGTGGGAGTGGCTGGCGTAGAGCGGGAAGGCGGAGTCCAGGTCCACCCATGTGACCTGACCGGCGTCGTCCCCCGCCTGCAGCGGCAGCTCGCTCACGCTGTTGCCTAGGGCGACCACAGAGCCATCCTTCAGATGTTTACACTGACGTCTCCGTGGAAACGGGCAGCGAGGAGCAGGAGAACAATGCGGCGTCGGTACCTGTCTCGTCGTGGAAGTTGACGGCGACCGTCTCCATCCACGCGTTGTCCGTGTTCCGGGGGTCGTCCACGTAGCCGCGATACACCTTCACCGCCGCGCAGACACACACAGTTACACACAGCTGGGCTTTATGTAAGGCATCCTGTGTGTGTGTGTGTGTGTGTTATATGGGCCTTACTTTGCCCTGTTCCTGTCATATCAGCAACACACCAACACATAGTGTCTATAATACTGTGGGTGTCACAGCAACAGAAGACACAAATGAGTGAGGCATCATGAAGGCCTCCTCAAGCCTCGGCCCAACACATCCACACACACTGTGGACCATGCACCCCAGGTCTCCTGGTCAGACCATGTACCCTAGGTCTCCTGGTCAGACCATGCACCCCCTGGGCAGACCCCCAGACACCCGGCTGACCCCACCTGGAGGCCCGGGGCCTTGAAGAGCTGGGTGATGCGTTGGTGGGTCTTGGCCCGCTCGGCCGCGGGGAGGGACAGGGAGTTCAGGGCCTCCTCAGAGAACTCCCTCTGGAGCGTGAGGGACACCATCTCCCCTGGGTCCACCATGCCCTGATGTTAACACAGGTGAACACATGAGGGTGAACACATGAGGGGAGCGACGTGAACCAACCAGACGTGAACATGACGCCACACGCTGGTTTAACGTTCAATCACCAAACTAAAGGTCATGTTAATGTGAACCCAGTATAGTACGACTGTCATGTTAATGTGAACCCAGTACAGTAAGAGCGTCATGTTAATGTGAACCCAGTACAGTTCGAGTGAGCGTCATGTTAATGTGAACCCAGTACAGTAAGAGGGTCATGTTAATGTGAGCCCACACCGGTGAGTCCTACCCCGGGTATGGCCCACTCCCCACAGTCCTTCCTCTTGATGGAGATGAACTGCAGGACGGGCCGTTTGGACGCTGGGTGGGAGACCCTCTGCCTCTTGGCGTCCACCTTCCACCTGCAGGGGGGAGGTCCTCACAGCTCAGAACACCACGCCTTGTGTTTCGCGTTGCACGGCCTGAACAACGTTAAACTGCTGTACACACCACTTTTAAAGAAACGGTTGCAAGCTGTATTTGTAAAAGAAGAAATCCCCAAAGTAGTGTGTACTTATTTATAACACGCAGCATATGGTAATATTCTGAAGGTTATGAATAGCTCTCACTAAAATACTTAAACAATTAAATGCTTTTTCAGTGCGCGTGGTCCAGGATCTTTCCCTTCCCCGCCATGCCTTCACAGACCCGTCCTAGCGGGTCTGTGGTTACCTGGGAGGGTTACCCCCCCAGGGGGGTTACCCCCCCAGGTAACCCCGCCGACCCCGGCTCACCGCGTGACGATGGGGTCCGCGGCGTGGTTGGGCCCCCAGCGGCCCAGCAGACCTCGGCCGGCCAGACCCGTGCGTCCCCGGGGGTTCCTGTGGCAAGAATGAAGAGCGGTGAGGTCCCAGCGAGCAGGTCCCAGACCCCCAGACCCCCTGGAGCAGGACCCCCAGACTCCCTGGAGCAGGACCCCCAGACTCCCTGGAGCAGGACCCCCAGACTCCCTGGAGCAGGACCCCCAGACTCCCTTGAGGTAAGACCCCAGACCCCCTGGAGTGGGTCTCCTTTCAGGGGGACCCCCAGACACCCTGGAGCCGGTCTCCTTTAAGGGGGACCCCCTGGAACTGGTCTCGTTTCAGGAGGACCCCAAGACCCCCTGGAGCCGGTCCACTTACTGGGGCAGGTTCTGCACCAGCTGGTAGTCCCCCAGGAAGCTGGTCCGGTCCACGCCCCCGTCCACGCAGTTGAACCGAGGGGAGAACGCTGTGGATCTGAAACAACAGGAACTGTTTCAGTTAATTATAGATTGATATCGTTATAAGCGCTGGTCTCATCTCGATACAATCAGATCAGATTCAATAAGGTCAGATAACATATGCGTGAACACATGAAGTGTGATTTCAATCCTCTGGTGTCGTGGTTTAGGGGCGAGGTCGGACTCCGAGAGGGTTCTGGCGCCTTTAATTAGACCGAGCCCCTTTCGTTGATTAGACCGAGCCCCTGTCATGCGGCGGTGGGTCCACCGTCTCACCCCAGGTCCGGGTCGGCCCAGGCGGGCCTGCTGGCCACGTTGGGGTCAGTGTGCCGGACCGGGAGGTACTGCGGCCACACCTCGCTCCAGTCCACCTTGTCATCCGGCACTGGGAAGCGCTTGATTTGCGACCCGGGGTACGGTTGGCACCTGGACTTGAGATGGGGGGGTGGTGCTACAGTAGATGACGTCATCCTCAACGTGTTTGTGTAGGGGTTATGAACCCAGCCTGCGGCCGATTGGCTGTGAATGAATGACAGAGGAGAGGAAGAAGATAGTCTGAGGGGCAAGAGAAGGGTGGAATTAGGATATGGATTAAGGTTATGAGTTTTTTTTACCTATCTTTATTTACTTTATCAAGTAATATTGCTGCTATGTGGCTGTTGAAGAACCAAGCCTAATAATTGTACTCTTGTGTACTTGTAAATAAGATGTAGGTTAATAAAAGTAGTTCTGATTCTGATTCCTTCGTTGGTGCTCAATGCTCATAAGCTCTGACCTCAACGCTTCACAATTGGTCCATAAGAACTCTGCCCTAGAATAGGAAATTCTACTCCGGTTATCGATTCATCTGCTTCACCAGCGCAGTGCTATCATGACCAGAACCAAGGGAGAAATACTGAGTCACACACTCCCATGGTGCACTTTGAATGGTTGAGTTATTATTACTTAAGAATGGTCACTTCTTAATCGATTGTATTTAAATGAAGTTAAAGTTTGGGACAGAACAGATGCACCACTCCGCATTGTGCACCTCTCAGTATGGGTCAGCGGTGATGATCTGTTCTGTTAGATAACGCAAGCGAAGTGAATATGTTATTACACGATATGAATAAGTTAATAGGAGTGTGAGCTCTAATTAAAGATATTGTCATACCTGGTTTCTGGTTTGCACACCGCGTACGGTAACCCGGCAATGGTGAGTGCAAGTCTGATCCGGCCGATCCAGTCCTGATTCAACCTGATGCGTCTCATTCCTTGATTCCGAGAATGATTAAGGATCACAACTTCTCAGCCAGGCAACAGCACCCGGCAGCACCCACCCACCCGGAAGCAGCGCTGCAGAACGCTGCAGTGACGTCACGGCCCAGGGCGCGTCCACGTCGCGTGTTCCTGCCTGCCCGGGTTACGCGCCTGACTGGTGTGCTGGGATTTCTTCCTTTCGCCTTTGACTGGGATCTCTTCCTATAGTTACAAGCCTTTGACTGGTTTTGCTGGGATATCTTCCTATAGTTACAAGCCTTTGACTGGTTTTGCTGGGATATCTTCCTATAGTTACAAGCCTTTGACTGGTTTGGCTGGGATCTCTTCATATAGTTATACGCCATTGGTGTGGATTCTACAGGCGATAGATCAGCCGTGTAGTAGTAGATGATGAGGCAAATATGACACCATGAATATTGTGCTCATAGTTGGGCTGATGAGCTATCACTATAGTTATCTTTCTGTGGGGCAGGTTTATTATCTTGGAAGTGTTCAACCATCATTAAAGACGAGCATGTAGAAACCTAAGCGAACCCTATCGTCCAATAGGAAGATAGTCAACAGAGAGGGCACGACGTGCTGTGCAAAGAAAGCCTACTATTAACATATTATCTAGAAACAAATACTCCACATCAAATAAGAGCATAAATGAATTAACATAACATAATGTGTGGCCACTCGGCACGCCCACTCAGGAGGCTGCTGCTGCTTCAACGGGAGCGCGTGTTTAGTTTCCATGGTTGCCTGGTTCGGGTGGAGCTTCTCCTCCAGACCTGTGACATCTGATCTAACCCCGCCCGGATCACCCAGGTCTGCCGAACAAAACGAGCGCGACTCTATTACCGTAGTTTGGCACGCGCATTTACGCTCAGTGTTGCTTCAGATCCGCGCGCTGTTCATCCGTTCACTCGGTAGTAGAAGAGGCCTGATCGAGGAGCGCCGCTTTCACCACGAAACACCGACATTTTTACACGATATTCGACTGCCAGTGAGCCGAGCCGTTACCCCCGAGCCGAGACTCCCCGGAATCCGTCGACTGAACGCGTCCTTCGGAGAGCCGTCATGGCGGACTCGAGCAGCGCAGCGGCGGGCGGAGCCCCGGGCTCCGGTAGCGGTGCTGCCGGGGCGGCGGGCGCTGTGGCGCAGGACGGATCCACCGGAGCCGCGGGGTCCAAGGGGGCGTCGGAGCTGGTGAAGGGGCAGGCGTTCGACGTCGGCCCCCGCTATGTCAACCTGTCGTACATCGGGGAGGGGGCGTACGGGATGGTCTGGTGAGCTCTCCTAACACTTTTCCTCGTGTTGTTGCGCCTGATAGGATGTGTTACACGGAGGAGCCTAGCGGGAACAAGGTGTTGTCTGGCGCGCTAAATGAGATGTCATGGTCCGCAGTGACACTCCAACTAACGTGGAACCAACACGGATCCATATGTATCAGACCCAGTCCTGAGGCGGCTCAGACCCTTCCTGGGGAGGCTCAGACTCTTCCTGGGGAGGCTCAGACCCTTCCTGGGGGGCTCAGACCCTCCCTTGGGGGCTCAGACCCTTCCTGGGGGGTTCAGACCACTCCAGAGGAGGCCCAGACCCATCGTGGGGGCTTAGTCCCTTCCCGAGAAGGCTCAGACCGCTCCTGAGGCGGCTCAGACCCGCTTGATTCATTTGTTGATCTGCAGGCGTGGCGAGTAGCTGCAGAACATACAGGAAACAAGGCTGGTTGCGCAGGAGCTAGCTGGCTATCAGGGGAGGAAACCTGTTCAAGATCCATCGGACAACTTAATAAAGCGGGTTCTAAAGCCCGAGTCATGCCCAGTGGTACCTCCCCTTCGGGTGTAGCCTCCCCGTACTTTACTTTCGGTCGATGCAGCAAATCGGGTGTCATGCCCCGCCAGTAGAACTGTGAATCTTGCGAGAGCAGAGGTGTCGTTATCGTGATTTGGTCATCTGAGGCATTGTGTGAGCGGGCCTGTTGCGGTCGGCGGACTCGTTCCAACCCGGGTCCGGGGGGGGGGGGGGGGGGGGGGTCGAGTCCACCGCGGAGAGCAACAGATCCGGGTGGGAGCGGGCCTGTTGCTCTCCGCGATGGACTCGGTCCCCCCCCCGGATCGGACCCGATAGCGCCATAACATCGCAGCAGGCCACCGTCCACCTCACCTCACCGGATCACTGCGTGTGACTAGAAGTCTTGTTTAGGCTGTCGGTCTGAAGACCATTAATCCCCCTTGCACACTCCCCGTGCCCCGCTCGTTCACCGCTCCGTGTGGCTCTGTTTAGCTTCTTCTGAAATGTTGAATAGGGAAAAAAAAAAAAAGGAGTGCCACATAGGCCGAGGAATTAGCTTCAGCTATTGTTCGCATCTCTACAAGGATCGCTCCCCGCTATCGTGAAGTGTGGTGGTTTATAATGGGCTATAGGTCACTGCAGGTGTGTTGTGTGTGCTGTCAGCTGAAGACACGCATTGTTTGGCTCTCACTTTGACTTAACGTTGAGTTTTTACACAAAAACTAAACGTAAAGGAGGATGCATTCCGTGCGAGGTGTTTTGGTCTTCTCCACTATAGTACAGTACAATGGTTCTGGAAAGGGAATCGAACCAAAGACCCCGCAGTGCTCTGTTTTTGAGTATTATCCCATAGTTTCCCCCATCCTGCTATAAAGGGTACGGCAGCTAGCGCAGTGTGTAACCTGAGCTTTCTCTCTCTCTATCCATCCCTCTCTCCCTCCCTCTCTCTCCCCCCCACGCACTCTGCTGCCCACCTCTCAGCTCTGCCCTGGACAACGTGACCACCTCCCGCGTGGCCATCAAGAAGATCAGCCCGTTTGAGCACCAGACGTATTGCCAGCGCACGCTGAGAGAGATCAAGATCCTGCTGCGCTTCCACCACGAGAACATCATCGGCATCAACGACATCCTGCGCGCCCGCCGGCTGGAGGCCATGAGGGATGTGTATCCTCTGACACACTGTGTGTGTGTGTGTGTGTGTGTGTTTGTGTGTTCTGGGGTCGTCCACGTAGCCTCGATGAACCTTCACCACACACAGGGGACGAGGCCACACAGTTACACACAGCTTGGCTTCAACTTGGTTTTATACAAGGGGTGTGTGTGTGTGTTGTTCTCTATTCGTGTGTGTTGTTCTCTATTTGTGTGTGTGTGTGTTCAATACCCCCTAGAGTGAAGGCTAAATGCCCGATGGTTGGTTTGTGATGAGTGAACGGGGGCATTAGTGTATTGTGTGTATTGTGTGTGTTCATGCGTCACCAGTTTGCGGTCCACCTGCGTGTGAAACGCCGTGCTGTTGCTCACCCTCCATGGTCAAGATGTACACGCTTTTATTATTTCTGCATTTCTGCCATACTTGACTGAACCTCCACTTGAGAATCCTCTGCTGTAGAACGTTGCGTTTCAATTGGCCATGCAGTGAAGCCCAGAGAGCTGAGGTTGGTGATCCACCGTGATGGTCAGACCTCTTGCATTAGTCGAGGCACCCCTGGACCGCTCAGTGCCAGCCCAACTCACCCTATGAAGAACTGTTAACGTTTTTTAAATTGGTTATAGATGATGACAAAATGGTGGCCAAAACTGAAAATAGACTTTAAAACTAAACTGAAATGGGGTGCAAGCAAACCTAAATTGGATGTGTCATTATGAGATTATTCTTCATCAAATGCATCCATAATGTACTTCTGGAAAAAAAAAAAAAAAAAAAATCAATCAACAGTTTTTGCATTCTCATGTAGTAAAACCGTACTTACATGGAGCCCGTCATCCGATCTGCTAATGCATCTTCAGTGCGTCTGAAGAACACTGGGCAGACCATTAAATCAAGTCTGCATCCTGGTGCGGCTTGTAATGTCTGCTACTCCCCTACTAGGGCCACTCACACACCAGTATGGACCACAAACCACTCATCGTGTGTGTGTGTGTGTGTGTGTGTGTGTGTGGCTTATCACTGAACCTCACATCCCTTCTGTCACTATCAAAAGATCTGTGATAAATACATAGATCGTTTTTAACTCAATTAGAATAAATATTATATAAATTAATCTATTCTTATATTTGTCAATACAAATAAAACATTGTGATTTGTATAGCGCTTTTCTAAGTACTCAAAGGTGCTTTACAGAGTGAACACAAAATACATTAATGTAATAAGAAGGTGTATTGGTAGGAAGATGAGGAATGGAAGGAGGTGATGTGGTGGAGGCCATCCTAAAGAGGGGGCTTTGTGTGGTTAGCATCATCTGCTCTGCGGATCAGAGCAAAACAGTCTTGGGGTGGGAAGACAAGGCCTTCGGCCTAAGCCTAACCCTAGCCCCTGGTCCTAACCCTAGCCCGTGGCCCTAGCCCCCGGTCCAGGGAGGGGCAGGATGGATGGTCCTTATCTCCAGGCTGTAGCGCAACAGCCTCACACTCCACCCTGTGTCGGCCTTAACCCCCCAACCACCAGCTACATCGTGCAGACCCTGATGGAGACGGACCTGTACAAGCTGCTGAAGACGCAGAAGCTGAGCAACGACCACATCTGCTACTTCCTGTACCAGATCCTGCGCGGGCTGAAGTACATCCACTCTGCCAACGTGCTGCACCGGGACCTGAAGCCCTCCAACCTGCTCATCAACACCACCTGTGACCTGAAGGTGCCCCCACCTCACAAACTATTGGGTTTCACCTCACACGCTTATGGGTTTCAGACCTGTGAACTCGATGTGTTCCGAGCTCTCTTTGCTCAGGATGCTTTAGCGGCGCAGTAAGACGCTCTTGGAGATGTGTTTACATTCACTTCATCGTTGTACATTTATTAAGACGAACGATGTATGATGCTTTGTTTAGTCTTGTACAATTTGTAAAACGCCTCTTTAGAAGAAGAGAAAAAGCTACTCCTCCTCCGAGGGTTTGAGTCCCGATGTCTCTGGGCAGAAGCCTACTTTGGGTCGGTTCCAACGAGCGAATCTTGGGAGAGGACTCAACACAAACAGGATGCTGGCTGCAGAGCAGATGGCACGCCGTTATCATGTAGCACGGAGACGCCAGAGGAATCCAAGGAATGTTGTATTAGGACGCCGGACTGAAGGCAGCTCAGCTCCTACCCCAACCTCCTGCTAGCCTCGTGCCAGCAGCCCCCTGCTAGCCTCGCCCTGTTAGCCTCGTCCTGTTAGCCTCGCCCTGCTAGCCTCGTGCCAGCAGCCCCCTGCTAGCCTCGCCCTGTTAGCCTCGTCCTGTTAGCCTCGTCCTGCTAGCCTCATCTTGCTAGCCTCGCCCTGCTAGCCTCGTCCTGCTAGCCTCGTCCTGCTAGCCTCATCTTGCTAGCCTCGCCCTGCTAGCCTCGCCCTGTTAGCCTCGTCCTGTTAGCCTCGTCCTGCTAGCCTCGTCCTGCTAGCCTCATCTTGCTAGCCTCGCACTGCTAGCCTCGTCCTGCTAGCTTCGCCCTGCTAGCCTCTGCCTTGTCCTGCTAGCCTCGTCCTGCTAGCCTCGTCCTGCTAGCCTCGCCCTGCTAGCCTCGTCCTGCCAGCCTCGTCCTGCTAGCCTCGCCCTGCTAGCCTCGCCCTGCTAGCCTCGTCCTGCTAGCCTCGTCTTGCTAGCTTCTGCCTCGTCCTGCTAGCCTCGTCCTGCTAGCTTCTGCCTCGTCCTGCTAGCCTCGTCCTGCTAGCTTCTGCCTCGTCCTGCTAGCCTCTGCCTCGTGCTGCTAGTCTCCGCCTCATACCAATTGCCTCTGCCTAGTCCCGGCAGCTTCTGAGCTGAGAGCCATTGCGTTGGCTCCGCATGAGTATTGTGTCAACACAATAAACCAGAGTTCAGCGCTCAGATGAGCTATTAGAGTTTATGGCGGTTGCTTTTACACTCAGGCGCACCAACGACCTGCTGGCCAGCAGAGAGAGAGCGGTTTGGAGTCGGGCAGTAAAGGGCTTGTAGGCGTGGTTGTCTACTGGGATGTCTGGGTCCACAGTCACAGAAGCCGAGGCAGGTCGAGGGGTTAGCGGGTCTGGGGGTCCGGAGTGTGAGGGTTCCTCTCAGGAAGGCCTTCCTCGTTGGAATGTATGGAGCTAAGGCCTGGTCCAACCTCTCTGATCCCGACCCTAACAGACCCGGGATCCGTTCAGAGACTATTTGAGTATTATTATACATAATTTGAATAACGTGTAAATACAGCTGCTAGATATTACTGACCCTACCGGTGAATCGAAGAACCCAGACGCTTGTCTCCTCATCTGATGTTGTTTTGTTGTAGCCTGGGTATACCCACGCTGCCTTGCGCGCGATTTCATTTCGCGCTGCCAGGCAGCCTGGATTCCATGGATCAGATTTTCGCCTGAGATAGGGAACCAATCACAGAACGGGGAGGGACGGCAAGACGATGACGACGTCTATGCGACACACCCATCGTCTTCTTCCTCATCGAATTTCTGACGCTCTACATACGTCAGCTGGTATAATTGATACGATTGGCTATGAGCTACGTACAGACTCGTGACTCATGATAGACATTCGTAGCGCCCGATAAACGGCTCCGGGCAATCGTAAACAACGCCTCAAATACGAGAAAATGAATGTGTGGTTCCCAGACCTCTCCTCAATGTAGATTGAGATGAGGTCCGGCGTTAGCCCGGCTAGTTTTGTTGGTGTCCGGCTGTCCAAACAGAGGCACCTTCTGGCCCTGATGAAGGAGCAGTATGTCGACTGTACATGAACGGCTCGTCCTCAAACAGCAGAGGATAACGAGCGGCTCCCTTAACGAGCGGCTCCCTTAACGAACCGCTCCCAAACGAGCGGCCCCCAAACGAACGGCTCCCAAACGAGCGGTTCACCCCCCCAGAAGAGCAGAGTTCCCCTCACCATGATTAGTACAAAACAAATCTCAAGCCAACACATCAAGGGAACTCGTTTGTTCCGGGTGGGCCGTCCTGCGGAGGTGTGGCCTCACTCCTCCTCCTCCTCCTCCTCCTCCTCCTCCTCCTCCTCCTCCTCCTCCTCCTAAGATCTGTGACTTCGGCTTGGCGCGGATAGCCGACCCGGAGCACGACCACACCGGCTTCCTGACGGAGTACGTGGCCACACGCTGGTACCGCGCCCCCGAGATCATGCTCAACTCAAAGGTAGGTGGGGGTGTAGTGTGTTGGTGTGTGTGTGTGGGGGGGGGGGGGGGTAAGTGAGTAGATGGTGTGTGTGTGTGTGTAGTCTGTTGGTGGAGGGGGGGGTTGGTCTGTGTGTGTGTGTGTGTGTAGTCTGTTGGTGTGTGTGTGTCTGGGGGTTGGTTAGAGTGTAGATGGTGTGTGTGTGTGTGGGGCTGGTTAGAGTGTAGATGGTGTGTGTGTGTGTGTAGTCTGTTGGTGGAGGGGGGGGTTGGTCTGTGTGTGTGTGTGTGTAGTATGTTGGTGTGTGTGTGTCTGGGGATTGGTTAGAGTGTAGATGGTGTGTGTGTGTGTGGGGCTGGTTAGTGTGTAGATGGTGTGTCTGGGGGTTAGTTAGTGTGTAGATGGTGTGTGTGTGTGTGTGTCTGGGGGTTGGTTAGTGTGTGTGTGTGTAGATGTGTGTGTCTGGGGGTTGGTTAGTGTGTATATTGTGTGTGTGTGTGTGTGTGTGTGTGTGTGTGTGTGTGTGTGAAGGGGCTGGTTAGAGTGTAGATGGTGTGTGTGTGTGTGGTACCCAGGTGCCTGGGTCTCTCCTCACATGTGCGTGGCGTGTGTCTGCGTGGTTTCTGACCCCCCCCCCCCGTCTGTCCCAGGGCTACTCCAAGTCCATCGACATCTGGTCCGTGGGCTGCATCCTGGCCGAGATGCTGTCCAACAGACCCATCTTCCCCGGGAAGCACTACCTGGACCAGCTGAACCACATACTGGGTGAGAGCCTCTTCTTCTTCTTCTTCTTCTTCTTCTTCTTCTTCTTCTTCTTCTTCTTCTTCTTCTTCTTCTTCTTCTTCTTCTTCTTCTTCTTCTTCTTCTTCTTCTTCTTCTTCTTCTTCTTCTTCTTCTTCTTCTTCTTCTTCTTCTTCTTCTTCTTCTTCTTCTTCTTCTTCTTCTTCTCCTCCCCCTTCTTCTTCTTCTTCTTCTTCTTCTTCTTCTTCTCCTCCTCCCCCTTCTTCTTCTTCTTCTTCTCCTTCTTCTTCTTCTTCTTCTTCTTCTTCTTCTCCTCCTCCCCCTTCTTCTTCTTCTTCTTCTTCTTTTTCTTCTTCTCCTCCTCCCCCTTCTTCTTCTTCTTCTTCTTCTTCTTCTTCTTCTTCCCCCCTGGTTGAGGCCTGGATAATGTGAAGTATGGTTAAGGTTGCAGTACAGGAGCATTATCACAATAAAAAATATGAAGGAAATGTACATGTATTGCGCATGTACTGGTAACAGTATTACCAGTGCACTTCTTCGATGAGACTGGTTTGCACTCTGTCCAAAATAGACTTGCTGGTTACAGTGGATGAGCTCATTTGCATTTTGAGCTGTACGCCTTGTTTTGTTTTATTTCTGAAGCGTTGTAATTAGAGAGTCCGTCTCATTGTCCGTTTTGTCACTTATTCAACAAAATTGCACCGAAATGACAAACTCTGCTCGCTAATCAACCAGATCATCAGAGCGGGAGACCTAACCAGTACAGGCTGCTCCTCTGTGGGAGCGGTGGTTTGTAACCCTGTGCCCCTCGTCCTCCCCAGGGATCCTGGGCTCCCCGTCCCAGGAGGACCTCAACTGCATCATCAACACCAAGGCCCGCAACTACCTGCAGTCCCTCCCCGAGAAGCCCAAGATCCCCTGGGACAAGCTGTTCCCCAAGGCCGACGGCAAGGGTACGCAGAACCCCTGCTGGCCCACAGCTGGAGCAGCAGCGGGGGTGGTGGTGCTGGTGGTGGTGGTGGTGGCAGGCCTGTAGCCTCTCCTCTCCCTCTCTCCCTCTCTCCCTCCCCCCCTCGAGGGGGAGGCAGACGCAGAGGGGACGGTTCAAACGTGTTTCCTGCGGGCCCAGGCAGCGCCCCCCCGGCCCGGCCCCAGACCGATCCCGACACGTCTGGGGAGCAGGGAGGGAGTAGAGGGGGAGTATAGGAAGCAGGGAGGGAGTAGAGGGGGAGTATAGGGAGCAGGGAGGGAGTAGAGGGGGAGTATAGGAAGCAGGGAGGGAGTAGAGGGGGAGTACGGTGCTCAGAAGAGTCTCACCGTCTTACTTGGAACTTCAAGAAGACCTGGAGTTCCAGGACTTCTAGAATTTCTGCAGGACAAACACTTCTAGAAGTGTTTGTCCTGCAGTCCAGTGACCCCTAACGGTTATTAACCCTGACCCCTGACCCCTAACTGTTATTAACCCAGTCCACTGACCCCTGACCCCTAACTGTTATTAACCCAGTCCACTGACCCCTAACTGTTATTAACCCTGACCCCTAACTGTTATTAACCCAGTCCACTGACCCCTGACCCCTAACTGTTATTAACCCAGTCCACTGACCCCTGACCCCTAACTGTTATTAACCCAGTCCACTGACCCCTGACCCCTCACTGTTATTAACCCAGTCCACTGACCCCTGACCCCTAACTGTTATTAACCCAGTCCACTGACCCCTGACCCCTAACTGTTATTAACCCAGTCCACTGACCCCTGACCCCTAACTGTTATTAACTCAGTCCACTGACCCCTGACCCCTAACTGTTATTAACCCAGTCCACTGACCCCTAACTGTTATTAACCCAGTCCACTGACCCCTGACCCCTAACTGTTATTAACCCAGTCCACTGACCCCTGACCCCTAACTGTTATTAACCCAGTCCACTGACCCCTGACCCCTAACTGTTATTAACCCAGTCCACTGACCCCTGACCCCTAACTGTTATTAACCCAGTCCACTGACCCCTGACCCCTAACTGTCGATCTGTCCAACAGCCCTGGATCTGCTGGGTCGCATGTTGACCTTTAACCCCAACAAGCGCATCAGCGTGGAGGAGGCCCTGGCCCACCCCTACCTGGAGCAGTACTACGACCCCACGGACGAGGTGCGCACACACCCACCCACGCACGTACACACACACGCACACCCCAGACATAGACACACATAGCTGCCCGCGCGTTCATACGCGTTCACAAACGCACACCTCCTACGTAGACACGTACACACACGCACCTCATACATAGACACGTACACACACACCTCATACATAGACACACACACACACACCTCATACATAGACACGTACACACACACACCTCATACACAGACACGTACACACACACCTCATACATAGACACACACACACACACACACCTCATACATAGACACACACCTCATACACATACACGTACACACACACCTCATACATAGACTCACACACACAAACCTCATACATAGACTCACACACACACACCTCATACATAGACTCACACACACACACCTCATACGTAGACACGTACACACACACACCTCATACACGTACACACACACACCTCATACATAGACACGTACACAAACACACCTCATACGTAGACCCACACACACCTCATACACGTACACACACACACCTCATACATAGACACGTACACACACACCTCATACGTAGACACACACACACACACCTCATACACGTACACACACACCTCATACTTAGACACACACACACACACCTCATACATAGACACTTACTCCCACACACCTCATAATCACACACACACACCCACACACAGAGCCGTGAGCTTTCTTTGATCTACCGGAGCGAGGGCCTAAAGATGGCGGCGCGGCGCCGATGAGGATCAGACATGGTACCGGTAACCACGGCAACACCACCACGGCGGGCAAGAAACAAAGGGTACAGTGTTGCCATGGTTACCGGCAGGTACCATGCTGCCCAGTGGTGTCGCCGCGGTTACCAGTAGGTACCACGCTGCCCGTCGGGGCGTGGTCCTCGTGGGGGCGTGGTCATCGAGCGGACCTCCACTGAGGGGGGGGGGGGGGGGTTCTGATCAGCCGTCCTATCAGAGGTCTGCGTTAGCAGAAGAACAAGTTGGTTTTAACGACTTGAAAAGGGAACGAACGAGGGGTTGACACACACGCACCTCCCCACAAACACACACAGAGTGCACTTCCCATCACACACACACACACACACACAGAGTGCACGTCCCAACACACACACACACACAGAGAGTGCATTTCCCAACACACACACACACACAGAGTGCACTTCCCAACACACACACACAGAGAGAGTGCACGTCCCAACACACACACACACAGAAAGTGCACGTCCCATCACACACACACACACAGAGTGCACGTCCCATCACACACACACACAGAGTGCACGTCCCATCACACACACACACACACACAGAGTGCACGTCCCAACACACACACAGAGAGTGCACGTCCCAACACACACACACACACACACAGAGTGCACGTCCCAACACACACACACACAGAGTGCACGTCCCAACACACACACACACACAGAGTGCACGTCCCATCACACACACACACAGAGAGTGCACTTCCCAACACACACACACAAACAGAGAGTGCACGTCCCAACACACACACACACACAGAGAGTGCACGTCCCAACACACACACGCACAGAGAGTGCACGTCCCATCACACACACGCACAGAGAGTGCACGTCCCATCACACACACACACAGAGTGCACGTCCCAACACAAAGCCTGCTTTCTCTCCTGAAGGACGGTGTTTTCCTTTATCATGATCAGCGCTGTGAACCACCATGTCAACAGAAGGCCTCCAGCAATAAGTCGCCATGGCAACACGACACCCCCCCACCTCCTCCTCGCCCCTATCTCCCTCTCCCAGACCCCGATATGGCAGCCTCCTGCTCCACGCATTAGTGGAATGGCTCTATGAATGTTTAATTAGCCTGGTCTTCAATGGAAACGCATTAGGAGAGATTTCAGACCGGCCGGCCTCTGATGGATGGATGGGGGGGGGGGGGGAACGACATCAGTTTTGTGTGTGTCTTAGTTACACAGAGCTGAGCTTTAACGTGTGTGTGTGTGTGTGTGTGTGTGTGTGTGTGTGTGTGTGTGTGTGTGTGTGTGTGTGTGTGTGTGCAGCCCGTGGCCGAGGAGCCCTTCACCTTCACCATGGAGCTGGACGACCTCCCCAAGGAGAAGCTGAAGGAGCTGATCTACGAGGAGACGGCCCAGTTCCAGGCCACCTACCAGGGCTCCTGAGTGCAGGTAGACCAGCCCTCCAGGTCCCCTCCCCCTCCTCCAGGTCCCTCCCCCTCCTCCAGGTCCCTCCCCCTCCTCCCTGCAGGGGGGCCGTTGTAGTAGAACCAAACCTGCCGCTCTACCTGTAGGTCTGCTGTCAGGCCTCCAGCAGAGGGCGGTGGAGGCGCGTCGCACGGCCCACAGCGAACGCTCCTGTTCTGTTCCCCAAGGAGCGCCTTCTCCGGCCCCCGGGGTCCTCTGAGGGGGGGCTCCTGGGGGTGTTCCCTCCTCTCTCCGGGGGCTGACGGCCCGCTGTGTTTGTGTGTTTAGCGCTGCGGAGGCGGAGCGTCGGGGGGCGGCGGCGGCACCGGAAGACTCCGAACGCGACCACGAAGAAACCACGACGACCACGACGACCACGACGACCACGACGACCAGGACGACCACGACGACCACGACGACCACGACGACCACGACGACCACGACGACCGCTACCAATCATGTAAAAAAAAAAAAAAAAGAAAGGAAAAAAAAAAAAGAGAACCAAACGGCATTCAGAAAAAAAAAAACGACAAAAACAGGAACCGAGCGAGACTCTCAACTGCTTTACCCATTCTACTGCGAGCGCTGCCATGGCAACCCCTCCTCCGCTGGGGGAGGGGCGAGGGTCGCCGGGGGGAAGCCGTTGTGTTTTTGCTCCCGACTGCTTCAGTGTTGTCCCGAGTGTGGACGCCTCCTCCACCTGGGACCGCCCCCTGCCCCCCTTACCCCCCCACCCTGGGACCAAGTCGTTGTTCCCTCCTGTACGCTACTCTGCCTTCTCCATCCCCCCCCCCCCCCCCCCCCCCCCCCCCCCCCCCCCCCCCCCACCCTCGCTAGTGTCCGTATGCTAACGTTTAGGCTACTACCGTATTAACCGCTCCAGGGCATTGGGTGGGGTGGGGGCGTTCTGAGGTGGGAGGGTATTGGGGTGGGGGGGGGGGGCGTGTATGTATATAGAATATAAATATATATATATTTAAGGGTTGGTGTTTTTGGGCGGGAGGGTGGATGAGTGTTGCTTAACTTTCGTTCAGTTTTGTACGACGTCCTCCGGACGTCCCGTCGGTTAGTTCGTGTTTGTACGTTTTTCCGGAAGTTGATATCTGCGCATCATTTGGGAACACTTCTTGGGTTTTGAGGCGAACGTGTGTTTTTACTGGCATGTTGACTCTTCTGTTGATCTGCTTTGGGTTTTGGTTTTGATTGTTTTTGTTCTCAAAGAAAAAAAACAAAGTTCTATGATCATGTGAATGCATGCATTCCTGAAACGTACCAAAGTGGCAGTGGGGGGCCTAGCGCCTTATTAGGGCGGTTAGCTTCTGCTCGGGGGGCTAGCTTCGGCTAGGGTCCTCTTGGGGGGTTAGTGTCCTCTTTGGGGGGGCTAGTGTCCTCTAGGGGGGCCTAGTGTCCTCTCGGGGGGGCTAGTGTCCTCTCGGGGGGGCTAGTGTCCTCTCGGGGGGGCTAGTGTCCTCTAGGGGGGCCTAGTGTCCTCTAGGGGGGCCTAGTGTCCTCTCGGGGGGCCTAGTGTCCTCTAGGGGGGCCTAGTGTCCTCTCGG
Source organism: Pollachius pollachius (assembly GCF_949987615.1). Taxonomy (NCBI): domain Eukaryota; kingdom Metazoa; phylum Chordata; class Actinopteri; order Gadiformes; family Gadidae; genus Pollachius; species Pollachius pollachius. The sequence goes on along the minus strand of NC_136944.1, from coordinate 22,955,073 downwards.
GGGGCCTAGTGTCCTCTCGGGGGGGCTAGTGTCCTCTCGGGGGGCTAGCTTCCTCTCGGGGGGGCTAGTGTCCTCTCGGGGGGGGGGGCTAGCTTCCTCTCGGGGGGCCTAGTGTCCTCTAGGGGGGGCCTAGTGTCCTCTAGGGGGGGCTAGCTTCCTCTCGGGGGGGCTAGCTTCCTCTCGGGGGGGCTAGCTTCCTCTCGGGGGGGCTAGTGTCCTCTCGGGGGGGCTAGTGTCCTCTAGGGGGGGCTAGCTTCCTCTCGGGGGGCTAGCTTCCTCTCGGGGGGGCTAGTGTCCTCTCGGGGGGGGGGGCTAGCTTCCTCTCGCGGGGCCTAGTGTCCTCTAGGGGGGGCTAGCTTCCTCTCGGGGGGCTTCTGTTGATCAGCTGGCGGTGGCTCACATTTTTGTACTCTGAACTTCAACGCATTTCCTGAACCTGTACTGTTCTGAGGGTAAAACACAACTCAAGTTCCCGCTTCAAACAACGCCAAGTAATTTAGAAATGGAAAGCTAAGGAACAAGGGGGGAGGGGGGTCCGGTCCGAGCCCCGTTTCAGATGCACTTGTGATACTTGCAGCCATTATTTTTTAACTGTAGTGAAACTCGACTTTAGTCTTTTGATGTGATTGCAGTTTTTCCGAGTGAACCAGAGACTCAAAACTGTTTCTAGAGGAGCTTTTTTGATGCAAGAGAGAATTTAGCGTTGGATCAAGTGTGATATTTAACAATGGTTTTGTTTTTTTGTGTTTATTTTTGTAAATGATTAACAAGACCTTTTCGACAACGCAACTGTTGTGACGCTGTTTCCAACGCCCCGCGAGTCTTTGGCCCTGGCCCGTGTTGAGCGGAGGTTCTGTTCCTGTGCTTCTGCATCACCGGCTCTCAGCGACACGGGCTCCTTGGCATGTGATGATTAAATGTAACACATCAGTTAGCTGCTCCAGGGTCAGAGGTCCAGAGCTGGGGTCCTGCTGGCCACCCAGACTCCACCCTGGAGCGGAGCGCTTTCTCCTCCCAGCAGCAGCAGCTTCGGTGTCTCGCCGAGGACATCGCCCGCTCCATCCTCCATATTTAGCTTCTGCTTTTTTTTTTTAAATTAAAGGTCATCGTTGACTTTCAAATTGTCTCCAAAAAATCAAGCGTCCTTTGAAATGATTTCCATGGGGGGGCGTGGCCAGGGGCCTGGAGGGGGGGGGGGGGGCATGGCTGGTGTTACTTGAATCTAAACTACTTTGCATTATTACAGTACCGCTTAGTAATTCTCTGCCATATCTATCCTGATCATGCCACATCTGACGCTACCATAGAGGGGAGAAGAGAATCAGTGATCAGGGCGTTTTGAACGAGAGGGATATTAGTTTAGCGGCGGCTGAGATGGGGCTGCAGACAGAGACAGCGGACGGAGACTCCTCCCACCCCCCCGGTTCAAACCGGTGGTGGGAGACTCCGTTCCGCCGCCCTGCTCCTGCTCGCTGCCTCCCCCCTCCTCCCTCGTTTCCTTTCGCTATGCGATAGCCGTTGTATTTTTCTTGTAAAAAAAAAAAAAAAAAGAAACACAAAAAAACGACTAATCTTCAGACTTTGTAATTATGGTGGCATCGTTTAGACCTGTTTTCTGTAGTCGGCGCTAAGGCCGGCTGGCGTCTCTCCGCCGCACCGACGGCTGTGCTCCGAGTTCTGCTTCGTTTATCTCCAGTTTGAGCTCATCGGGCCGCGCGTCCGTCTGTCCGTACGTCTCATCCCGCTCACCTCACCTCCATGTTATCGTACAGTCTGTCTCCTGACTCCTCCCTCTCGTCTCCTCCCTCCAATCTCTCGTCTCCTCCCTCTCGTCTCCTGTGTCCTCCCTCTACCGTCTCGTCTCCTGTCCCTGTCTCCTCACTCTTGTCGCCTGTCTCCTCCCTCCTGTCTCCTCCCTCCTCCTTCTCGTCTCCTGTCTCCTCCCTCCTCCTTCTCGTCTCCTGTCTCCTCCCTCCTCCTTCTCGTCTCCTGTCTCCTCCCTCCAATCTCTCCTCTCCTCCCTCTCGTCTCCTCCCTCTACCGTCTCGTCTCCTGTCCCTGTCTCCTCACTCTTGTCTCCTGTCTCCTCCCTCCTGTCTCCTCCCTCCTCCTTCTCGTCTCCTGTCTCCTCCCTCTTGTCTCCTGACTCCTCCCTCTCCCTTGGACCGGTAGCTCTGTTCATGTTGCTTCCCGCTCCTCCTGTTGCCAGGACGATGGCCCCGGCCTTACCCAATCACAGAGCGTCTCACAGGAGATGGTTTGATCCCATCCCGGACCAACGGGCTCCCGGGTGTCGCTGACCCCCCCCCCCCCCTTCACCATGCTTCACTCAAAGGGCTGCTCCATCCCCCCCCCCCCCCCCCCCGGGACCCCTTCAGCAACGGCCTCACCACCAGTCGGAGCATCACCTATGCGTGTGGGTCGGGGTGTGTGTGTGTGTGTGTGTGTGTGTGTGCGTGTATGGTGTGGAGGAACTGGTCTCAATCTGACGGCTCAATCAGCACACCTGCACTTTGCCTTAGCTTGCTCCCTTCTCTCCCCCCCCCCCCCCCCCCGACATATGTCTGTCTGTCTGTCTGTGTGGGGGTGTGTGTGTGGGGGTTGGTGTTCTGTTGTTGCGTCCGTCCCCATCCGTCTGTCTCATGCTTGGGGGGTGGGGGGGGGGAAGAGATGAAGGGCGTGGGGGGGGGGGGGGGGTGAGGTTGATGTTGATGAGGATGTTGTGCGACGGTTAACAGTGCGCTGACACACCTCGCCGTGGCGTCTCCAGGTGTGTGCGTCTCCCCGCTGTGTGCTCCAGAGTTGTGTTTGACTGCATGAGCGTCTTTCTCTGGACTAACGCTGCTTACCCCACCCCCCCGCTGTCTTACACACACACACACACACACACACACACACACACACACACACACACACACACACACACACACACACACACACAGCATTTGTGTGGCCGATTGCACTTAAAGACAGATTTCTAAAGGCTTACCTGATGCAAGGTCCGTTTCCTGATGTGGTTTTAAACGTTCTTATTAATGCTGTCGTTGGTGGGGTGTTGTCTTATTTTTTTCTTTTTTTACACAAAAAGGGAGTTGTTAAAGTTGTATTTTTTTTCTGTTTTAATGATTAGTTTTTATTTAGAGTCTCATTTCTCTTATGGGTGTGTAACTATAATTGGCAATGTTTCAATCTTTCTATATTTTCCCCCTCTGGTCTTATAAGGAAGTTTTATTCTAAGAGAATATGATTTGATTGTCAAAGATGAGTTCTAAAGGGTTATAGTCTGTATATTCTATGGTTATTATACATATATTAAATAAAAATCCTCATACTGTTATCGCTGCCTGGAGTCAACTTTATCTAGCACTCAGAGAATTTACCTCGACCTCGATGTTTAAGGGAAATGTTTTTATTTATTTTAACTTTAACGCACAATTTACACACAATTAAAAGACAGTTAGGGAGACTTCCAAGTAAGGATTTATACACGGGTACAATGTCCAATACAATAATAAGTCCTCCAGTGACGAGCCGAAGGCATCACATGAGATCAGTCCTGGTAGAGTCTTTCTGGAGGGACTAATGAAAGGAGCACCGACCCAGCAGGCAGTCAGGGGGCGTGTCCCGGAGGGGCGTGTACAAGGGGGCGTGACCCGGAGGGGCGTGTCCCAGCAGGGGGGTACAGGCCACAACACGGAGGCCCCATTCCCCCGACGATCAGGAATTTTCCCACAAAGCCCTCGCCAAGGAACGCCTGCGCCTTCACGTCGGGGAGTAAATCATCTTCGATAAACTTTAAGAGACAAAGTAATACTCATAAAGTTGTGTTTTGGGGTCGGCTTAGCTCAGGGGGTAGAGCGGGTTGACTGGTCACAAGAAGGTTGCTAGTTCGATCCCCGGCTCCTCCTATCCGAGCGTCGAGGTGTCCCTGAGTGAGGCGCCTCACCCTGACTGCCTTGCGTGGTTGACTCGGCTCGCCGTCGGTGTGTGAATGTGTGCATGAATCTGTGAATGTTGGGCAGTATTGTAAAGCGCTTTTAGCAGCAACTGGTTAGCAAAAGCGAAGTATAAATGCAGTCCATTTATCAGTTAAGAGAAGAACTAATAGTCATAAACTTAAAGGAAACCGTCGGCTACCACTGAGGTGACAAAATGATAAAACACCTGCCAAGAGGCAACAGATCGTGACTAAGGTGAACGGTGTTGGAGCCGTGCGGTCGACAGCGTCTCTCCATCCGCAGCGCTGCCCTGGGGCTGACCCCGGTTCTAGAAGCCTCCAGGCCGAGTTCCACCGTTCAGTTCATTCACCAGGCTGTTGACCGCAGAACAACAGAGAGCCGCAGTGCTATGCTGAGGCTGCACTCGCCTTTCAACGGCGTGTCCTTCTGGAGAGCCGAGGGTCAGCTCTGGGTTTACAGCCTCCATCCGTGTGGCCTCTCCCTCGTCAAACACGCAGCTCACCTGTTCTAAGAGGAACACCTTCCCGCTTCACTGAGGGTCCAGCAATCATTTACTACTGCTGTTCCTTTTAACAACGGTGACTAAGGTACGAATTTCTACATTATTCCCGTTCCAGGGTTCTGTAAGGAGGCTTATAGCTGCAGGAGCTCGTTTCATGAACGTTTGAGCCCCAGTCTTCAGACGTCCAGAGGAAAGCGTCTCACACAACAGCACGTCAGCCCGGTCTCAATCGAAACCCCTAAAATAGAGAGAAACTACATGGTCGTACACACCAGAGGGAGAGATGGAGAGATAATGTGAGTGATAATGAGAGATAATGCGAGAGACTGAGAGAGGGATAGAATGGTCTTTCATTAACAGATTTTACAATCCGTTGGGACCTGCCAGGACACACACACGCACGCACACACACACACACACACACACACACACACACACACACACACACACACACACACACACACACACACACAGGAGAGAGCGTTCCAGGCTGACTGGGACCTGTCTCCTCATTGTGGTTTTGCCCCTCAGCGGTGGGAGAGTGTTCCAATAACCGGTCGGACCGGCTTCTGACATCCTCTCTTTCAGGAGAAGAAGAAAGCTTCAACATTCTTCAGCCTTCAGGTGACTTAGTGAGCGGTGAGGCGAGGAGCTGGTTAATGTTTAGAGGTTACTGGTTCGGCGCAGAGCTCCACTCGCTGCAGAGCTCTCTGGGCGCCGGGCGTCTTCAGCACGTCTGAATTCTGTGGTTTCATTCCTGATGTTCGGCTTCTGACCGCCGGCCGGACCGACCAGCCACCAGCAGGGGTTCATCTGAGCATCCTGTTCTGTATCTGTGTGTGTGTGTGTGTGTGTGTGTGTGTGTGTGTCAGCGTGCCCCCCGGTCTCAGAGGATGAGCGGGCTGCTGTTCCTGGTGTTCCCCGTTCTGGGCGGGTACGCCCTGACCTCGCTCTACCTGCTGAGGAACCCCCAGCTGCTGCACCGCAGGAAACGCACCGCCTTCCACAGCAGACACATCTCACACCGAGGAGGTAGGAGGGGCCCGGGGGGGGGGGGGGGGGGGGGGGGGTCTGTCTGCTGCAGAGGGACCTACAGCCAAGAGACTGTAGAGGAGATCCTGTTGGCTGGAAGGGGATTGCGGGCGGGAAAAGATACGTCTTTGGGAAGAGACGGAGGTGAGCTGAGGGGGAGGGGGGAGGGGGAGGGGGAGGTGAATTTGGAGGAGGAGGTGAAGAGGAGATGGAGGAGGTGGAGCCGCTGGGGTTCACACCGCTGGGGAGTGAGACGGGGTGTCCTGTCAGGGAGTGAGACGGGGTCTCCTGTCAGGGAGTGAGAGGGTCTCTCCTCTCAGGGAGTGAGACGGTCACTCCTGTCAGGGAGTGAGAGGGTCTCTCCTCTCAGGGAGTGAGACGGGGTCTCCTCTCAGGGAGTGAGACGGTCTCTCCTCTCAGGGAGTGAGACGGTGTCTCCTCTCAGGGAGTGAGACGGGGTCTCCTGTCAGGGAGTGAGACTGTGTCTCCTGTCAGGGAGTGAGAGGGTCTGTCCTCTCAGGGAGTGAGACAGTCTCTCCTGGTAGGGGGTGAGAATGTCTATCCTCTCAGGGAGTGAGACGGGGTCTCCTCTCAGGGAGTGAGACGGTGTCTCCTCTCAGGGAGTGAGACTGTGTCTCCTCTCAGGGAGTGAGACGGGGTCTCCTGTCAGGGAGTGAGAGGGTCTCTCCTCTCAGGGAGTGAGACGGTCTCTCCTCTCAGGGAGTGAGACGGTGTCTCCTCTCAGGGAGTGAGACGGGGTCTCCTGTCAGGGAGTGAGAGGGTCTCTCCTCTCAGGGAGTGAGACGGTCACTCCTCTCAGGGAGTGAGACTGTGTCTCCTCTCAGGGAATGAGACGGTCACTCCTCTCAGGGAGTGAGACGGGGTCTCCTCTCAGGGAGTGAGACGGTCTCTCCTCTCAGGGAGTGAGACGGTCTCTCCTCTCAGGGAGTGAGACGGTGTCTCCTCTCAGGGAGTGAGACTGTGTCTCCTCTCAGGGAGTGAGACTGTGTCTCCTCTCAGGGAGTGAGACGGTCTCTCCTCTCAGGGAGTGAGACGGTGTCTCCTGTCAGGGAGTGAGAGGGTCTGTCCTCTCAGGGAGTGAGACAGTCTCTCCTGGTAGGGGGTGAGATGTCCATCCTCTCAGGGAGTGAGACGGTGTCTCCTCTCAGGGAGTGAGACTGTGTCTCCTCTCAGGGAGTGAGAGGGACTGTCCTCTCAGGGAGTGAGACGGGGTCTCCTGTCAGGGAGTGAGACTGTGTCTGCTGTCAGGGAGTAAGAGGGTCTGTCCTCTCAGGAAGTGAGACTGTCTCTCCTGGTAGGGAGTGAGACGGTCTCTCCTCTCAGGGAGTGAGAAGGTCTCTCCTCCCAGGGAGTGAGACGGGGTCTCCTCTCAGGGAGTGAGACGGTCTCTCCTCTCGTGGAGTGAGATGGTGTCTCCTCTCAGGGTCTCTCCTGTTGGTCTAATCAGTTCCTCGCGCCCCATGCGGTCCTCCAAGCAGCTTGGTGGATCAGCCACACATCATCAGGCTTCAAGCCTCCTTGGCTGAACAAACAGGAAGGGAACACATTGACCGCGTCCCTACGTGAAGCTCAAAGTCCTCCCCATGGTTGCACAGTGGAACCATCACATGGTCCAGAGAGATGAAATCTGGTTGGTCCACTTGTGCCCTATATTCTATTTATTTAAGTGAGTGTGAGTGTACAAATCGGGCTCCCTGTGTAGTACGGTAGCAAGACATAATACCCAGAGTGCACTGTTCGATAAGAGTCAGACTGATGCCTTGTTCCTGTAACATATCCCATGAGCCCTAGCGAGTGAGGGGGGAAGGGGAGGTTTAGGGCTCCATGTCTTAAAGGTCCCATGACATGCCACCAGGTGTGGTGTGACTAGCCATTACAAGCCGGTTAGGAAATCTGCCCCTTATGACATCACAGGTGGGCGTGTCCACCTAGATGTGTGCGCGATAGATCAGCCCACCCAGTGGACTGTAGCAAACGTTGCTCGTCTATCCGTCACACACCTAGGTGGACAGGCCCACCTGGTGGCTTGTCATGGGACCTTTACGGTCATACCCCCGCCCCCCCTTCAGCCCTCCAGTTATCGCCACATGTTCATCGCTCGCTTGTTGTTGTTTGTCTCCTCCAGGATGCGGAGAACGGATCGAGAACACCATGGAGGCGTTCAATAAGTCAGTACGCACACACACACACACACACACACTCACGCTCACGCTCACACTCACAATCACGCTAACACACACGCACACTCACGCTCACGCTCACACTCACAATCACACTAACACACACACACACATATTCATTTACATTTACATTTACATTTAGGGCATTTAGCAGACGCTTTTATCCAAAGCGACTTACAATAAGTGCATTTGTTACAATAAGTACATTTGTCATAAGAAGTGAAACAATATATCGCTGTCGGTACAGTAAAGACGTTCATAGAACCAAGTGCAAGTATTACAATTGCTAGGCTAACCCATTCCCCGTGTAAAGCAGCGATAGCAGCTACTGTAGATGCTACACAATTAAGTACCTTGAATAAGTGCAATGTACAACTGCCAGGACGTACAACATTCAATGGTGGCTGTGCATTGGTTTCTATGCAGAGTCGAGATGAACTCTGAACAGGTGAGTTTTGAGTCTTTTGCGGAAGCTGGTGAGCGACTCTGCGATCCTGACATCGGTAGGGAGCTCGTTCCACCACTGAGGTCCCAAAACAGAGAAAAGTTGCGACTTCGCTGATCGACCTTTGCTTGCTCTTAGCGATGGCGGTACCAGACGTCCAGCTGAGGTAGTTGAGCGGAGGGATCGAGCTGGGGTGTGTGGCTTTACTAATGCTTGGAGGTAGGCAGGGGCAGTTCCATCGACTGCCTTGTATGCCAGTACCATCATCTTGAATCTGATGCGAGCTATTACAGGGAGCCAGTGGAGGTCTCGGAAGAGGGGGGTTACATGTGAGAACTTTGGTAGGTTGAACACGAGGCGCGCTGCCGCATTCTGGATGCGCTGCAAGGGTTTAATCGCAGAGGCAGGGAGTCCAGCCAGGAGCGAGTTGCAGTAGTCGAGGCGGGAGATGACCAGTGATTGGGCTAGAAGCTGAGCTGCTTCCCTTGTGAGGAAGGGCCGGATCCTGCGGATGTTGTAAAGTGCAAATCTGCAGGACCGGGCCACCGCAGTGATGTTTGCGGTGCAGCACAACTGATTGTCCAACACTACACCAAGGTTTTTGGCAGTTGGAGAAGGAGATACAGTGATGTTCTCAACAGTGACCAGTAAGTCCATGTGTGGGCAATCTTTCCCTGGTATTAGGAGGAGCTCAGTCTTGTTGAGGTTAAGCCTCAGGTGATGGGCAGTTGTCCAGGTGCTGACTTCTGCCAGACATTCAGATATGCGTGTTGCAATCAGGGCTTTGTCAGATGAGGGAAAGGAGAGAAATAGCTGAGTGTCGTCAGCATAGCAGTGATAGGAAAAGCCGTGGGATGTAATTACAGAGCCCAGAGATCTGGTGTAGAGGGAGAACAGAAGAGGCCCCAGCACCGAGCCTTGAGGGACACCTGTATCAAGCGTGCAAGGTTTGGACAAGGAGCCATTCCATGTTACCTGATAAGTGCGATTCATCAGGTAGGACGTGAACGCACATATTCAAACGCACACTCACACTCAGACTCACACTCACACGCACACTCACAATCACACTACCACACACACACACTCACACGCCAATCACACGCACACTCACCTCTCTTCTCTCTCCTCTCTCCTCTCTCCTCCCTCCTCTTTCCTCTCTCCTCCCTCCTCCCTCCTCCCTCCTCTCTTCTCTCTCCTCTTTCCTCTCTCCTCCCTCCTCTTTCCTCTCTCCTCCCTCCTCTTTCCTCTCTCCTCCCTCCTCCCTCCTCCCTCCTCCCACCTCTCTTCTCTCTCCTCTCTCCTCTCTCCTCCCTCCTCTTTCCTCTCTCCTCCCTCCGCCCTCCTCCCTCCTCCCTCCTCTCTCCTCTCTTCTCTCTCCTCCCTCCTCTCTCCTCTCTCCTCCCTCCTCCCTCCTCTCTCCTCCCTCCTACCTCCTCTCTCCTGCCTCCTCTCTCCTCTCTCCTCCCTCCTCCCTCCTCCCTCCTCCCTCCTCTCTTCTCTCTCCTCTCTCCTCTCTCCTCCCTCCTCTCCCCTCTCTCCTCCCTCCTCCCTCCTCCCTCCTCTCTCCTCTCTCCTCCCTCCTCTCTCCTCCCTCCTCCCTCCTCCTTCCTTCTCCCTCCTCCCTCCTCTCTCCTCCCTCCTCCCTCCTCTCTCCTCTCTCCTCCCTCCTCTCCCCTCTCTCCTCCCTCCTCCCTCCTCTCTCCTCTCTCCTCCCTCCTCTCTCCTCCCTCCTCCCTCCTCCTTCCTCCCTCCTCCCTCCTCTCCCCTCTCTCCTCCCTCCTCCCTCCTCTCTCCTCTCTCCTCCCTCCTCTCTCCTCCCTCCTCCCTCCTCCTTCCTCCCTCCTCCCTCCTCTCTCCTCTCTCCTCCCTCCTCTCTCCTCCCTCCTCCCTCCTCTCTCCTCTCTCCTCCCTCCTCCCTCCTCTCTCCTCAGCTCAGAGGGGCTGGGCACGGAGCTGATGGAGCTGGACTGTCACCTGACCGCCGACGGTCACGTGATCGTGTCACATGACGAGAACCTGTTGAGGCAGACGGGCCACGACGTGGACATGTCGTCCCTCAACCTGCAGGTCAGAGGTCGCCCATCATGGGCAGCGGGCGTGCTCATGTTGGGTGTGTTCATGACGCGTGTCTCCCTTGTAGGACTTGCCACTGTATAAGGAGAGGCTGGAAGTCACATTTAACGCAGGTCTGTGGGATTTATCTTACCTTCATATTCACGTCTTCATTATCCACAATATGGGTCTGTTTTATATGGGCCGTGTGTGTGTGTGTCATTGTGTGTGTGTGTGTGTGTGTGATAGTGTATGCATATGTATGTGTGTGTGTCATTGTATATGTATGTGTGTGTGTGTGTGTGTGAGTGATTGTGTGTGTGTGTCTGTGTGTGTGTGTGTGTGTGTGTGTGTCTGTGTCTGTGTGTGTGTGTGTGTGTGTGTGTGTGTGTGTGTGTGATAGTGTATGCATATGTATGTGTGTGTCATTGTATATGTGTGTGTGTGTGTGTGTGTGATAGTGTATGCATATGTATGTGTGTGTGTCATTGTATATGTATGTGTGTGTGTGTGTGAGTGTATGTGTGTGTGTGTGTCTGTGTCTGTGTGTGTGTGTGTGTGTGTGTGTGTGTGTGTGATAGTGTATGCATATGTATGTGTGTGTGTCATTGTATATGTATGTGCGTGTGTGTGTGTGTGTGAGTGTGTGAGTGTGTGTGTGCACTCCGAGCCTTCCCTTCTTCTGATTGGTCCCCCTCCCCCAGGTCACCTCAGCAGCGGGGCAGACAGGAAGTTCGCCCTGCTGGAGGACCTGTTCAGGAAGTTCCCCCGCATGCCGGTCAACGTCGAGATCAAGGAGCTGAACTGCAGGCTGATCCAGAAGGTGCCAGGAGGGCCGAGATGTTCCCCTGTTCTTCCCGGTGCACCGGGTCCTTCTCAGCCCTGGATGACCCACAGAATGAGTGTTTAGCTCCTGGTTTTAATCAGTCATCAATCAGTCAGAGTGAGAGCGAAGTCCCTCTGGACGCCAGGATGATGAGCTAGGATGGTCAGCTCAACCAACCATACATGGAGCTGGATCTCCTCAATCTCACTCGATATCCCAGCCTCTAGAATTCGTACTAACTATAAGAGTGGCTGCTGTCGGTCCTGTACTGAGCAAAGAGAATCCCACTTCATCATAGACACTGTGTGCGTGGACACGGAGGTGAAGTCTCTCTGGAACTCTCCGCAGGTGTCTGAGCTGGTGAGGCGCTATGGCAGAGAGCACATCACGGTCTGGGCCTCAGTCGACCACAGCATCCTGAAGACCTGCAGGCGAGAGGTGAGCTCCGCCACGGCCGACCTCCTCCGGGACCCTGCCGTCTGGGGGGGTTACAGACTCAGCCTGAGGGACCCAGCTGGTACTCAGAGGCTCACACGCTCCCTCCCTGCCTCCCTCCCTCCCTCTCTCACCCCCTCCCTCCTCCTCTCACTCTCCCTCCCTGCCTCCCTCCCTCCCTCCCTCTCTCACCCCCTCCCTCCTCCCTCTCTCACCCTCTCCCTCCTCCCTCCCTCTCTCCCTCTCACCCCCTCTCTCCCTCCGTCCCCAGAACCCCTCCATGCCGTACAGCTTCAGCATGAGGAGAGGCGTGCTGCTGCTGCTGCTGTTCTACAGCGGCCTGCTGCCCTTCGTCCCTCTGGGGGAGAGCTTCCTGCAGTTCTACCTCATCCCCGTCATCAACAGGTGGGTGCGGTTCACTTATGGATCATGGATTCATCTCTGTGTCTTAATATGCTAAACGAAGGGGGAGGCATCGTCTAGCAGCTTCACCAGATTACCTCATGCTCATCTTTGAGTTTCTGTGTGTCTGTGTGTGTGTGTGTGTGTGTGTGTGTGTGTTTGTTTGTTTGTGAGATAGACACCCCCACCCTACACATTCCAACTGTTAGCAGTGCTGTAAACAATCTTCACCGTGTGTTTTTATTGGTTATCAGGTCTGTGCTCATTCAGCTGTGAGAAGCTGATGAGGTGAACGTGTGTATGAAACATGATGCTGAAAGTTCCTCTCTCTCTCTCGCTCTTTCTCTCTGAAGGACGTACATACCTGAAGAAAGAATCTTGAAAAACAAGCTGCTTCTCCTTTTTCTAGAGAAGTAAGTGTTGTTGAGCTATCGTGATTTTAACGCCCACTCCACACTGGTTACAATAACCTGGTTACCATAACATGGTTACCATAACTTAATCTGGTCTCCTTTCCGGACTTGGTTTCCCTCTGCATGTAAACACACTGATTGATCGAATCGGATTCGAGTTTTACATTTTGCTTTTTCTTTGAAAAATGCATTGGGAAAAAGGACCCTGGGTAAGTTGCTTCAGCCTTTAAACGATAACTGCATAGTAAAGAAATATAAAGACCCAAATCATCTCCGTCCTCCAAGGCTGACGATGAGACCGAGCCTCTTCAGACACCTGGCAGCCCGCGGGATCCAGGTAAGAAAGATGTCTGATTTCTCTCCCCCTCTCTCTCTCTCTCTCTCTCTCTCTCTCTCTCTCTCTCTCTCGCTCTCTCCCCCCCCCACCCTACCTTGCTCCTAAAGTACACAGGTTCTGGATTTTTTTCTCCTAAAGATATATATTTTAACCGTCCAAAACAGATCTAAAGCTCCTCATGCAGCTCCTCATGCAGGGTGTTGATTTATGGTTCAGTGCTGGACCTGTGAATAACACCTGATGCTTAATAGAATGACTTCCTGCTGCAGGTCCATTTGTTTGTTTGCAACGAGGAGCAGGACATGGAGACGGCGTTGAGACTGGGCGCCACGGGGGTGATGACGGACTACCCCACGCGTCTCACCAACTTCCTGTCCCACCTCACACCGCAGGAAGCTGACCCGCGCTGACTCTTCTCCGAAGGAAGAAGCTTAGCACGATGCTAAGCTAATGCTTAGCAGAAGTAGCCCACCTAAATTAGTACATGCTGGTTTGGAAGGCTTCTGAATAGAGTTCAACCTAGATGAATAACGGTGAAATAAAACAATGTTGAAATGTGAAAGAAAGCACAAAGACTAAAGGTTCCTTCTTTTGATTAAAAACAAGTTATTCCCGCTGTGTGTTTAGTGGGGGTTCTGGAATACAGAGGATGCACCCACTGGTTGGATGGGAATGTACTGGTTTGACTGGTTGTTTTGAGGGTTGGGCCTTGATGATTTTCTGATAAGAAAATAAATATGACGTCATTGTGGATTGTGTTCATGATATTATTTAGTTTAAGTTCTGTGGCGCAGTTGACTTATAGAACATTAATACTTACATTTATAGGAGAAGAGTGACAAACAATCTGAATTATTGTAATCATGCTGTCCTCAAATGATTCTGCTTATTTAAAGTTTGTATTTCCATAAGCACGTAGGTAATGACCTTTTCGAGTCTAGCAATCTGTTGAAATGAGGGACACCTTCTGTTGACCAAAGAGGCGTTTATGTGCACAATATACTGGATGTCTTCTGGGTTTCCCTGTGGTCAAAGTCTGCACACATTTCTGTGATAATAATCAACCAGCTCCCTGCTGGAACAAAGCAATTCTTTTTCTTACTAGGCTGGCTGTGCATTGCAGTGTGACAAGTGAGTTTATACAGTAGGTGTGAGCTCATTAATCGCTGTTAATCTCTCCAGCGCTGACATTACTACTCTTATGAGCACAGTAACAGAGTTCTGTAATGTTCTTTAACAAATGAGCATACCCTACTAACAATACCAATCCATCTTCAATTAAAAAAACATTGCTTTTGTTATCTGTGCTTTTATCTTTTCTTGTATTTAAAAACACAAATTATTTGGTCGTGCAGAAATAATACTGTACAGGTGAAAGTTTCACTCCAATATTCAGACCGCTGCTCTTTGTACCTCCGAGGCCATAACAAGACACGCATGTGAGGTCCGCTCTCATTGGTTGACCTATATTCCGTCTATCAAATCCTCGATTGCTATTGGTCGGCCGAGATGTGTTTTGCACTAGATGGCGCAGACGCACTTCCGCCAGTCTGTGTTTTGGTAAACAAGGACTTTTTTTCTCCCGCCACGGCCACGAAAATAACCTTTGTCAAGCGAGACGACGTTGAAATATTAATTAAATAACGACATCGAAGTGCGTTTCGAGTTGGACAAGATCTGTCAGCCACGGGTGCGAAGGGGCTGAGGGATCTGTTGGAGGGATCGACTCCCGAGCGATCCTTTATGTGTGGATCCGCAGCGCATGGTCTGCCCCCCCCAGGAACCAGCAGCTCCCCGCAGGGTCCCCGTGTTTCTCCAGACGGCTTAACAGTCCATCGGATGACGGTCAGCTAACCCACGAAGCCCCACCGTGAAGACCCCACTATCCGGGTGAAGACCCCACTATCCGGTCAGTAGGAAGCGAACAAGGAACCTCCTGCAATGCGCATCTGACCTGCAGCAGGGAGACAATCCCCGTGATAGATGCTAGATGTTGCATGCATGTGGGAGCTTAGCGACAGCACACATCGGAATTAGTTATGACATTAAAGCATGGAGGGGGGTCGCATGTGACCGACTGTTGTTGTGTTGGAGACGAGATATTGACTTTGCAGGGGGTCGCATGTAATACAGTAAAATGCCACAAGGGAAAGATACTAATCCGGGTTTCGCAAATTAAAGTAGACTAAAATTAGACAGGCTCATGCTCTTATGGGCTGTTGTAGCAGCCGCTCGACCAGGAAGACTTCTCGGTGCATTTTGAGATTAAGGTCGTGTGGCAGTCGACCGGGTACGTGTATTTTCACATATGCAAATATGAGCCAGTTGCACTTAAAGATAGGAACCCTTTGTGATTAGACTAATGGATGTGGAGAACAGTGTTGTGTGGTACAGAGGCCTACAGCTGGTCTGCTAGGGCTCTACTCTATTACTAAGGGTGAACTGTTTGTAAAGTTGGAGAATTCCCAACAATTACATTTAGTGCATTTATTAAATGTTTTGTTCCGGTCAAAGGGGTACTTTGATGAAAAAATTGGAGCAACTGTCATATAACATTGCGATGCCTTTTCTATGCCAAGCATATGATAGATTGGTCAGGTCTTCACAAAGTAAGATTTACATTCAGGGCATTTGGCAGACACTTTTATCCAAAGCGACTTACAATAAGTACGTTGATCAGAAGAAAGAGAAACATCTATATATATATATATATATATATATATATATATCTCTGTCGGTACAGTGAGGATGGTCATAGAACCAAGTGCCGAGCGCTAACATTCGCTGGGCTAACCCATTCCCCGTACACAACGGAGATAGCGAGGATAACAGCTCTTTGTTTTGGTTTCGTAAAAAAGACTAAAGATGCCCCGACTAAAGGTTAAAGGCTAAAGGTCACCCTGCGCCAAGGAGTCTCAGTGCATCGGCCCGTGTTTCAGAAGGCTCTGTGTGTCGTGTGATCGTCGTCCTCTCCCATCGTCTCCTCAGACATGGTGAAGCTGACCAGGGCCAAGACCTTCCAGGCATACCTGGACTCCTGCCACCGTCGCTACAGCTGTGTCCACTGCCGCGCACACCTGGCCAACCATGACGACCTCATCTCCAAGGTCAGTCGGCCTCGCCCCGCCGCCCGGCCTTCTGCCTGACTCCACGGAGAGTAACCGTCACCATGGAAACACGCTGCAGACCGGCTGACAAAACCTCAGCGGCCTCACTTAGTGTGTGCGATGATGATGATGATGATGATGGCACATGGATGTGCTGCGCTTAAAGATGTTTGTACACAGGCCCAGTAACATCTTCATCCCGCTTACCCATTCATCCAACCAACCCCTTCATCCAACCAACCCCTTCATCCAGCTAACCCCTTCATCCAGCTAACCCCTTCATCCAGCTAACCCCTTCATCAAGCTAACCACTTCATCCAACCAACCCCTTCATCTTACTAAAAACTAACCCCTTCATCCAACCTATCACTTCTTCCAACTTAAACTAACCCCTTCATCCAACCTACCTTTTCATTCAGCTGACCATTCCACATGTTGGCCAGCAGAAGAGGTAACCTGACCTCCTTGAAGGAGCAGCGATGTGTGTGCCACGCCCACGTGCCACGCCCACGTGCCACGCCCATGTTGAGTGTCATGTTTTTAGTCTCGTGGTTGTGACCTCATGGTTGTGACCTCCTCTCTGTCTTCTCCAGTCTTTCCAGGGGAGCCAGGGACGAGCCTACCTCTTCAACTCTGTGTGAGTATCTCAGAGCTGCTCCCTCCCTCCCCACACCTTGTCGGTACCTGTGAAGACTCCTCTAGGTTACCATGGCTACCGCAAACCGTGTCTACGGTGGAGGGAGGCGGAGCTGTGGGGAATTCTCTGACCTTCACCTAGTGAAGATAATGGATCTAGCGTTCACCCCGACGCACACCTAGTAAAGATAAGGGAACTAGCGTTCACCCCGACCCACAGGGTCAAAGTCCACAATGACTGGATGGTCTGTCAACCCCTGTCTCGTGATACACACCAGCGAGGGTGTCTGTGAGAATAGATGAGGGCTGAATGCATTCTAGTATCAACATGACGCCACAAAGCCCAGCGGGACAAAAGAACGACTCCTCTTTGGGAGTCAAATTCCCTGAATAAAAGTCATTCTCTAACATGCATGCCTTTATAATCACCTAGAAACCAGCAACATTTGTAAACAGGGGATCTATAGTTAGAGCTTTATTTAGCTTTTGTTTACGTAACCAAGGTTGCGCAACGCAGTAAAAAAAACAACAGAATGGACCTTGAAGTGAGATGTCAACCCCAGTTAGTCAATCCCTCCCTGGGACAGCAGCCCCCTCCCTGGGTGAGTATCCCCCCTCCCTGGGTCAGTCACCCCTTCCCTGGGTCAGTAACCCCCTCCCTGGCTGAGCCCCCCCCTTCCTGGGTCAGTCACCCCCTCCCTCAGTGAGCCCCCCTCTCCCTGGGTCAGTAGGTCTCCATTCGAAGGACCCTCCATCTTCCAGGACAACAAATGTATTGTGAAAGAATGGTTCATTCCAGCCTTCTAAATCAATCAGGGTTCTGATGGAGAGATACTCTGCTTCTTGTGAAATGACGCTACTGTGTCAACAAGAGAGGAAGCGAAACCAAACACAAACAGAGGTGAACAGAAGACCAGGCGCTGTCTGAGTGTGTTCTGTGGGCGCGTTGCAGCCTGAACGTGGGCTGTTGGAGGCGCTGTCTGAGTGTGTTCTGTGGGCGTGTTGCAGCCTGAATGTGGGCTGTTGGAGGCGCTGTCTGAGTGTGTTCTGTGGGCGCGTTGCAGCCTGAATGTGGGCTGTTGGAGTCGCTGTCTGAGTGTGTTCTGTGGGCGCGTTGCAGCCTGAACGTGGGCTGTTGGAGGAGCTGTCTGAGTGTGTTCTGTAGGCGCGTTGCAGCCTGAATGTGGGCTGTTGGAGGCGCTGTCTGAGTGTGTTCTGTGGGCGCGTTGCAGCGTGAACGTGGGCTGCGGGCCGGCCGAGGAGAGGCTTCTGCTTACGGGGCTCCACGCTGTGGCCGACATCTACTGTGAGAACTGTCACACCACCCTGGGCTGGAAATACGTGAGTGGCGCCGGGCCGCGTCAGGGCGGAAAGATTTGGGGAAATAATCAAATTGGGATTTATTTCGACCGATATTGCAATTGTGATTTAGAATGCGATTTTTCTTTTCAAAGTTCCTTCTGCTCTGTATTATTCACCAAACAAGCAATATATCATTCTATAGTATGAACAACAGACCATTGGAATCAATCAACATATATACTGCTGATTCCTTTAGGCCAGGCTTATGTGTAGAGATGAATTGATGCATGGAATGATATTATAACAGCCCTAGACAGAGTACAGCTGTCTAGGGCTGTCTCTGAACCCTTTCATTCTTTGACCCAATGTTCACCATCCCCTTCCACCCCAGGAGCAAGCCTTCGAGCTGAGCCAGAAGTACAAGGAGGGGAAGTTTATCATCGAGCTGTCCCACATGATCAAGGACAACGGCTGGGACTGAGGGCGGGGCCGCGGGGAGGCATGCCTCCCGCCCCCACCTCGCCCCCTCAAAGCTCCACCCCCTTCGACCTTAAAAAAGGGTTTCAGTGTCGCTTCATCAGCAGCTCCGCCCACAAGCCGGCGCTCGCGCCATGCCCCGCCCCTTTCACCTCCTACAGCTTTCCCGAGAGTAGCATGTGATGCGAGATATATCTCTATATATATACCCTTTCACCGTCCATGTGTATTGTATTGTCCAACGACCACCGGAGCACATTTGCTTGTCTTGACCTAATTCAATAGTATCGCTGGGACCGGGAACCGCGTGGAGGCCATTGAGAGAAAGACTGGGTGATGGAGACACACACACACACGGTGTGTGTGTGCGTGCGTGCGTGCGTGTAGAGTGGATAGTCTCACTCTGCGGGAGTGACGTCATCTAAGGATTTAAAACATTGAATCATTTAATCTTGGTATAAGCTGGATTCAAACGCAGGCTTAGCTTTTGTTATTTAGCAGGTGTGCTGGTGGTGCACCTCCTCAAAGGCCGCTGGGCGGATGTCGGATCCACCTGGGCGATCGTGAGCAGGTTCACGGAATATTCTGTTCATTCTCCTTTTTTCTTTTTGCATTGCTGTTTTTGTAATCAATTTTTTAAATCAAAGTGTATGAAAGGAATGTTAAACGTTGAGGTTTGTGCTGCGGCCGAACCGACATGGATCGCCAGGCTCGTCTGCCCGTTGTGAGGCCTAGTAGAATGAAGTGTCGTGCGCGGCAGCAGAGAACACGCTCACAGCCTCCTCCGGGGACATCGAAGATGGAACTCTTTTACTCTTGCGTTGATGTTGTCAATCATAAGTCATGTGAGTTACATAACATGGAGAGCATTCACCTGATTATGTTAAATCGGTAAGACTGCAAATGTTTGGACTTTAGCATATTTATGTTGATTTTTAATGTCGGCTACATTCATTAAAGTGGATATTTTAACCAACATTTTGTTTTTCATGGGATTCTAACATGTATAAAACCACATCTTTAGTATTATAATATGTGGGAAACTTATATTTTGTACACTGGGTTTTGTACACAAAACATGCAGGCGTGGAATTTCTGATCCTGATGTCAGAACTGGGCCTCTAACCACAACCTATACCTTAGTTATCGGAGTGTGGCAGTACATTGATTGCCCAGCAGAGTTCGCTGGTCGCCTGCAGGTCGTGAGTCCAACCACTGAATATCAGGCTGACAATATGTGGATTGCTGCAACATGCGAATAATATGAATGAGATTTAAATATAAAATGATATACCTTTATGCATCGACTATTTTGCATGTTATATGTATCGATTCTAAGGTGATGGAAAAATACGAATTTTAAAATGTTAGAGACGGGAAAGACAACGGATTTTAAAGTCTGAAGGGATCCTGAAGTCCCACGACACAGCTCTGGTGAAGTCCCATGATGGAGCTCCAGGTGAAGTCCCATGATGAGCTGAGCTCCATGATGGAGCTCCTGGTGAACTCCCATGATGAGCTCCATAAGGGGCTCCGAGCGCCTGACGACAGTCATGGGAACACAGTGTAGAACTCAACCCCTCCACGACGTCCCCCAGCGTGACGTGTTACCTTCGGGAAACCAATGTTCCCAGTTCCACAACATTCTTTTCAATATCTGGATGGTGGCATCAAAAAATACAAAATGTCATTTGTTTTTGTGTAAATCCACCGCTATTTAAAGAAGCACAATAGCGCCATCTAGCTGGAGTCGACGGGTACAACAACATTTGACCTCTTATATCGGGAAGATTATAACGTCACTATGCTGCTGTGTACAAACCCACATAAATGGATGTCATCTCAAATATTTGTGCGGTTATCATCCTGGCTGGTTATAAACCTATTTGATGCATATCTGCACAGTATTCCGATGCAACATTTCAACTACAAGCAGGTGACATGCAGCAGAACATACCAACTCCAGCCGTCCAACCATGAATAAACCACCTGCTACCTGCACGTACCACCACGTCCAAACCTCATGTTCGTCCATTCGCCCGTCGGTCAAACCCATCGGAACGATACAGAAATCAGGTGAACCCAACAGGCGAAGAAAAAACACGACTGTACTGATATCGGTCCCCTCCGTGTCTACCACATGGACTCGTCCAACATAGCGGATCATGTGACTTTTTCCATTTCGCCATTTTCCTCTGGTCCACCGGTGGTCTGTGTCAGCTGTTCGTCTCTCCTCTCCTAGCAGCTCGGCGGCCGTGGGACTTCAGGACCGACACGACTCACTCGTAGCTGAACTCCAACCACAGAGAGAATGTCCTCCTCCAGCCCCGAGTACGCCTCGTTCTTCGCCGTGATGGGAGCCTCCTCGGCCATGGTGTTCAGCGGTGAGTGTCAGCCTCCTCGGGCCTCCCTGGAGCCTCCTCGGCCGTGGTGGTCAAAGGATTTATTCTGTAATGCAACCCGGCCTGTGTGAGGTGGGCCTGGGGTGAGGGAGCGTGTACAGCAGAAGGTAACGGCTGTGGGTCCCGGTCGGAGGTGATTATTCAGATTCAGGCTTACTGTCACTCGCACACCTGCCGGCGATGAGGCGGGGGAAGGGATCTGGTCCATCCTGTGCACGCGGCTCTCGGCCTCGGAGAGATCACATCGACCTCCTGTTCGGTTATTATCGGTCGGAGGTCATAAAAGGCATGGGTCCTTCCACATTCCATGGATGGGTGCGTTAAATGGTTCACTGGGTGAACGGAGACGTGAAGGCTGTCGACGTCAGGCCTACTGGGCGAGCCTCCTAGGCCCCCTCACGTCCACGGCTCGATTTGAGGACCTCATTTGGAAATGGGTCCTTGTGATTGAATGACATCCCAGACCGAAGGCCGTCTCGTTGATCAAGTGCAGAACGGGGCCGATAGGACGAGCGGGTTTGCGCGTCGCTCGCAGCTCGAGGCGCCTCTCCACGTGATCACGTGAGGGTCCAGAGACGCGGATTATGAGGCAGACAACATCGAGGAGTTATAAATGGGGAACGATCCGCTTTTGCCGTTCAGTCATTGTGCTGAGAACAGCCCCTCGGCTGGCCGCGGGTCACATGTTCCCGGTAAGGCTCCTCCACAGGGGATCACGAGACACGCAGCCTCCCAGCGGGATAGCCTACCTTTAGATATTGAAGCTTCTGTTTGTACGTTGATCATTCCACCCTCTGGAAGAGGACATTACATTACACTATCGCAATTGTTGCTGTACTGGTCCAGCCGTCCTTGGCGCTAAATAGACTGTGGTGTCTCATGTCT
This sequence comes from Pollachius pollachius, assembly GCF_949987615.1. NCBI lineage: Eukaryota > Metazoa > Chordata > Actinopteri > Gadiformes > Gadidae > Pollachius > Pollachius pollachius. Next base: position 22,933,657 of record NC_136944.1, on the reverse strand, counting down.
CCTCCATGTCTGTCGCTCACCTCTGTGTCCGTCTCTCCTCCGCGTCTGTCATGTGTCTCTCTCCTCTGTCTCCCGTCTCCTCCTCTGTGTGTCTTCTCGTGTCGGTCTCCTGTCTCTCCTCGTCTCCCTCCTCCTCGTCTCTGTCCTCTGTGTCTCGTGTCTCTCCTCCCTGTCTCTCCTCGTCTCCCTCCTCCTCGTCTCTGTCCTCTGTGTCTCATGTCCCTCCTCTTGTCTCTCCAGCCCTGGGCGCGGCATACGGCACGGCAAAGAGCGGCACGGGCATCGCGGCCATGTCGGTGATGCGTCCGGAGCTCATCATGAAGTCCATCATCCCCGTGGTCATGGCGGGGATCATCGCCATCTACGGCCTTGTGGTGGCCGTGCTGATCGCCAACAACATCGCTGAAAACATCACCCTCTACAAGTAAGACCGCCCGCCACAGCCCGTCCATGAGTCCATGAGTCCGACGCACGGGGCAGGTGGGGGCGCCTTAAAGGGTCGCGTGGGTCCAGGCGTAGGTGTAAAACAAGGCTGGAGGTTTTCAATGCAAGGCCCTGGGCCGTAAGAAGGTGTCACACACAGACACACCTTCTGTTCAGCTGGTGGCGCGAGTACTGTGTTGCGGTGGTGTTCTGTAGTGCGAAGATGTACTGTAGTTCACAGCATGTGCCACCAGAGGTCAGTCTTTACAGGTGGCCCAGCCAGCTGGTGTGAGAAAGATGGCGACTGCAGTTACAGTGCTAGTTATGCAATGTAAAGATTGAATATATACGTTTATTAAGCATTTAAATAAATGCTTGTGACCCATTGGATAGGGGTGGTAATCTCTTGGCACCTCACGATTCGATTCCGATTGTGAGGTCAACGATTCGATTCTAAAACGATTATCGATGCGTCTCGATGCAACAACTTTTTTATGTTCATTTCCATGTGTGATTTTCAAAAATATATATATACATCTGAGTTTGCTATTCATTTCCTACTTTTGTGATGATCATTAAAGAGATCAACAGATGAATTAACTTACCTAATATTTTATTAGAAAAAAAGCTTTTGTCACAAATATGACTTTCTATGAACAATGCAATAATCAATGCAGCTTGCATTACAACACAATATAGAAGTATGTAAAAAATAGGTTTGTTTTCTTTTCTTTCTAATCTTTCTTTTCTATGTCATTAAAGGAAAAACTGCTCTTGAATTAGAAGGAGTTCTTGTGTCTGGCTGTGAGTTTGCGAGCATGCTCTGCGTAGGCTGAATCACAATCATGTTAAGACAAATCAGATTGGCCAATACACACTGAAGATAAATTAAATAATTTTAAAATTACTAAAATGATCCCTCTCTGGCGAACAGAATGTTGCAGCAGGCGAACAAATAAAAAAAATCGGATTTTTTTTTAATACCGATTATTAATTTATCTGCATCAAGACGGAATCGTTCTAGAGAGAATCGCGATGCATCGAAGAATCGTTTTTTTTTTTTCCCACCCCTACCATTGGAGAAACACAGCATTGTGGGCTAGAAAATGTCATACATGCTACAATTACTTCCATCCCCTGCAGCTAGGCTTTTAGGAAGTATTCTTTTACACCAGTAACATCATATACTATACCCTCTGATATCTCTATATATATTTATATCTTCTGACATTCAGAAGGTATAAAATACTGGCCGAGTCTTTTGAAAACATCCTGCTTCCTAGCCTCTAACAGAATGATGTGAACCCAGTATCTTAAGGGGCCCATACACCTCCTAGACTCAAACCAAAGGCCGACAGCCTTTATCAGCCACTCCGTTGCCCCTCGTCTGACCCGTTCGGCAGAAAATCTGCGAAGACTACCGGCAACTACACGGTAGCGTGTACGTTCTGCGGAGCTAGTCTCGTCCATTGCGCTGATTCGCTGGTTGTGTGCTGCTAGCGCGCGCGTCTTGACAGGTCGCGGTTGTGTGCTGCCAGCGCACAAACACTCTGAGGCTTTAATCCTCCGACGTAAACGCCCTCAGACTTTGCATGTTGAATCAGACCAGATACCGGTTCGAAAAGCTTCCGACAGACACCGCCGAACACACAGAACAGATTTGTTCCCGAACTCGTCAAGAGTCTCCCCAAACGTTTCAGCCAGCCAACGGTTGGGCCGGAGCGCAGCATCCTTTACATTAGGATGTGACCCCCTGTTTCTGTCCACCCCCCCCAGGAGCTTCCTCCACCTGGGGGCCGGTCTCAGCGTGGGCCTCAGCGGCCTGGCCGCCGGCTTCGCCATCGGCATTGTCGGGGACGCGGGCGTGCGGGGCACGGCCCAGCAGCCCCGGCTCTTCGTGGGCATGATCCTGATCCTGATCTTCGCCGAGGTCCTGGGCCTGTACGGCCTTATCGTGGCCCTCATCCTCTCCACCAAGTAGAGGCTCCCCACCAGAAGATCAACCATCGTCCATTCCACCGCAGCGCAGCAAGAACAAACGGGAGACGCTCACCTCATTCCAGAACAGCCTGCGGTCTGCCGGGCAGCGCCGGGCGGCGCCTGGTCACCAGCACAGCCCTTGGGTGGTGTCTCTGCTGCTCCGGTCCGTCGCTGGCACCAGGCCTTGTACATCTCGATGGGCGCTTAAGTATTTGCCGGGTTTGTTTTGGGATGATGTGTAGGCGGTCTCCGAAAGATTAAGGTGTGTTCTTGCCTGTACAGTGGTCCAGATCCTTCCATCGTGAGTGTAGTTGACCCCCCCCAGTCAGTGCTGTGAGTGACTATGTTACCCCTTCTCTCTAGCCTTTTCCTACTCCTTTTTGTTCTGGTTATCATTCTAAATGTCTGAAGAGTTGGCTGTACCATTCATGCACATTCTTTTCCTTTTTCTATTCGTGGTGTTTTTTTGGGACCATATTTAAATCACATTGTGACCTGTCAAGACATTAACTATTTTTGTTTATTTTTTCACTATTTATGAATTCTAAAAGATTTTGAATTGTTAATGAAACTGTTTAAATGGAAATAATGTTTATTGAATACCATATATGCATATCCATATATAAATGATCTGTGTATAGTTAGGTGAGATGCACTCTGGGTAAGTGTTCCAAGTGCTTGAATTGCTCTGAATGTTGTGTGGTCTATTTGAGAAGTCCAGGTGTGACATACAGTACAGTTAACTGCATTTGTTTGTGTGTTTGTTCTACCAGATCTGAGTGTGAATATACGGTGTGCAAGTGGAAAATGATGTTTATGAATTTGACATTCTCGAACACTAGTACCGTTTACCTGTAGTGCTGCTGTCTTGATTTCTGTTCAAGGTGAGAGCTTGCTGTTGGGCTATGCCTGTCAGATTTCCAAATAAATCTCAACCTCCTTAAGTCTGATGGTTCAACATTGTCTCTGGAAAAGTATTGCAACACACAAACTGATGAGTGGTTCACTCATCAGACCTTTTCCTTGAGTTGATTTCAGAAAGGGTGTTATCTCCCTGCAGGTTGATAAAAGATCTTCTGGGGGTGAGGAGGCACTGAGAGACCAGCTGACCACTCAAACTCAAACCCTGAGTAGGTGGACCGGGACCCCATGATGGGGGAAACCTGCTCTGAAGCGCCCCACTCTGGCTTTCCCGTGATCGCACGCGTCTTACTTTAAAGCAAGCAAAATACAAAAGGCCTCTTGACTTTCTCAAATACAAAGTTTAAATCAGGATAGTTGGTCTGAAAGTACTTATATTTTATGAAATAAAACCATTAAAAGGCCCGGTCGCCTGGAGGGACTGGGCGGTCCCAGCCCAGTGATGGAGGTGAGGGTGGTCCCAGCCCAGTGACGGAGGTGAGGGCGGTCCCATCCCAGTGACGGAGGTGAGGGCGGTCCCATCCCAGTGACGGAGGTGAGGGTGGTCCCATTCCAGTTACGGAGGTGAGGGCGGTCCCATCCCAGTGACGGAGGTGAGGGCGGCCCCATCCCAGTGATGGAGGTGAGGGCGGTCCCATCCCAGTGACGGAGGTGAGGGCGGTCTCATCCCAGTGACAAAGGTGAGAGCGGTCCCAGCCCAGTGACGGAGGTGAGGGCGGTCCCAGGCCAGTGAGGGCGGTCCCAGCCCAGTGACGGAGGTGAGGGCGGTCCCATCCCAGTGACGGAGGTGAGGGCGGTCCCATCCCAGTGACGGAGGTGAGGGCGGTCCCAGCCCAGTGACGGAGGTGAGGGCGGTCCCATCCCAGTGACGGAGGTGAGGGCGGCCCCATCCCAGTGATGGAGGTGAGGGCGGTCCCATCCCAGTGACGGAGGTGAGGGCGGTCTCATCCCAGTGACAAAGGTGAGAGCGGTCCCAGCCCAGTGACGGAGGTGAGGGCGGTCCCAGGCCAGTGAGGGCGGTCCCATCCCAGTGACGGAGGTGAGGGCGGTCCCAGCCCAGTGACGGAGGTGAGGGCGGTCCCATCCCTGTGACGGAGGTGAGGGCGGTCCCATCCCAGTGACGGAGGTGAGGGCGGTCCCATCCCAGTGACGGAGGTGAGGGCGGTCTCATCCCAGTGACGGAGGTGAGGGCGGTCCCAGCCCAGTGACGGAGGTGAGGGCGGTCCCAGGCCAGTGACGGAGGTGAGGGCGGTCCCAGGCCAGTGAGGGCGGTCCCATCCCAGTGACGGAGGTGAGGGCGGTCCCAGCCCAGTGATGGAGGTGAGGGCGGTCCCAGCCCAGTGACGGAGGTGAGGGCGGTCCCATCCCAGTGACGGAGGTGAGGGCGGTGCGCTGGGCGTCTTGTAGGCGGGGTAGAGCTTGCGGTCCTTTGGTACCGTTGAGTGGGTGACTGGCCGGTGGTGAACAGCACCTCCGGATTGGGCTCCCATCAGGCAGCGGTTCCTTGTGTCCCCGCCGTCCAGACGGGCCGGCCCCCTACGTGCCCTCCTGCTGCCTTGGGCCGCAGGCGATGGCCGCCGAGCGGTCGAACCTGCTGATATCAGTGAGTACTCATGACAGCCTGGGTTTTGTTATGCATTATTTTCTTTTTTGCATTTCTTCTGAGTTTTATTTAGCATTTTCTAGAAACTAAAGGGCACCGGGAAAAAAAAGGATGGATTTTAATCAGCCGTTGATTAAGTGCACCAGTTGAGTGGAACTTACTGAGTGATCTTATGTCGGAAGTAGTCAGCAACTTCAACTTTAATGGGACCAGGCAGTGACTTGTGGTTCTCAGTTGCGCTGTAGCAGTAACTGTGTGTGTATGTGTGTTATATATTGTGTTATATTGTTCTCTGCCGGTAGTATATGATGAGCACGGCGGGACATTGTAAGGTTAGACACTTACTGCTGGGGTGCTTTGATGTCCTGTTTGGTCGGTTTCAGCTCATCACTGTGCCGAGTGACCGCGAGCAAAGTTGTGTGTGAAATGTGCCACACACCGTAGCCTTATCCTTGTTTCTGAGAAGCCAGCCAGACGCGATGTTCGTCGCGCCCATGGTCACGCTGCAAGCATACATAGTTTCGGATCTGAGACACGGCAGTAGGCGCAGTCTTCTCCTGAACAGAGATGTCGCTTCTATATGAAGGTATTATTGTAGCAAAAGTCTTTAGCACCTGTAACTGCAGATTTTGTATGCATACACTAAAGTCACAAATGTGTAACAGTAAATTTGATGTCCTAAATATTTATTTTGCATGTGTACTCTAAAGTCACAAATGTGTAACAGTATATTTGATGTAAATATTTTTTCCACCATTGTAAACACTAAAGAGGGTCTACGAGTTCACAAGTCTATGTTACAGGTGCACAAATCCTATCCTGTGCATCACAACTTCAAAGAGTGATGCACACATTCGTAAACCCAAATGTGAACTAATGCATCAGAAGTTGCACATCTGTGAAATATTTCCTCACAAATTAAATTATATAGATCGCTATGTTCAATGAGCATTTTAATGAGTGAGCACAAGTCCATCGGTTATACAACTGCTCGAATCTGCTGCTACGAGTCTCTCTTGCGGATACTTTTGCAACACGTCTATGAGGTACAAGTGTAGCAAATGGGATTCGTATCCGTATGAAGCAGATCATCCGTGGGCGGGACAAAATTGCAGCATTAACCAATGAAAGTCGCCGGCAGGGGGTGCATTTTTCAAACTACACTGGGACCATCCAAGCAAACTCTTACTTTCTGGAGTCTTGAAAGTAGACAAGAGGGCATCCTACACGACGGAGTTTGGTGTCTTACATTATGTCAAATTAAATTACTTAGTTCAACTGAATTCCCCCCAAATTATTGCATTAACATGCCGCAAGTGTCCTTCAATGTATTTTAATGGTCTGCTTGGATGGTTTAAGTGTAGTTTGAAAATTGCACCCCCTGCCGGCGACTTTCATTGGTTACTGCTGCAATTTTGTCCCGCCCACGGACGCGCTGCCTCATACGGATACAAATGACTTTTGCTAAACATGTACCACCTAGACGTGTTGCAAAACTACCTGCAAAAAACCCCACAGCTGAGACTTGCAGGAGCAGATCGAGCAGTTGTAACGAGGGACTTGTGCTCGCTCATTAAAATGCTGAATCAACATAGCGTTCTTTATCATTTTATTTGTGAGGACATTTTTCACAGATGTGCAACTTCTGATGCATTAGTTCACATTTGGGTTCACGAATGCACACATTTTGGGCATGTTCTTAGATTATGAAACACGGGTGTGCAAATGTTTTGCACCAACTGCGCTGCAATGATTGTAGCAAAAGTGTCAATTGCATGACCCTTTGAAGTTGTGATGCACAGGATAGGATTTGTGCACCTGTAACACGGACTTGTGAACTCGTAGACCCTATTTTGTGTTTACAATGGTAGAAAAAATATTTACGACTTCAAATGTGCTGTTACACATTTGTGACTTTAGTGTACGCATACAAAATCTGCAGTTACAGGTGCTAAAGACTTTTGCTTCAATAATACCTTCATACTTCTATCACTGTCTACCCTTCGGTCGGTCTGTCCGCGCGTACGCCAAGTGACAAATATGGAGTGGAGCACGACTGGCAGACGCGCATTAAAAAAGGGCGGTGCGACAGCCCATGCGAACGTCTCGTGACAGCAATCCGCCCTGATGCGTAGTCTTTCTTATCTCTCATGTGCGACAGTAAACCGGTATTTACCCTCACTCGGACGTTGACATTAAAGGGCTGGCATCATGCCTACAGGTGTGAGTGTGATATGATTAGCCATACATCTAGGTGGACACGCCCACTAGAGATGTTACTAGGGCACAGGTAAAGGCAGATTTTCAAACGGCTTGTAATGGCTAATCACACTCACACCGGGTGGCGTGATATCACAACTTTAAGTAAACACGGCTCAGACGGAGCTTCACCATACACACGCACCGTGGCCAGACAGAGCTCTGCACGTCATTACTAAAGTTGGGGACTTATTTTATTCACTGTGATAGAAAGGCATGGATTACTATGTTGATGATCGTATAAGACCAATGAATACGTTTAAGACAAAAAAAACGGTTTGAGTTAGTTATTGAGCTTCTCTTGACCTGAGTGGCTGATACAAGTTATTATCTGAGCCGTGTTGCCTGTAGGGCTGGTTCATTGTAACCACTAATTGTTATAAAACAAGTCTTTGTTCTTCTTTCTAAACTTAACTCAGTATTGACATCAGTAGTATTAATTATCTTATTTAAATTTGAGATATCCATCAGTTTATCTATTAACCTTAATTTACCCAGGCAAGCAAATTAAGAACAAAATTCTTATTTTCAAGTGCAGCCTGAAAGTTTGATATTAATTTGCTTTTGTTGCGGCCCTTAAACATATATATTTTAAATAGCAAAGGGGAAGCCAAAGTGAGGAACAAAGCTGTTGCAAAAGAGGAAGCACTGGTTGAGGCAACGGCAAAAAAATAACAAGTAATATGCTTTGTCGGGTGGGGTGGAGTTGGGGGTGTTATGGTACGTCACTTCTTTTTAATGTATTTGTAATTTCACGTAAAAAATATCTAGAAAGATTCTAATAGATGCGGCTGAGTTTTTCTTATTTGTTAGTAGGGGAGACCGGGGATAATTGTAACACGGGGTGAGTTGTAAAGCCACCATTTCCACCAATCAGGGATAAGATATGAGCCACGTGACAGGTTCAGTCTTCTCCTTCCGATCACTCATGGAAATGTACCACTAGTTGGCGCCATTTTTCCGGGATTTACGAGAGAAATCCTAATTTTAAGGTAAGAAAAGTAACTTATTTTAGTTTAGTGTTTGTTGTCTAGTACTTTTACCGAGTTATATCAGGTCAAACTAAAGTTTCTCTAGTATATAATGGTGTATCTCTCCCTTGCTAATGTCAAAGCCCCATGCCTATACAGCTGGTTTAGCAATGGATGACAGGGCGGGGTAGGCTGTAACGCATGCTTTCAAAGTGTTACCACCATCCCCTTGCATACAAAGTTGTTACCAGATCAGATGTTGGAGATGTTTCCCTGTTCTCAAAAAAAACAACTGTTCAGCTCTCTCTCTCAAGAGACACAAATACACACACACAAAGTATAAACGTTATGCTTTTTATATTTTGTTCATAACATTAATATGATCTTTATTCTCTATGTGAAGAATGGATTGTATGTTATAAGATTATTTTTTTCTGTATACCTACAGTAACTGAATGTAGCCTACCACTTTCATAGGCACATAGATGTGTGTGGCATTCAGCCTGCCTTTGCCAATGTAGCACACAGACACACACGCACACACACACACACGCACACATTCACACACAGGATGCATATGTCTTCATTTACAATACAGTTTAAGAATATTTTATTTGGTGAATCTATTTTGAAACCCTGTTGTTTATGCTTATCATTAAATCGCCATATCAAATGGAGTCCCATTGTTTTTTTGCATTTTGTCTACCTGTTACAACCTACCCCGGTAGGTGTTACAACCTACCCCGGTAGTGGGGTAGGTTGTAACAAAGGTATACATTGTATTTGTCATAATCTCACAAATTCCGTGATATGGTTGAGGAGTTTTAAATGGTTGCCACTTGTAGTAGACAAATGTGGGTACATTGCCTAATAGGTCCAGAACTGTAGCTTTAAAAGAAAATGTAGTTTTAGGTGCTGAAGAAAAATGTGTTACAACCATACCCGGTCTCACCTACTGCTTCATAAAGTGGGTCTGAACATCACTGACAGGCATGTGTCACTTAAACAGAGTTTGTTTAGAAATATGTGGCATGAATGAATCATAGTGAGGGGCTGGCACCGTGCATTGATCATTTTCTTTATTACAAAAATACGTTGTCACCTTTTATGGGCCATCACCAGTTTGCACCCGTTTTATAAATATCTCACCAGTGGTTACAATATTGATACCAATCCACGCAGGGACATCACTAGGATTTAGAGGCTGGGGGGGCTAGCAGTCTCAGAAATGCAAAGATGTGAAGAAAATCTTTTCATCACATCTTTAAAGTGGTTCCTTAATTCATCATTTACTACAGTAGAGAGTATAGCATATTTATCATCATATCTTACTTGAATTTATTAAACGTCCTTATTAATCCCCTATTTTAATCCCACCCTTTACACACACACACACACACACACACACACACACACACACACACACACACCCTTACGCACACGTGATGAAATAATAAACAGTCGTTTTGGCTGGTTGTTAGTTCATGGACACAAGAAGACCACTTGTTGGAAGAACGTAAAAAAACTCGCCCTGTATGCCTAGTAGCTCTTGGCTGACTTCGCAGGCTCCGTCAGCATCAGCTCTCCCTCACACTCGTCAAATACCTTTGTATATCCATCTGGTCAATGAGTTGAATGATATACCATTAGGGACACCAAGCCATTCATTGTAACTTGTCACTCTCACAATATTGCTGATTATACCGGCAATCTGCAGGGACTGATAGCTGTCATAGGCTAGCAGCTACGTTGTTGAACTTAGTCTAGGGCGGCTACTCTAAAATTACAATAGACAAAGCCTTTTCTTTACCTTAAGTAGACCTCAGGCAATTTCACATTAGAACCTACTTACAATGTCCCTCTTTGATCTGCAAATCCTCTTTTGTCTCCTCTTATTTCTTAACTCTGCCCCCCGAGTGCCAAGCTGCCAACCCGACCCTTCAGAAAAGGTAACGTTAAACGACCCCTCAGGCCTAGCCCCTCCTGCCAGCGCTCTCGGAAACAATTTGAGTCCAAATTAAAGACAACTTCTACTTGTATTAGTATTTATTTCAACTCATAGTCTGGCTTAGCATGTTACGATTTCCTTGACTGAAAATTGTAGGGGGGGCTTTTGAACATCTTGTGTAACAGCACATTTGAAGTCGTAAATATTTTTTCTACCATTGTAAACACCAAAAAAAAATAGGCCTAACGACGTCCCTGAATCCATGCATGTTTACCACAACAGTTGTTTGTTACTTTCAGTAAGGTCTTCCTGTGTATTTGCTTTCTAATTTTCGTGTCCCATAAAATAAGGTGTTCCAGTTGGGGCAAGGGTGCAACGTTATCTATTCACACAACGAATCCTAAGTTGGGTTGTGGTTGTGGACCATAAAAGGGGACAGACAATCACTGGGAGGGGAGGAAACGAAACTCGAAACTGTAGGCTAATGATCATTTTGTGAAAGCTATTTAAGAATCAAGAAGGTGATGACATATGAATTAAATTAAGGCATTTCTTCATGTCTGCATTTTATTAATTTTTTTTTATTACTTTCATTGTCCCAAACTCAGTTACACAATTTGGCTGGAGTCAATAACCTGCAGGTTATAACATCTCTCAGTCGCCAACATGCAGAAGCACGGGGCCGTGCTGTCTGCTTTGTGGATTTTGCTTCTCCATGTTTCTCCTCTCGGATCCATGAAATTGAGCCTATTCAGTAAGTTCAACTACAATTCCATTACTTAAAATGCAAATAGATCAACTGAAAACTAGTTTCTAAATTTGTTTTGTTCCCTTGTTTGTAAGGCCTACTGTGAAAATGTCTAAATTGATCACCAAATCACTCAATGATGTATAACATTACAGGCCATTCATTATATAGCTGTTGCTGCCCTGACTTTTCAGTAATACGTTTTATTATTTCATAACGGGAAATGTTGGGATATATTCCGTCCCTCAAATACAACCTCAGTTTTCTTTGTGCACCAGAAAGCCTGATGGGGTCGCCAGAGGAGGGGGATATACGGTTGGCGGGTGCGAAGACCCACTCTCAGGGCCGGGTGGAGGTCTACCTTCACGGGGAATGGGGAACCGTGTGTCACAACGGCTGGGACCTGCCCGACGCGCAGGTGGTGTGTCGTCAGCTGCACTTCACAGGAGCCGTATCTGCCGTCGCTGGAGGGACGTTTGGCGAAGGTGGGCTGTTCTGTTCTGATATAATGTCTCCACTAGGGGGGGATGTCGCAGCAGATTTACCAAAAGCAGATTTCGCAGTAGTGAGCGTCCCCTTTTTTAACAACTCTGGTTCCGGAAGTCAATATCCCATTCATTTTCTCCATTGGCTCTTCAGAAAATTGAAAAAAATAGTTTTCAGCCTGGAGCCAATTACCGCAGGAGTTATTCGTGACCGTAAAACATTGGATTCCGAACAAGAAAAGACAAAGGTCCAAGAACATTAGGCCTATTTTGTGAACGAGTTAAGGAACTTCTCATCCCCTGATCCATTGCTGGCCTTTTTTATCAGACCACTTACACCAACCGAAACGCTTCTTGCATCTTGTAACCATTATCATTATTAGTGTTTATATTGTTAATAAGTTTTGTAATTGTGCATGCTTGCGTGTGTGTGTGTGTGGGGGGGGGGGGGGGTAGTTTAATATATAGTGTGTAATGTATATAGTGTCGTCATCGACATGGTACCATGAGTAAACATGGTAGCCTATGTTAACTCAACCATCGCGCGTCCATCAATGGCGGTTCTAACGGTTCTGGCCGAGTGTGGTTGCTAAGAGACGGTGTATATATAAGGGATTATTACTCGTTTTTACCTGTGTATTCAATTACGTATTCATTCAACGTAATGTTTTCCTCGACTTTATCCTACCAAAATTACTATACAGCACCGCTATATATCATATCATATTATTTATTTATTTATTCACCGCACCGTGATAACGAAATGATTGGTACAACTCGTGTCAGCTGGCTAAGAGCCTGCCAAACTCACCACAACCTTGTAGGTCTTGTCTTTCAAGCTGGCTCTCTCAAACACTAAAGGCCAGTACATGGCCGGACTTCCTACTGGTTTCACCCATTTGGACACTCTGTCCTCATCTCTAAAAAAACGCATCATGTCAGAAAGGGACATCATGGTCGCTCTGTGTAAACGATCGGGTTCAGCGGCAGCAGTAATTAATGGCTTGACTTTCGCGCCGGCGGTAAACCTTTCCATGGCAAAAGCAAGCTCCACCAATGAAATACGTTGTTTTAAACTTTAGGATTGCGGGTAGTGTAGTGCTTTTAAATTATGTTTTCAGATAACATTGTGAATAAAACATGTTTTAACCAAGAACAAGTCAGAAGGGGCCCTTGGGAGAGCTGAATATTGCATCAGAAAAAATATATACATATTTATATATATATATAATATATATATTATATTTGACGTATATATAATTTTCTCCCACAAAACAACACACGATTACCGGCCATTGTGAACTAACAATTTCTAATTTCAATACATTCTCTAGGATCCGGACAGATTTGGCTTGACCAGACAAAGTGTGTTGGCACAGAGAACTCTCTTTCCAACTGTTCCTACAATGGATGGGGAATAAGGGATTGCACACACAAGCAAGATGCTGGAGTTATTTGTGTAGCAGGTAGATATCAGAATTATTCAACCATTATGGCAGTAAAATACTTACAAAAGTGTTAATTTCCAGTGGTCCTCAAACTTTTTCTACTAGTGAACCCTCTCTAAGACACTGCAGTATTCCAAAGTAGTCATACACCTTGGGGGTACACAACCAATGCTTTAGGCTCCACTGTACATTTTGAATACTAATAAATATATATATCTTTCTCCACACTTTAGGCACTAGTGAGAACTATGTGGACCATAGTCTTGATCTGTCTGAGGATCTTGGGCAACTCTTTGACAGCGAGGATGGCTGCGACTTCCTTATCCACGGACAAACTTACACCGGCCTTAAACGATACGATGGGGAGATGGTGAACACAACAGTGTGTGCACACAGGATGATCCTCTCACGTTTCCCTGGCTTCAAAGCCTCTACTAATGTCGGCGAAATATCAATTAATCTCACCCAGACGTGCCGTCCTCATCTACCCAGTTTGATCAGGTATAGGCCTTACAGCACCCCATGGTTCTGATGACCGTAATGACACTGTGTGGTCTCCGGTCACCCAGGTAACCATTGTGCAATCTGCCCTGTGTACTCTTAGGTACGTGTACACCCGGAAGCTGGAAGTAACCACGACTACAGCCCAGTGTATCCACCAGTTGGCGTCGCACTTTGGAATGAGGCGGTTGATGGAGGACGCCGGGCGCATCTTCACCAAGCTTCTCCCTGAGGACCGCTCCTTCCTCACCCAGGTCTCCTTCTACGAGTACTCGGTGGGAGCGGGCGACCGGGTGCTGCAGGAGAACTGTCTCCAGTACATGGCCTGGAACTTCCAGAAGCTCAGCACCTCCAAGGCCTGGAGCTCTGTGTCAGCAGAACTGCTGCAGGCCCTTCTGTACCGCTCTGACCTGGTGGTGCCGGGCGAGACCTTCGTCCTGGCAGCGCTGGAGGCCTGGGTCTTCCAGGTGAACCGGACGACCAGTGAGGAGCAGCAGGCCGCCTTGTTGGCCCACGTGCGCTTCCCTATGATCCCCGCCAAGGAGCTCTTCAAGGTACGGTTCACCTCCGCCCTCTACTCCGCCCATCAGACTCTGTATCAGGAGAAACTTCTGAAAGGGTTCGAAGCGCACTCGCTGCCCTTCGGCACTCTGAAGAACAGCTCCACTTTCCAGAGAAACGACCAGGATTACCAGCCCAGGATTTACACCGCCCCCCCGTGGAGCGTTACGTTCAACCAAAGCGTAGAAACCGTCCGGCGTCTGATCAACAACCAGTACAACCATCGAGATAGATATCGAGGCAGTTATGGAGGCAGTTACTCGCAGTATGTCTACACGCCGATGCCGAGAACAAGTCAAACTCACAGCACACCTGTCCACATCAGCACTCTCTTCGCGGACAAAATGGTTGACTGGCAGCTGAACCTCTTCAAAAAGCAAAGCGACTGTACCAACAGTGGTGCGCAGTGTGATTCACTGCCTATGGCCAGAATGAGAATGTCCCCGTCCAACTTCCAGTACCAGGGCAGCATCCGCTACAGCAACCGGCTGCTGTTGAGCTGCCAAGGAAGATTCATTTTCCACATTATGGACTTCAAGGGTGCATTTGCTTATGTGCCCACTGTCAAGAATGTAACGTACCCCTGTGCCGATGAAGAGTATATCTACCACTTTGTGGTGAGGCCCGAATACATCTGAGCCGACCGCCTCTCGGTGGTGGTGCTGGTAGGGGTGGTGGGGTCGGTGGTGGTGGTGCTGTTGGTGGTGGTGGTCGGGGATGTAAGATTGGTGATGGGCAGCCATAGTTGTGTTTACATGCAATAGTCTTTATGTTTGCTGCCTTTGAGAAGCGGTGACGGTTTCCCGGTGTCCCTCTTGTCTCCTCTGAACCTGGGTTCGTTCTTGGTTTGGTTTTGGCCTGCCTCTGGTTACTGGGATCAAACCCTACTCAACTCATGAGAAAGCCAACGCTGCCATGTATGCTTTGAAAGCCTTAAAATAAAAGCAATTCAAATAAACCTGTCTTTATTTGCCATCGTGAACCCCATAATGTAAGTTTGTGTTACATTTTTATAGACTAATATACAGAGATGTCCTGAGATGTGATTTAATTGTTTAAAAAATAACTAATATATAATTTTGCTAGTCCTTATTATGGGCGCAGATGGAGTGGAGGAGTCCACTTCAACTTCTGAAAAACATGTTTTCATCCCCAATATACATTCTTTCTAGATAAATTATGTAATTGAGAACATATATTTAATATAGGCTGAGTCCACTAATGAAATATTTCACATATAAACACAACACTTTGAGCGGTTTTGTATATGTCCCTCCTATATATCCTGCACAATGGCTTGAACCGTCGCATAAACTATTAATTGCTGTGTGTCTTATGGCAGCTCATTTTATATATACGTTGGTGATATTATTGATGTCCTCCTGAGCTGTAATGAGATCAGCGCCCTCGGCCCTTAGAGCGGGGTGCGAACTACGAGGGGGCCAGGGGGGTCTCAGCCCCCCTTAATGAGACATGAGCTCCCCTGAAAACATGATTTGTGAAATTTTGGGGGGGGTCTCTAAAATATTGGCAAAATTCTGTTTTTTCCCATGCATTTCCTTTTTATTTTTGTATTGCATAATCATGGATCACGTGTAATTTTGTTTTTTAATGTATGATTTGCGCATGAGGGTGATTTATCATCTTCATAAAGATACCGGCCTGCATGCAATTATTGTCCTCACCATTGAAGCGTGGGGGCGCTATGTCTTAAACGTCACTTAAAATCAGACATCGGAGAGCTGCTGGACCCGCGCACTTTCGTATTTCATGTTTTGCAGTCATGTCTAAAAGAAAACAGGGAAACCTACTCGCAAATTTCGGATTTACAAAGAAATCGAGACGAATGACTGAGGAGCAGGAAGAGGCGAGTTCTTCGGCAGATGCTAGCTTGGGGACAACCGACACCACCACCGCTGCACTTGCGGGGACTGCTGCCGGTGAAAGCCCGTCAACAGCCGACAGCTCAGAGGCCGCTGATGACGGTGACTCCGCCTGCCTCCACCTGCCTCTCTCTCCCGGCTAACTGGACCAGCCAGCAGTGGAGAGAATGGAAGTCCCGCAACACCTGGCGGTTTGTTAGGGATGGAAACTTGGGATGCACAATTTGCAGAGACACAAAAACTATTCTGCTTTCTGAAAAGGTCATTGGCACGCACTTATCAGAAGAGTGGATTAACGGAGATGTAAGCAGCCACACACAAAAAGGGTTGCGTAAAAAAGTGTATAAACATCGCGATAGCATAGCACACAAAAAGGCTGTTGAAGTCACAGAAACCAAGCAAAAGGAGATTCTGCCAAACAGAGTACTTGAGATAAATTCCAAGTTAAAAGACGAAACGGCAGCTTCATTCAGATTGGCCTATAAGGTGGCCAAGGAAAGGCTGGCTTATAAAAAGCGCCCTCCTTTAATGAAACTACAGGGGCTCAATGGCGCAAAAGTAGGCACACTGTGCATCAGATAAGTCATGTGCTGAAATTATAGGCCATATTGCAAAGCATATGCGGATGAAGTTAGTCTCAAACATTAAAGGGATAAATTCAAAAATCAGCATAACCTTGACCTGTCTGCAGCATTTGACACTGTGAACCACCAGATCCTCCTCGCCACTCTCGCCGAATTTGGCATAGCTGAATCTGCCCTTTCCTGGTTCACATCCTACCTGATGAATCGCACTTATCAGGTAACATGGAATGGCTCCTTGTCCAAACCTTGCACGCTTGATACAGGTGTCCCTCAAGGCTCTGTACTGGGGCCTCTTCTGTTCTCCTTCTACACCAGATCTCTGGGCTCTGTAATTACATCCCACTGCTTTTCCTATCACTGCTATGCTGACAACACTCAGCTATTTCTCTCCTTTACCTCATCTGACAAAGCCCTGATTGTAACACGCATATCTGAATGTCTGGCAGAAGTCAGTACCTGGAGAACTGCCCATCACCTGAGGCTTAACCTCAACAAGACTGAGCTCCTCCTAATACCAGGGAAAGATTGCCCACACATGGACTTACTGGTCACTGTTGAGAACATCACTTTATCTCCTTCTCCAACTGCCAAAAACCTTGGTGTAGTGTTGGACAATCAGTTTTGCTGCACCGCAAACATCACTGCGGTGGCCCGATTCTGCAGATTTGCACTTTACAAGATCCGCAGGATCCGGCCCTTCCTCACAAGGGAAGCAGCTCAGCTTCTAGTCCAATCACTGGTCATCTCCCGCCTCGACTACTGCAACTCGCTCCTGGCTGGACTCCCGGCCTCTGCGATTAAACCCTTGCAGCGCATCCAGAATGCGGCAGCGCGCCTCGTGTTCAACCCACCAAAGTTCTCACATGTAACCCCCCTCTTCCGAGACCTCCACTGGCTCCCTGTAATAGCTCGCATCAGATTCAAGATGATGGTACTGGCATACAAGGCAGTCGATGGAACTGCCCCTGCCTACCTCCAAGCATTAGTAAAGCCACACACCCCAGCTCGAACCCTCCGCTCAACTACCTCAGCTGGACGTCTGGTACCGCCATCGCTAAGAGCAAGCAAAGGTCGATCAGCGAAGTCACAACTTTTCTCTGTTTTGGGACCTCAGTGGTGGAACGAACTCCCTACCGATGTCAGGATCGCAGAGTCGCTCACCAGCTTCCGCAAAAGACTCAAAACTCACCTGTTCAGAGTTCACCTCGACTCTGCATAGAAACCAATGCACAGCCACCATTGAATGTTGTACGTCCTGGCGCTTGCACATTGCACTTATTCAAGGTACTTAATTGTGTAGCATCTACAGTAGCTGCTATCGTTGCTTTACACGGGGAATGGGTTAGCCTAGCGATTGTAATACTTGCACTTGGTTCTATGAACATCTTTACTGTACCGACAGCGATATATTGTTTCACTTCCTATGACAAATTAACTTATTGTAACAAATGCACTTATTGTAAGTCGCTTTGGATAAAAGCGTCTGCTAAATGCCCTAAATGTAAATGTAAATAACCATTGATGAGAGCACGGTGCACGGACGCGCACATTATATATATATGCGGTGTGATGCGAGTGGGAAAGGAGACGTGGACAATGTCTTTTTAGACATTACAGAACTGACAAGGCACAAATGTGGAATCCATTTACAACAGCTTGAGACAGAGTTTGCGCCAAACGGGATTAGATGATGAGTTTTTGGGGAACAACCTCATCAGCATCGCCACAGATGGTGCTGCAGTTCTCACCGGCAAAACCACTGGACTGATTGCGAAGCTTAAACGTGACTTCCCAAACATTCACTCCATACATTGCCTGGCCCACCGCCTTGAATTGGCTGTCCATGACTCTCTCAAAGAGGTTGCTGGATGTAACCATTTCGAGTTTTTCATCTCCAAGCTGTACGCTCTGTATCACCAGTTCGCAAACAATGCGCGTTTGCTTGAGGAAGCGGCTGCAGATCTCAATATGCACATTTTGAGAATTGAGCAGATATTCACCATCAGGTGGGTGGCGAGTAGTTTTAATACTGTAAAAGCAGTGTGGAATAACTACCCTGCATTAGCGCACCACTTCAAAACAGCAAGCGAGGATACATCTCGCAATGACACCGAGATGTGCTTATATGTGCTGAGATAAGGCAAGTAGGCATACAGGCTTGGGGGGGAATGGGTTCCCCATTCCCCGTGAAGGTAGACCTCCACCCGGCCCTGAGAGTGGGTCTTCGCACCCGCCAACCGTATATCCCCCTCCTCTGGCGACCCCATCAGGCTTCCTGGTGCACAAAGAAAACTGAGGTTGTATTTGAGGGACGGAAAATATCCCAACACTTCCCGTTATGAAATAATAAAACGTATTACTGAAAAGTCAGGGCAGCAACAGCTATATAATGAATGGCCTGTAATGTTATACATCATTGAGTGATTTGGTGATCAATTTAGACATTTTCACAGTAGGCCTTACAAACAAGGGAACAAAACTAATTAAGAAACTAGTTTTCAGTTGATCTATTTGCATTTTAAGTAATGGAATTGTAGTTGAACTTACTGAATAGGCTCAATGTCATGGATCCAAGAGGAGAAACATGGAGAAGCAAAATCCACAAAGCAGACAGCATGGTCCCGTGCTTCTGCATGTTGGCGACTGAGAGATGTTATAACCTGCAGGTTATGGACTCCAGCCAAATTGTGCTTGGACAATGAAAAGTAATAAAAAATGTATTGATAAAATTTAGACATGAAGAAATGCATTAAGAAGAAATGGGGGGGGGGGTTATGGTACGTCAATTGTTTTTTAATGTATTTGTAATTCCACGTAAAAAATACATTGAAAAAAATCGAATAGATGTGACTGAGTTTTTCTTATTTTCGGGCCATCACCAGTTTGCACCCGTTATATAAATATCTCACTAGTGGTTACAATATGTATACCAATCTAGCATGTTACCACAACAGTTGTCTGCTAATTTCAGTAAGGTCTTCCTGTGTATTTGCTTTCTAATTTTCGTTTCCCATGAAATAAGGTGTGCCAGTTGGGGCAGTTGTGCAACGTAATCTATTCACATAACAAAACCTAAGTTGGGTTGTGGTTGTGGACCATGAAAGGGGACAGACAATCACTGCGAGGGAAGGAAACGAAACTCGGGAACAGCTCTCAGTAGGTAGGCTAATGATCGTTTTGTGAAAGCTATTCAAGAATCAAGAAGGTGATGACATATGAATTAGATTAATGCATTTCTTCATGTCTGCATTTTATCAATACATTTTTTATTACTTTCATTGTCCCAAACTCAGTTGCACAATTTGGCTGGAGTCCATAACCTGCAGGTTATAACATCTCTCAGTCGCCAACATGCAGAAGCACGGGACCATGCTGTCTGCTTTGTGGATTATGCTTCTCCATGTTTCTCCTCTTGGATCCATGACATTGAGCCTATTCAGTAAGTTCAACTACAATTCCATTACTTAAAATGCAAATAGATCAACTGAAAACTAGTTTCTAAATTTGTTTTGTTCCCTTGTTTGTAAGGCCTACTGTGAAAATGTCTAAATTGATCACCAAATCACTCAATGATGTATAACATTACAGGCCATTCATTATATAGCTGTTGCTGCCCTGACTTTTCAGTAATACGTTTTATTATTTCATAACGGGAAATGTTGGGATATGTTCCGTCCCTCAAATACAACCTCAGTTTTCTTTGTGCACCAGAAAGCCTGATGGGGTCGCCAGAGGAGGGGGATATACGGTTGGCGGGTGCGAAGACCCACTCTCAGGGCCGGGTGGAGGTCTACCTTCACGGGGAATGGGGAACCGTGTGTCACAACGGCTGGGACCTGCCCGACGCGCAGGTGGTGTGTCGTCAGCTGCACTTCACAGGAGCCGTATCTGCCGTCGCTGGAGGGACGTTTGGCGAAGGTGGGCTGTTCTGTTCTGATATAATGTCTCCACTAGGGGGGGATGTCGCAGCAGATTTACCAAAAGCAGTTTTCGCAGTAGTGAGCGTCCCCTTTTTTAACAACTCTGGTTCCGGAAGTCAATATCCCATTCATTTTCTCCATTGGCTCTTCAGAAAATCGAAAAAAATAGTTTTCAGCCTGGAGCCAATTACCGCAGGAGTTATTCGTGACCGTAAAATATTGGATTCCGAACAAGAAAAGACGAAGGTCCAAGAACATTTGGCCTATTTTGTGAACGAGTTAAGGAACTTCTCATCCCCTGATCCATTGCTGGCCTTTTTTATCAGACCACTTACACCAACCGAAACGCTTCTTGCATCTTGTAACCATTATCATTATTAGTGTTTATATTGTTAATAAGTTTTGTAATTGTGCATGCTTGCGTGTGTGTGTGTGTGTGTGTGTGTGTGTGGGGGGGGGGGGGGGGGGTAGTTTAATATATAGTGTGTAATGTATATAGTGTCGTCATCGACATGGTACCATGAGTAAACATGGTAGCCTATGTTAACTCAACCATCGCGCGTCCATCAATGGCGGTTCTAACGGTTCTGGCCGAGTGTGGTTGCTAAGAGACGGTGTATATATAAGGGATTATTACTCGTTTTTACCTGTGTATTCAATTACGTATTCATTCAACGTAATGTTTTCCTCGACTTTATCCTACCAAAATTACTATACAGCACCGCTATATATCATATCATTTATTTATTTATTCACCGCACCATGATAACGAAATGATTGGTACAACTCGTGTCAGCTGGCTAAGAGCCTGCCAAACTCACCACAACCTTGTAGGTCTTGTCTTTCAAGCTGGCTCTCTCAAACACTAAAGGCCAGTACATGGCCGGACTTCCTACTGGTTTCACCCATTTGGACACTCTGTCCTCATCTCTAAAAAAACGCATCATGTCAGAAAGGGACATCATGGTCGCTCTGTGTAAACGATCGGGTTCAGCGGCAGCAGTAATTAATGGCTTGACTTTCGCGCCGGCGGTAAACCTTTCCATGGCAAAAGCAAGCTCCACCAATGAAATACGTTGTTTTAAACTTTAGGATTGCGGGTAGTGTAGTGCTTTTAAATTATGTTTTCAGATAACATTGTGAATAAAACATGTTTTAACCAAGAACAAGTCAGAAGGGGCCCTTGGGAGAGCTGAATATTGCATCAGAAAAAATATATACATATTTATATATATATATAATATATATATATTATATTTGACGTATATATAATTTTCTCCCACAAAACAACACACGATTACCGGCCATTGTGAACTAACACTTTCTAATTCTATACATTCTCTAGGATCCGGACAGATTTGGCTTGACCAGACAAAGTGTGTTGGCACAGAGAACTCTCTTTCCAACTGTTCCTACAATGGATGGGGAATAAGGGATTGCACACACAAGCAAGATGCTGGAGTTATTTGTGTAGCAGGTAGATATCAGAATTATTCAACCATTATGGCAGTAAAATACTTACAAAAGTGTTAATTTCCAGTGGTCCTCAAACTTTTTCTACTAGTCAACCCTCTCTAAGACACTGCAGTATTCCAAAGTAGTCATACACCTTGGGGGTACACAACCAATGCTTTAGGCTCCACTGTACATTTTGAATACTAATAAATATATATATCTTTCTCCACACTTTAGGCACTAGTGAGAACTATGTGGACCATAGTCTTGATCTGTCTGAGGATCTTGGGCAACTCTTTGACAGCGAGGATGGCTGCGACTTCCTTATCCACGGACAAACTTACACCGGCCTTAAACGATACGATGGGGAGATGGTGAACACAACAGTGTGTGCACACAGGATGATCCTCTCACGTTTCCCTGGCTTCAAAGCCTCTACTGATGTCGAAGAAATATCAATTAATCTCACCCAGACGTGCCGTCCTCATCTACCCAGTTTGATCAGGTATAGGCCTTACAGCACCCCATGGTTCTGATGACCGTAATGACACTGTGTGGTCTCCGGTCACCCAGGTAACCATTGTGCAATCTGCCCTGTGTACTCTTAGGTACGTGTACACCCGGAAGCTGGAAGTAACCACGACTACAGCCCAGTGTATCCACCAGTTGGCGTCGCACTTTGGAATGAGGCGGTTGATGGAGGACGCCGGGCGCATCTTCACCAAGCTTCTCCCTGAGGACCGCTCCTTCCTCACCCAGGTCTCCTTCTACGAGTACTCGGTGGGAGCGGGCGACCGGGTGCTGCAGGAGAACTGTCTCCAGTACATGGCCTGGAACTTCCAGAAGCTCAGCACCTCCAAGGCCTGGAGCTCTGTGTCAGCAGAACTGCTGCAGGCCCTTCTGTACCGCTCTGACCTGGTGGTGCCGGGCGAGACCTTCGTCCTGGCAGCGCTGGAGGCCTGGGTCTCCCAGGTGAACCGGACGACCAGTGAGGAGCAGCAGGCCGCCTTGTTGGCCCACGTGCGCTTCCCTATGATCCCCGCCAAGGAGCTCTTCAAGGTACGGTTCACCAGCACCCTCTACTCCGCCCATCAGACTCTGTATCAGGAGAAACTTCTGAAAGGGTTCGAAGCGCACTCGCTGCCCTTCGGCACTCTGAAGAACAGCTCCACTTTCCAGAGAAACGACCAGGATTACCAGCCCAGGATTTACACCGCCCCCCCGTGGAGCGTTACGTTCAACCAAAGCGTAGAAACCGTCCGGCGTCTGATCAACAACCAGTACAACCATCGAGATAGATATCGAGGCAGTTATGGAGGCAGTTACTCGCAGTATGTCTACACGCCGATGCCGAGAACAAGTCAAACTCACAGCACACCTGTCCACATCAGCACTCTCTTCGCGGACAAAATGGTTGACTGGCAGCTGAACCTCTTCAAAAACCAAAGCGACTGTACTAACAGTGGTGCGCAGTGTGATTCACTGCCTATGGCCAGAATGAGAATGTCCCCGTCCAACTTCCAGTACCAGGGCAGCATCCGCTACAGCAACCGGCTGCTGTTGAGCTGCCAAGGAAGATTCATTTTCCACATTATGGACTTCAAGGGTACATTTGCTTATGTGCCCACTGTCAAGAATGTAACGTACCCCTGTGCCGATGAAGAGTATATCTACCACTTTGTGGTGAGGCCCGAATACACCTGAGCCGACCGCCTCTCGGTGGTGGTGCTGGTAGGGGTGGTGGGGTCGGTGGTGGTGGTGCTGTTGGTGGTGGTGGTCGGGGATGTAAGATTGGTGATGGGCAGCCATAGTTGTGTTTACATGCAATAGTCTTTATGTTTGCTGCCTTTGAGAAGCGGTGACGGTTTCCCGGTGTCCCTCTTGTCTCCTCTGAACCTGGGTTCGTTCTTGGTTTGGTTTTGGCCTGCCTCTGGTTACTGGGATCAAACCCTACTCAACTCATGAGAAAGCCAACGCTGCCATGTATGCTTTGAAAGCCTTAAAATAAAAGCAATTCAAATAAATCTGTCTTTATTTGCCATTGTGAACCCCATAATGTAAGTTTGTGTTACATTTTTAGAGACTAATATACAGAGATGTCCTGAGATGTAATTTAATTGTTTAAAAAATAACTAATATATAATTTTGCTAGTCCTTATTATGGGCGCAGATGGAGTGGAGGAGTCCACTTCAACTTCTGAAAAACATGTTTTCATCCCCAATATACATTCTTTCTAGATAAATTATGTAATTGAGAACATATATTTAATATAGGCTGAGTCCACTAATGAAATATTTCACATATAAACACAACACTTTGAGCGGTTTTGTATATGTCCCTCCTATATATCCTGCACAATGGTTTGAACCGTCGCATAAACTATTAATTGCTGTGTGTCTTATGGCAGCTCATTTTATATATACGTTGGTGATATTATTGATGTCCTCCTGAGCTGTAATGAGATCAGCGCCCTCGGCCCTTAGAGCGGGGTGCGAACTACGAGGGGGCCAGGGGGGTCTCAGCCCCCCTTAATGAGACATGAGCTCCCCTGAAAACATGATTTGTGAAATTTTGGGGGGGTCTCTAAAATATTGGCAAAATTCTGTTTTTTCCCATGCATTTCCTTTTTGTTTTTGTATTGCATAATCATGGATCACGTGTAATTTTTTTTTTTAATGTATGATTTGCGCATGAGGGTGATTTATCATCTTCATAAAGATACCGGCCTGCATGCAATTATTGTCCTCACCATTGAAGCGTGGGGGCGCTATGTCTTAAACGTCACTTAAAATCAGACATCGGAGAGCTGCTGGACCCGCGCACTTTCGTATTTCATGTTTTGCAGTCATGTCTAAAAGAAAACAGGGAAACCTACTCGCAAATTTCGGATTTACAAAGAAATCGAGACGAATGACTGAGGAGCAGGAAGAGGCGAGTTCTTCGGCAGATGCTAGCTTGGGGACAACCGACACCACCACCGCTGCACTTGCGGGGACTGCTGCCGGTGAAAGCCCGCCAACAGCCGACAGCTCAGAGGCCGCTGATGACGGTGACTCCGCCTGCCTCCACCTGCCTCTCTCTCCCGGCTAACTGGACCAGCCAGCAGTGGAGAGAATGGAAGTCCCGCAACACCTGGCGGTTTGTTAGGGATGGAAACTTGGGATGCACAATTTGCAGAGACACAAAAACTATTCTGCTTTCTGAAAAGGTCATTGGCACGCACTTATCAGAAGAGTGGATTAACGGAGATGTAAGCAGCCACACACAAAAAGGGTTGCGTAAAAAAGTGTATAAACATCGCGATAGCATAGCACACAAAAAGGCTGTTGAAGTCACAGAAACCAAGCAAAAGGAGATTCTGCCAAACAGAGTACTTGTGATAAATTCCAAGTTAAAAGAAGAAACGGCAGTTTCATTCAGATTGGCCTATAAGGTGGCCAAGGAAAGGCTGGCTTATAAAAAGCGCCCTCCTTTAATGAAACTACAGGGGCTCAATGGCGCAAAAGTAGGCACACTGTGCATCAGATAAGTCATGTGCTGAAATTATAGGCCATATTGCAAAGCATATGCGGATGAAGTTAGTCTCAAACATTAAAGGGATAAATTCAAAAATCAGCATAACCTTGACCTGTCTGCAGCATTTGACACTGTGAACCACCAGATCCTCCTCGCCACTCTCGCCGAATTTGGCATAGCTGAATCTGCCCTTTCCTGGTTCACATCCTACCTGATGAATCGCACTTATCAGGTAACATGGAATGGCTCCTTGTCCAAACCTTGCACGCTTGATACAGGTGTCCCTCAAGGCTCTGTACTGGGGCCTCTTCTGTTCTCCTTCTACACCAGATCTCTGGGCTCTGTAATTACATCCCACAGCTTTTCCTATCACTGCTATGCTGACGACACTCAGCTATTTCTCTCCTTTACCTCATCTGACAAAGCCCTGATTGTAACACGCATATCTGAATGTCTGGCAGAAGTCAGTACCTGGAGAACTGCCCATCACCTGAGGCTTAACCTCAACAAGACTGAGCTCCTCCTAATACCAGGGAAAGATTGCCCACACATGGACTTACTGGTCACTGTTGAGAACATCACTTTATCTCCTTCTCCAACTGCCAAAAACCTTGGTGTAGTGTTGGACAATCAGTTTTGCTGCACCGCAAACATCACTGCGGTGGCCCGATTCTGCAGATTTGCACTTTACAAGATCCGCAGGATCCGGCCCTTCCTCACAAGGGAAGCAGCTCAGCTTCTAGTCCAATCACTGGTCATCTCCCGCCTCGACTACTGCAACTCGCTCCTGGCTGGACTCCCTGCCTCTGCGATTAAACCCTTGCAGCGCATCCAGAATGCGGCAGCGCGCCTCGTGTTCAACCCACCAAAGTTCTCACATGTAACCCCCCTCTTCCGAGACCTCCACTGGCTCCCTGTAATAGCTCGCATCAGATTCAAGATGATGGTACTGGCATACAAGGCAGTCGATGGAACTGCCCCTGCCTACCTCCAAGCATTAGTAAAGCCACACACCCCAGCTCGAACCCTCCGCTCAACTACCTCAGCTGGACGTCTGGTACCGCCATCGCTAAGAGCAAGCAAAGGTCGATCAGCGAAGTCACAACTTTTCTCTGTTTTGGGACCTCAGTGGTGGAACGAACTCCCTACCGATGTCAGGATCGCAGAGTCGCTCACCAGCTTCCGCAAAAGACTCAAAACTCACCTGTTCAGAGTTCACCTCGACTCTGCATAGAAACCAATGCACAGCCACCATTGAATGTTGTACGTCCTGGCGCTTGCACATTGCACTTATTCAAGGTACTTAATTGTGTAGCATCTACAGTAGCTGCTATCGTTGCTTTACACGGGGAATGGGTTAGCCTAGCGATTGTAATACTTGCACTTGGTTCTATGAACATCTTTACTGTACCGACAGCGATATATTGTTTCACTTCCTATGACAAATGAACTTATTGTAACAAATGCACTTATTGTAAGTCGCTTTGGATAAAAGCGTCTGCTAAATGCCCTAAATGTAAATGTAAATAACCATTGATGAGAGCACGGTGCACGGACGCGCACATTATATATATATGCGGTGTGATGCGAGTGGGAAAGGAGACGTGGACAATGTCTTTTTAGACATTACAGAACTGACAAGGCACAAATGTGGAATCCATTTACAACAGCTTGAGACAGAGTTTGCGCCAAACGGGATTAGATGATGAGTTTTTGGGGAACAACCTCATCAGCATCGCCACAGATGGTGCTGCAGTTCTCACCGGCAAAACCACTGGACTGATTGCGAAGCTTAAACGTGACTTCCCAAACATTCACTCCATACATTGCCTGGCCCACCGCCTTGAATTGGCTGTCCATGACTCTCTCAAAGAGGTTGCTGGATGTAACCATTTCGAGTTTTTCATCTCCAAGCTGTACGCTCTGTATCACCAGTTCGCAAGCAATGCGCGTTTGCTTGAGGAAGCGGCTGAAGATCTCAATATGCACATTTTGAGAATTGAGCAGATATTCACCATCAGGTGGGTGGCGAGTAGTTTTAATACTGTAAAAGCAGTGTGGAATAACTACCCTGCATTAGCGCACCACTTCAAAACAGCAAGCGAGGATACATCTCGCAATGACACCGAGATGTGCTTATATGTGCTGAGATAAGGCAAGTAGGCATACAGGCTTGGGGGGGAATGGGTTCCCCATTCTCCGTGAAGGTAGACCTCCACCCGGCCCTGAGAGTGGGTCTTCGCACCCGCCAACCGTATATCCCCCTCCTCTGGCGACCCCATCAGGCTTTCTGGTGCACAAAGAAAACTGAGGTTGTATTTGAGGGACGGAAAATATCCCAACACTTCCCGTTATGAAATAATAAAACGTATTACTGAAAAGTCAGGGCAGCAACAGCTATATAATGAATGGCCTGTAATGTTATACATCATTGAGTGATTTGGTGATCAATTTAGACATTTTCACAGTAGGCCTTACAAACAAGGGAACAAAACTAATTAAGAAACTAGTTTTCAGTTGATCTAATTGCATTTTAAGTAATGGAATTGTAGTTGAACTTACTGAATAGGCTCAATGTCATGGATCCAAGAGGAGAAACATGGAGAAGCATAATCCACAAAGCAGACAGCATGGTTCCGTGCTTCTGCATGTTGGCGACTGAGAGATGTTATAACCTGCAGGTTATGGACTCCAGCCAAATTGTGCTTGGACAATGAAAAGTAATAAAAAATGTATTGATAAAATTTAGACATGAAGAAATGCATTAAGAAGAAATGGGGGGGGGGGGGGGTTATGGTACGTCAATTGTTTTTTAATGTATTTGTAATTCCACGTAAAAAATACATTGAAAAAAATCGAATAGATGTGACTGAGTTTTTCTTATTTTCGGGTCATCACCAGTTTGCACCCGTTATATAAATATCTCACTAGTGGTTACAATATGTATACCAATCTAGCATGTTACCACAACAGTTGTCTGCTAATTTCAGTAAGGTCTTCCTGTGTATTTGCTTTCTAATTTTCGTTTCCCATGAAATAAGGTGTGCCAGTTGGGGCAGTTGTGCAACGTAATCTATTCACATAACAAAACCTAAGTTGGGTTGTGGTTGTGGACCATAAAAGGGGACAGACAATCACTGCGAGGGAAGGAAACGAAACTCGGGAACAGCTCTCAGTAGGTAGGCTAATGATCGTTTTGTGAAAGCTATTCAAGAATCAAGAAGGTGATGACATATGAATTAGATTAATGCATTTCTTCATGTCTGCATTTTATCAATACATTTTTTATTACTTTCATTGTCCCAAACTCAGTTGCACAATTTGGCTGGAGTCCATAGCCTGCAGGTTATAACATCTCTCAGTCGCCAACATGCAGAAGCACGGGACCATGCTGTCTGCTTTGTGGATTATGCTTCTCCATGTTTCTCCTCTTGGATCCATGACATTGAGCCTATTCAGTAAGTTCAACTACAATTCCATTACTTAAAATGCAAATAGATCAACTGAAAACTAGTTTCTAAATTTGTTTTGTTCCCTTGTTTGTAAGGCCTACTGTGAAAATGTCTAAATTGATCACCAAATCACTCAATGATGTATAACATTACAGGCCATTCATTATATAGCTGTTGCTGCCCTGACTTTTCAGTAATACGTTTTATTATTTCATAACGGGAAATGTTGGGATATGTTCCGTCCCTCAAATACAACCTCAGTTTTCTTTGTGCACCAGAAAGCCTGATGGGGTCGCCAGAGGAGGGGGATATACGGTTGGCGGGTGCGAAGACCCACTCTCAGGGCCGGGTGGAGGTCTACCTTCACGGGGAATGGGGAACCGTGTGTCACAACGGCTGGGACCTGCCCGACGCGCAGGTGGTGTGTCGTCAGCTGCACTTCACAGGAGCCGTATCTGCCGTCGCTGGAGGGACGTTTGGCGAAGGTGAGCTGTTCTGTTCTGATATAATGTCTCCACTAGGGGGGGATGTCGCAGCAGATTTACCAAAAGCAGATTTCGCAGTAGTGAGCGTCCCCTTTTTTAACAACTCTGGTTCCGGAAGTCAATATCCCATTAATTTTCTCCATTGGCTCTTCAGAAAATCGAAAAATAGTTTTCAGCCTGGAGCCAATTACCGCAGGAGTTATTCGTGACCGTAAAATATTGGATTCCGAACAAGAAAAGACGAAGGTCCAAGAACATTTGGCCTATTTTGTGAACGAGTTAAGGAACTTCTCATCCCCTGATCCATTGCTGGCCTTTTTTATCAGACCACTTACACCAACCGAAACGCTTCTTGCATCTTGTAACCATTATCATTATTAGTGTTTATATTGTTAATAAGTTTTGTAATTGTGCATGCTTGCGTGTGTGTGTGTGTGTGGGGGGGGGGGGGTAGTTTAATATATAGTGTGTAATGTATATAGTGTCGTCATCGACATGGTACCATGAGTAAACATGGTAGCCTATGTTAACTCAACCATCGCGCGTCCATCAATGGCGGTTCTAACGGTTCTGGCCGAGTGTGGTTGCTAAGAGACGGTGTATATATAAGGGATTATTACTCGTTTTTACCTGTGTATTCAATTACGTATTCATTCAACGTAATGTTTTCCTCGACTTTATCCTACCAAAA
Organism: Pollachius pollachius; assembly: GCF_949987615.1. Taxonomy (NCBI): domain Eukaryota; kingdom Metazoa; phylum Chordata; class Actinopteri; order Gadiformes; family Gadidae; genus Pollachius; species Pollachius pollachius. The sequence goes on along the minus strand of NC_136944.1, from coordinate 22,903,822 downwards.
TTACTATACAGCACCGCTATATATCATATCATTTATTTATTTATTCACCGCACCATGATAACGAAATGATTGGTACAACTCGTGTCAGCTGGCTAAGAGCCTGCCAAACTCACCACAACCTTGTAGGTCTTGTCTTTCAAGCTGGCTCTCTCAAACACTAAAGGCCAGTACATGGCCTGACTTCCTACTGGTTTCACCCATTTGGACACTCTGTCCTCATCTCTAAAAAAACGCATCATGTCAGAAAGGGACATCATGGTCGCTCTGTGTAAACGATCGGGTTCAGCGGCAGCAGTAATTAATGGCTTGACTTTCGCGCCGGCGGTAAACCTTTCCATGGCAAAAGCAAGCTCCACCAATGAAATACGTTGTTTTAAACTTTAGGATTGCGGGTAGTGTAGTGCTTTTAAATTATTGTTTTCAGATAACATTGTGAATAAAACATGTTTTAACCAAGAACAAGTCAGAAGGGGCCCTTGGGAGAGCTGAATATTGCATCAGAAAAAATATATACATATTTATATATATATATAATATATATATATATTATATTTGACGTATATATAATTTTCTCCCACAAAACAACACACGATTACCGGCCATTGTGAACTAACACTTTCTAATTCTATACATTCTCTAGGATCCGGACAGATTTGGCTTGACCAGACAAAGTGTGTTGGCACAGAGAACTCTCTTTCCAACTGTTCCTACAATGGATGGGGAATAAGGGATTGCACACACAAGCAAGATGCTGGAGTTATTTGTGTAGCAGGTAGATATCAGAATTATTCAACCATTATGGCAGTAAAATACTTACAAAAGTGTTAATTTCCAGTGGTCCTCAAACTTTTTCTACTAGTGAACCCTCTCTAAGACACTGCAGTATTCCAAAGTAGTCATACACCTTGGGGGTACACAACCAATGCTTTAGGCTCCACTGTACATTTTGAATACTAATAAATATATATATCTTTCTCCACACTTTAGGCACTAGTGAGAACTATGTGGACCATAGTCTTGATCTGTCTGAGGATCTTGGGCAACTCTTTGACAGCGAGGATGGCTGCGACTTCCTTATCCACGGACAAACTTACACCGGCCTTAAACGATACGATGGGGAGATGGTGAACACAACAGTGTGTGCACACAGGATGATCCTCTCACGTTTCCCTGGCTTCAAAGCCTCTACTGATGTCGAAGAAATATCAATTAATCTCACCCAGACGTGCCGTCCTCATCTACCCAGTTTGATCAGGTATAGGCCTTACAGCACCCCATGGTTCTGATGACCGTAATGACACTGTGTGGTCTCCGGTCACCCAGGTAACCATTGTGCAATCTGCCCTGTGTACTCTTAGGTACGTGTACACCCGGAAGCTGGAAGTAACCACGACTACAGCCCAGTGTATCCACCAGTTGGCGTCGCACTTTGGAATGAGGCGGTTGATGGAGGACGCCGGGCGCATCTTCACCAAGCTTCTCCCTGAGGACCGCTCCTTCCTCACCCAGGTCTCCTTCTACGAGTACTCGGTGGGAGCGGGCGACCGGGTGCTGCAGGAAAACTGTCTCCAGTACATGGCCTGGAACTTCCAGAAGCTCAGCACCTCCAAGGCCTGGAGCTCTGTGTCAGCAGAACTGCTGCAGGCCCTTCTGTACCGCTCTGACCTGGTGGTGCCGAGCGAGACCTTCGTCCTGGCAGCGCTGGAGGCCTGGGTCTCCCAGGTGAACCGGACGACCAGTGAGGAGCAGCAGGCCGCCTTGTTGGCCCACGTGCGCTTCCCTATGATCCCCGCCAAGGAGCTCTTCAAGGTACGGTTCACCAGCACCCTCTACTCCGCCCATCAGACTCTGTATCAGGAGAAACTTCTGAAAGGGTTCGAAGCGCACTCGCTGCCCTTCGGCACTCTGAAGAACAGCTCCACTTTCCAGAGAAACGACCAGGATTACCAGCCCAGGATTTACACCGCCCCCCCGTGGAGCGTTACGTTCAACCAAAGCGTAGAAACCGTCCGGCGTCTGATCAACAACCAGTACAACCATCGAGATAGATATCGAGGCAGTTATGGAGGCAGTTACTCGCAGTATGTCTACACGCCGATGCCGAGAACAAGTCAAACTCACAGCACACCTGTCCACATCAGCACTCTCTTCGCGGACAAAATGGTTGACTGGCAGCTGAACCTCTTCAAAAAGCAAAGCGACTGTACCAACAGTGGTGCGCAGTGTGATTCACTGCCTATGGCCAGAATGAGAATGTCCCCGTCCAACTTCCAGTACCAGGGCAGCATCCGCTACAGCAACCGGCTGCTGTTGAGCTGCCAAGGAAGATTCATTTTCCACATTATGGACTTCAAGGGTGCATTTGCTTATGTGCCCACTGTCAAGAATGTAACGTACCCCTGTGCCGATGAAGAGTATATCTACCACTTTGTGGTGAGGCCCGAATACATCTGAGCCGACCGCCTCTCGGTGGTGGTGCTGGTAGGGGTGGTGGGGTCGGTGGTGGTGGTGCTGTTGGTGGTGGTGGTCGGGGATGTAAGATTGGTGATGGGCAGCCATAGTTGTGTTTACATGCAATAGTCTTTATGTTTGCTGCCTTTGAGAAGCGGTGACGGTTTCCCGGTGTCCCTCTTGTCTCCTCTGAACCTGGGTTCGTTCTTGGTTTGGTTTTGGCCTGCCTCTGGTTACTGGGATCAAACCCTACTCAACTCATGAGAAAGCCAACGCTGCCATGTATGCTTTGAAAGCCTTAAAATAAAAGCAATTCAAATAAATCTGTCTTTATTTGCCATTGTGAACCCCATAATGTAAGTTTGTGTTACATTTTTAGAGACTAATATACAGAGATGTCCTGAGATGTAATTTAATTGTTTAAAAAATAACTAATATATAATTTTGCTAGTCCTTATTATGGGCGCAGATGGAGTGGAGGAGTCCACTTCAACTTCTGAAAAACATGTTTTCATCCCCAATATACATTCTTTCTAGATAAATTATGTAATTGAGAACATATATTTAATATAGGCTGAGTCCACTAATGAAATATTTCACATATAAACACAACACTTTGAGCGGTTTTGTATATGTCCCTCCTATATATCCTGCACAATGGCTTGAACCGTCGCATAAACTATTAATTGCTGTGTGTCTTATGGCAGCTCATTTTATATATACGTTGGTGATATTATTGATGTCCTCCTGAGTTGTAATGAGATCAGCGCCCTCGGTCCTTAGAGTATCAGTTTCCAAGTCATCACTTTGGTAATATCAATTGAAACTGCGTCCAACACACATGGTAATCCACTTTAAAGAGCCCCCTTCATATACCACCAGGTGTGTGAGTGGTCAGCCATTGCATGCCGTTTGAAAATCTGCCTTTTCCTGTGTTTTAGTGACATCCCCACTGGGCGTGTCCACCTAGATGTATGATGGATCTAGGTTGAAACTCATTTGTGATGTCACTACGGCACAGAGAAGGGCAGATTGTCAAACAGTTTGTAATGGCTGATCACACTCACACCTGGTGGTAATCAAATTAATTACAGGAAAGGTTCCAATAATAATGAATCACAGGTGAGTCCCTCTTGAACTCAACCCGTCACTAGAACCCTGCTCCCGCCCCAAGCAGCATCCAAACAAATCTGTCACCATGTACGGTCCACACTCACAGAGAAAATCCACATGCCCCAACATGGTCTCAAGACATTTGGTGGCCACTTGAAAATTTCTGAGCAATTACGAAAGTCTGTTTTTTTATGCTAATTACGGCTTACGGGAAACAGTTGCTCAATAACAGACTGTTGATACTGTACGTTAACAAAGCCCCCCTCCAGAAAGCGGAGTCACAGACAGAAGCGCAGAGGAAGTGAGTCGCCCACCTCATGCTCACGATCGCGGGAGCTATTGCGTAAAGCGAAAGTCCCGACAACTGACCCTCAATTTGGCCGCACCCTTATTGGGTCACAGCAACAACAACACCATCATGCGCTAACAGACTACAGATGCGCTACACGCACACGGCCAGTGAATCACCGGTCTCGGCAGCGGACCTCCGACATCATGGACCACCTGACCCTGAAGTCCTTCCACCCTTGTTCCGCTCCCCAACAGATGTTTTCTCTTACTCCGTGCCAGTGATCCTCCATAGAGGTACCATCCCTTTCGCTGAGTCACCGTCTCACCAGTCATCTCCCATAAACTCTTTGATGGTTTCAGTGGATTATGGGAACTGGACCGTGGGCTGCGGCCAGAACACTAACAACGGTGTGGGGCGGGCAACAGGACAGGCGCCTTTGCACGAAAGGTACAGGTCCAGCCGGAGGAGGTGGTGGTCTCGGTTTCGTGGTCAAGCCTTTTTCCCCTGATGTCACGTCGGGAGGGTGTCTGTGTTTGGAGAGGGAGAGGGAGATAAGGAGAGCGAGAGGGAGAGAGAAAGTGTGGGGGTGGTCAGAGTAACAGGATACGGGTAATGGCCACAAGCTTCCCATTCCCGTCAGGATCCCCCTTTTTGCCGGGCTGTTCCTCGCGGGGTATTCCTGGCGCCGGCGAAGTTGTAATTGAGGGTTGAGGAGGCTGACCGGGGCCTGAGCCCCCGGGGTTTGAAGGTTGTAGTGTACACAGGGGGACTGCCAACGCTGCCCTTTCTGTCTCTGTGGACGGATCCGCCCTCTCGCCGCCAAACCAGAACCTCATGTAGACACCGTCATTCGGGTCGAAGTGAGCGTATCAAACACAGAGGTCTACAGTGTGTGGAACAGCACACATCACTTTCACAGCTCCGTGCATGTCGTCTTTGCCTGATAAAGCAAAGAAACCCCCTATTCTGTTAAGTCATTGTTCCGGTGCTTCTCTTCGCTGACATCTCCTTTGACTTCTGGTAATGAAATGCCATGCGGCTGGGCTGTATGATGGGTGGACGGGGCTATCTCTAGGCTGGAGACCAGGGTGGGCGGCCGGCCTCAGCCTCCCCACATCAGGTCAACAGAACCGGAGCTGAGCTGTTTGGACGGGGGGGGGGGGGCGGAGTCTGTTATTCTCTGGATGATAGGGCGTTCGCTTTTCACAATTTCATCATTACGCTTGTGGCAATTTTACTTCCTCTCTTGTGAACTTTGGTTCTTGTGAATGTAGACTTCCTTTGAACTCTGTTCCTACCATAACCTCTCCTAGCAGTGTGACGCAGAACCTCAAGGGTTCTGTGACGCGTTTCCCTGATCTTCCTTATCTGCTCAGCTGCCCCACTCATTGTGCAAGATGTTCCACTGAAGATTTCTAATCATACCCCATGCCCCAACGCCCTGTCCATTTCATTTCTGTCTGTCCCAGTAGGCCGGTACTGGTATCTTGTTTGTTCCAGAAAGGACATGCAAACAGTATACACATGAAAAACACACAAAGGACACACGTTGAGATTTCCCTCCAGTGATTCTTCTCCAACCCTCCGCCTGCCCCAGGTTTTTTTTAAGAAGACTTGTGGAAAAGCAACCGAGCAAAAAATGCTAAATTGTGGAAAGAGTGGAAATATGTTGTGGAGAGGCCAGCAGGCCTGGCTCAGCCGCCAGTTATGATGTAACGGAGAGAGTCCTCCGTAACAGACACATGTAGAACGGGGCTCTCTCGCCTAGGCCCCCTTACAATTCATTACCCTCATTATCTCCATTAGGTCTCCAGTGTGATTACCCTCTCGGGACGGCCTCCACGAGGGAAACCTCAAAGCAACCTCCTTTCAGAGCAAACCCAAGAAGGCATCCACCATTTTTGGGCTGTGAGTCATGGTCTGTCTATGTCCTCACGTTTCCTTATGATAAGCTGAGAAAGCTCTGACTAAAACAATAATTTCACTGCTCCCCAAGTTCCTCTTTCTTTTCTTCCTCCGTGTAAAGGATGTGTTCTCGTTTATCAACAGGTAGTCGCCTGATCCAACGGTCCGAACGTACATTGAGCGGGACCTCTTCCAGTTAAAAACAGTCACTGATCCGAACGGACACCAGACGGGTACATTGGGTTGTAGCGGGAAGAGGTACCGCCCTGTGTACGTTCGGAAGCTTGGATGATCTGGCTGCCATTACCTTATCAAGGCTTCTGAACCTTCAGCTCCTGTAGGGGGAGGAGCTACCGCGGACTCAGTTCAATAAAGCCGAGGACTCTGCGCATGAAAGGGGTATTCTATTCTGCCAGACGCTCCCGCAGTATTGACTTGATTTAATACACTTTAATAAGGTCAATACATCCTGTTCTACCGACTGTATCTGGTCCTGCGATTATTGCCTGGCTTTATTAAGGGTGAAGTGTTTAGTATAGCCTGTTCTTTAGATACTACTTTTTAAAAGTAGCTTCTATTTTTATTTTTTGAGTTTATATTGACTACTTTGTATTGAATATATATCTCGGAACCACCGTTGCTCTGAAATGACTTGGTCGGTGAACGGTTGCTTGGTCGTCTTGGCCATCTTGTTCGTCTGGCGGGTGGAGGACTTTGCAGAAGCTTGCAGCTGCTCGCCCGCTCACCCCCAGCAGGCGTTCTGCAGCTCGGACGTCGGTAAGTCGTCATCTCTCCACATAGGACCTTCTTTTTCTTAATCACTTATTTAACCATTCGCATTGTAGGTCATGTACAGAAAAATCCGTCTATGTGTACTAGGTCAACTGTTGACCTAGTTTACCTTATCTGTAAAAAAAAAAAAAAAAAAAGGATGCAAATCATGCATCTTTTTTTTTTAAACTTTTCCATAATTTGTTGCACACTTGTATGATGTAGACCTCATGTGGACAACAGATCCATGGGTTCATTGGCAGTCCCGTTGTAAACTCTCCCTTTCAGTGTCTGGGCGTCCGCCCGGGGAATGTGCTGCATCAGCATTTCCGAAGCCAGAGCAGAATTGACTTGTTTCCACTCTCCCCCTGAATCCTGAAGTGGAGTGACTTTGTGGAATTATGAATGAAAAGGAAAGCGCCTACTGTACCAACTCTGTTGAGCTCTCAAAACACAGGATGGAAGAGGGCAACCATTTTCCAGGTTCCTGGATAGGCCTACTTATAATATGTGCGTTGTTTCCTAATGGAGCACCGATGCCAGCAAACATTGCAACAGTAATCAGCTTGTCTAGCTGTGTCGGTTTACGTTGGCCTGGCTCGTCTCCGCGTTGGCTGAGTGTGCACAAAAGATTACTTATTCGCTTCCCTTTGGATGGTGGGCCTATGGATCTGTTATTGTGTGTGTCTGTGTGTGTGTGTGTGTGTGGGTGTGTGTTTCTCTTTTTAACTTCCTGCTATTATAATATCCAGATGTGTGCAACTGTTTGACTCAATTGGTTAAGCAACTCATTGGAATGCCTCATTTCATCTACAGACTATGCTGTTGTAATTACCCTCAAGTAGGATGTTTGGGTCATAAGTTAAGACTAAAAGTTAAGAATACTACTACTACATGTCTCAAATAACACTGAAGACCCCACCTGACCACAAGCATCAAACCCTCCAGTCATTGTTTTGTAGTTCAGTGTGGGAGTCTTTTAAAACCTTAAAGTGGATCAACTCAAGTCGACTTTCCCATTGAAGACCCGTAAGCGGTGTAAACACGAACAACATTAAAGTTCATGACTTTCTTTATTATTTTATAACACAACGCGGGTTACCTCACTAAACAACGTTGTTTTTTTGTCAATTAAGGGAAGTGTAGCTGTCAGGGAAGTTGTACAGTCACGGAATTTCCACCTCCTACCCTGATGTGGTATTCAAGTCCTCAGACAGTCAGAGTCCTTTGAGTGACGCATTGTCAGTCAACCCTGTTGGACTGGTGTTCAGAGTATTGCTCATATGGCTCAGGAGGTAGAGCGGGTGCGTTGGTAACCGGAAGGTTGCTAATTTGATCCCCGGCTCCTCCTAGCTGAGTGTCGAGGTGTCCCTGAGCGAGGCGCCCCACCCTGACTGCTCATGACCAGCTGGCTGTCGCCCTGCGGGGCTGACTCCATCGTCGGAGTGTGAATGTGTGCATGAATGGGTGAATGTTAGGTGATATTGTAAAGCGCTGTGTGTGGCCACTGGTTAGAAAAGCGCTGTAGAAATGCAGTCCATTTACCATTTAAAGCTCACCATGACTATGCTGGTGGTGGGGGATGTATGATTGGTGATGGGCAGCACATAGTTGTGTTTACATGCTATAGCCTTTATGTTCGCTGCCTTGGAGAAGCTAGGAATGTCCCGCTCCTGAGTCAGGGTGTTCTTTAGTGCCCCTCTTGTCTCCTCTGAACCGGGGTTCGTTCCTGGTTTGGTTTTGGCTCGTCTGTCGGTCACAGAGTGTAGCTGGTACGGCCTAGGATTCCACGAGACTCCACGATAAAAGCTATTTTGATTGCGATACCATCTTTAGGTATTTCCGTCTTCAGAAACTTAACGTGTAGAAATATGCCGTGTTTAATCGTTGAATATGCTGTATTAAGTTTACCTCCAATAAATTAATAATTTTTCTGATTTGAAAACAATTCCAACGGCTTTCAACTTTCCTGCTGCCTTAATGTTCACAAAGATGACGTCTGCCAGCCATGCAGTGAAAGTTATTACCCGCTTACCAAACCATTTGTCTTCTCCTGTTTTTTGTTTTCCAGTTATTAGAGCAAAGGTCATCGCCGTGAACAAGGTCGATGTTGGCAACGACGTCTACGGGAATCCAGTGAAACAAGTCAAGTATGACGTCAAGCTGATCAAGGTGAATATTCCTATGCTCCTTTGACGTTGTGTTGAACCATGCAGTCTTCAAATGGGCCTATTTTAATCTACTGTCTGTGGCCTCCTGGAAGATGTTCAAAGGGCCAGTGATGGATATTGAGGCCATCTACACGGCCCCCATCTCTGCCCTATGTGGAGTGACTCTGGACATTGAAGACCAGATGGAGTACCTTATAACAGGTACACCTTACCCCCCCCCCCCCCCCCCCCCCCCACCTCCCTCACATTTAAATGATTTTATATTCAGAATCAACTCATTTTTACAAAGGTGGAATTACTTGGCAATCGTTCATAACCAATATTAAACCCACCAAAATGATTATCTTATTAAATGTTCAGAGTGCAATCCTTCACCCTTCCTCGAGGAGAGACCCCCTGCCCCCCCCATGAGAAACACTGACTGACTGAATCCTCCAACCATGTTGTTTTATTCTCCGTCTATCTTTAAGGTAAACTGGAGAGCGACGGCAACGTGCACGTGACCCTGTGTGACTTCATCGAGCCCTGGGATGCCATGAGCCCCATCCAGAAGAAGAGCCTGCCCGAGAGATACCACATGGGCTGCAACTGCAAGGTACAAACTTACTCTACCCTTGTCTTCTGTAGAAGGAGAAGGACAGTGGGGGGTTGGGGGGTTAGGGGGGTTAACTCACGGTCCAAAGGTCATGGGTTCCAACCCCAAGGTCAGAGATGTACCTTAAGGCATGTACACGAACAAGAGGTCTAAACCCTGCTTTTTAAGGACCTGCATCCAAAAGATGTCTCTTTCTTTCTGTCCTCTTTCTTTCCCCCTTTCTCTTTCTCATTCTTTTCCTTTTACTCTTTTACTTTTTCTCTCTCTTTTTCTCTCCTTTCTCTTCTCCTTTTTTTATTTTTGTCCCTTTTCCCTTTTTTCTTTCTCTTTCTCTTTCCCCTTTCCTCTTTCGCTCTTTTCTCCTTTCTCTCTCCAAAGTGTACTGAAGGGTTAGACATCGGCTCCGTTCCTCGGTCAATCAGACACAGTCTCTAACGCCGCGGGTCCCTGTACAGATCGTCCGCTGTGACACCGTCCCCTGCTCGCTGCACGCTGACAACGAGTGCCTGTGGACCGACTGGGTCCTGGAGAACCACATCAGTGGACCCCAGGCCCAGCACTTCGCCTGCATCCAGCGGAGGGACGGCTCCTGTGCCTGGTACCGGGGAGCGGCCCAGCCCAAGAAGGACTTCCTGGACATCGAGGAACCCTAACCTGCTCATCTTGGACGCCGACACACACTCAACGGGCCTGCCGTCTAGAAAATACTTATGTTTCCACCAGTATGTTTTTGTTTCTCTCGCTCTTGTTTTGATGGCGTCGTGGGAAGATATTGTAGTATTGTCCGGGTTAGAAATGCGTGCTTTTGTAATTTTTTGGGATGCTTGTGGGTTCTTTTTGTAAGCTAAATAAAGTTAAATAGAAAAAGGAAATCCTGATACATAACATAATGCTCAAAGCATGGTTTCTGTTAACCACTTTTGAAGAGTTTGAATCTGAAACATAAGTGATGCAATTGTATGCAATTCAGTTAGAACCAAAGGTATTTAGATGAATGCATACAGGTCATTTTAGCATACAAATGATGTGAATCAAACTTAGACATAATTCAATGATGATTGTAAGGCTGAATAATTAAATGGTAAATAAACTGGCCTGCATTCTGTTCTAGGTTTGTGACAGCAGGGCTAATTGACACAAATAAAATGGAAACTAAAATAATTGTGTTTCTCCTGTTTGGAAATATTAGGATCTCTACTGTGATATATGAAATTGCCTTGATGTAAAAAAATTAATTCCCTGTAGGGTAATGTCTGTATTAATTTCAACATTAAAATTGTCAGTCAGTGCAGGAATGCCCGGTGTTTATGCCAATAATGTTTTATTGGGATTTCCTTCCTTTTTCCATTTTTCCTACAAACACATATAATGCACTTTAACCACGGTGGCAAATTGAAGTTTCTGAGATCAGGGGGATTAATCTCTGTCTCCATTTTTTATTTTTGTTTAATTACACGCGTCATATGCATGTAACGTGTGATTTCAGTTGGCTCAGTGTTGGTTTACGATCACCTATCTCGTCAAATACCCCAATAACAAATAATGTTGTGTAATACCACAAACATTTCTTTGTTAAAAAAGGCTATACTGTAGGCCTACGATTCATTTAGTGGAATGGTGTCTTAACACTTTTAAAAGTTTAAAAGCAACGATTTCGGAGAACCGTCTACGTGAACAGAAGCCTAAATGTAAATGTTTCACATTAATTTACAAAGGTGTAATATAGTTTTTTTTTACCTCTTTATTATAACATGTAAAAACATTGGACAATTGAACTGTGCTGGTTTCACATGATATCTTTTAAGAGCAGGCAGTGATTGCATGCATGTCTGTTAATAACTTAAATAATACTTTCAATAAAAAAATAACCTTCACATTGTTTGACCTTTTTCTGACCTATTATTGTACTACGCCTGAAACAGTGATTTACAGTATTTAGGTCTTGTAGATGCTACTTGGCAAAAAAATGTACACTACTGGCCAAGTCTAGAAATGTTTATGCAGCAAGCTCGTTTTCTTTATTCCAATTGTGAATGAAGACATGATGGGAGCCCACCGAGGACTGGAATGACATGAGTAAAATGTGAGAATAAACCAACATTAGAAACATTAAATAAGCCTAATGAAATAACGGAGAGCCAAAGTCTGAACATGTAATCTCACGCCACCTACAGGCCATTCCCGGTGACAAAGCGAAGGCCTATTTTTGAACACAGGTCTCTAACACCCAGGTACACAGACATCTTAGAGATATGCTTGAATAACATCTTATTATTGAAACACATAAAGATTGAATTGAATGTCTACATGATTTCATAATTAGCCATATTAATTATAATTCATAAAAAGCCTCACATTTCCATGAAAGTGTGTAGCCCACCTCTAGCGATGCTTAATATTACAGTATAGGATAGTTAGTACGAAAAAGCATATAAGAGCTATTCATTTCGATATTGGAAAGGTATTTGAAGTTTAGAAATGGGTTTTGGTAAACAGAGCTATTGGAAAGTCACGTGCTTGCGTGCGTCCATACGGGCTATAACTAAATACTGGCCCCTGATTGGCTGCTTTCGGTTGCGAACGACTGAGCCTCCCCGTGATTGGTCGCAGATCCCCGTCAGTCACCCCTGGTCCCTGCCCTCTCATAATGCAGCATGGACGAGAGAAGGTGCCGTTGTAGCTGTTACCATCCGACAGACAACGTCTAATAACTCTACACCCCGGATAACTCGTCCAAAGGTGAGACGGTGCGTTTATCGGGACGGCCCTCGTGCCCCTCCGGTGTATTTTGTACGCGCGGTTTCGTCGGAGACGGGACGCTAGGTGAGTATGACCGGGCTGTCTGTGAACTAGCTCGGTGCTAAGCTACATCGCAGCAGCGCGGAGGGGGGACGTCGCCACGTTAGCTCGCGGGCTAACGTGTCGACGTCCTCCCTCCGCGCGCCCGGTCCTCCGACCGAGTTAAAACCCGCACCCCGCGAAACATGTCACCGATCATCACGGTCGATGTTCTTCAAACCTTTTCTCGCCCTTAAGTCCGACCTCGCCGCCTTCGATTAGGTCGGTAGCCTAGCCCCCCCCTCCTCCCCAGCTCACGTTACGCTCCGAGAAGATCCGAGTAGTCCCGAGCGAGGGGTTGGTGTGTTTATTCATCGGAACCAGGGCCCTCGACTCGGGTGAGCTCGTCACATCACGTAGGCGTGAGTGCTCGCGGGACGGCCGACTGACCCCACGCGGTGGAATCGTGAGTGGTGAACTTTAATCTGACTGGAGCGGTCGTTCGGTTCTCTGGGAGGCTACGCGTGACGTTACACGCGTGGTCGTTGCGGAGTTCTGTGCGCTTGCTGCTGCAACCCTTGGAACTCTGCAAAGGACACGTGTGTCACGTGACATGTTACACGTGTGGTCTGATATGTTTCACGCGTGACGTGACATGTTACACGCGCGACGTGACACGTTACGTGTGTTCGTTTCGGAGTTCCGAGTGCTGCTGCAGCAGTAGCACGGGACCTCCAGAGATGTCACCGGGTTTCATATCGACCAAGGAGTGAGTGACTGACTGAATGAATGAATGAATGAATGAATGAATAGAGGTTGTCGCTGACCCATGCAATGTCAATCACCAGGGGTGTGCTCGTAATACGCCTGCCACGTGGCTTCAGTGCTGCTGTTAAAACAACTGAGAGGAACTCGTGGTCACACGTCGGGTCCTCTTTGTGGCTCCTGTACACGTGGGTCAGGTCTAATGTACGCTGGTATGTCACTAAACAGACGTCTTTATTCCAATTGGATGGCATACTTGCTTGTAGGATGTAACGCGTTGCCCGTCCATGTGTTGGAAATGGGAGTTACTCAATGGGAATATATCTCAGTTGACAACATAACTGGTAAATATAAGTGGTTTATTTCCATGAGCGTATCCTATTAAAACATAGGAGATTGGCTGTTCCTCAGATTCAAAATCCCATAACTGTTTAATGCCAAATGCATCAGCTCTCCTTTTTCAAATTAAGGGTCATGCATGAATGGTCTCGCTATCATAAGAAAGTTCAGAATCTATAACGTTTTTGTATCTTATCTATTCTCAAACGTCAGGGGATGCATAAAGTACTATCTTATCCCATCTGCGTTCACTCTTTGAAAATGGCACTATTTATGTGTCTAACATTTTATGCCATAAATCCTAATGGAAGTCTTTTTTAATATTTCAATATGTACGTCGGGGATAAAACCTATCAGGCAGCCTAATCCTAAATCATCCTTTATGCTCTCAGCTTGTAAGTGGGCACTTAACGAGCATGAGAACCCTTCCTCGTTATGATCCGACCAATACACAGCGGCGTCTCCGTGGAGCAATGCGATCCTAATTGTGTCCGCGTTGCTTTGAAGGTGAGGGTGACCTTGTGGATGAAGTGAGTACGGCCCATCCCCCCCTCCCCCTGGTGATGTCACCTCCCCACCCCCACCCCAGCAGGGCTGTGATAGCACCCCGCTCCCCGTGCACGTCCTGTGTCCTTAACCCGTGATTCACCGCCTTTGCCGTCCCCCGGCTCCTCCGCTGATACCTTCTAAGGGGCTTCTCTTCCGCTGCACATTTTTTAATGTTTAGCGTAATCGAGTGTGGCGGCGTTTGGCTGCTGAGGAAGAAGAGCGCGCCCGTCCGGTCGATGGGTCGGGCGTCCCCGTTTAATCGGCATCCTGTCAGCCCGCCGTGCTTCGCAGGAAGCGACGTGTCAGAAGTCCTTCGGTGCCAAACAGCTGATGCTGGCAGATGGCGCCGGTGGCCGGGGTGTTCACACGGTCGTACGCACACAGAGGGCCTCTTCCTACTGTACGCGCTCCTCAGCCCTGCACTACGCCACCCTGTTGTTGTAATGAAATATCTCTGCGTAGGTGTTCTTATTCTCAAGTCGTTTTTCATTATTTAGTTACTGGGTAAGTTGGTCGTCAAGGTTAGGGTTAACGATTGACAGGCCTGTTTTCTGAATGATTGACAGGCCTGTTTTCTGAACGATGGACAGGCCTGTTTTCTGAACGATTGACAGGCCTGTTTTCTGAACGATTGACAGGCTTGTTTTCTGAACGATTGACAGGCCTGTTTTCTGACCAGCGTAGAAAACATCACATGTTCTTGGAGTGACTCAATGGCACACTAGGGCTCAGCAGGTCCCACTGAAACGCAGACGGCATCTTACTGATGCATGGAGTTGATGATGAACCTGGACCCGGTTCTCTGATCCTATTGGTCCTGAAGGACTGACGCGGAGAACAATTGAAGAAGTCGGTTCAGTGTAGAGCGAGAACTCTGCTGCCGCAGCGCTAATCTGCAGAAAACGTCTGCGAGGCTTTTAAGGGCAACACCGGCCCGTCAATGAACGTCCTCTAAAAGTGTGTGTGTCAGCGACCGAGTCTCAAGAAGTCTCACGATAGCGTAGCTGTAGCAGGATGGGACCGGTGAGGGCTGGAGAGAGGAGGGCTTTTGTGCTGGGATACAGAAAGCATAGCTCATTGTAGTTTAAAATATCTGGGCGAAGGAGAGTTGAGATTGTTATGAAATTAGGGACATTTCCCAACGAGGTTTCAGAGCATTGTGTCTCTCGATCTTATTTTGTTTGTGGGGTTTCGCCCCGGTGAAGGACCCAGGTTTATTCATTGATTTTTCTCATTTCTTCTTCGACTCCTTTCTTCACTTGCAGTGATGCTTCAATCATGCCGATAGTCGACAAACTCAAGGAGGCCTTGAAGCCGGGCCGCAAAGACACGAGTGAGGAGGCGGACCTCAACAAGCTGTTGGCCTCCTCCGCCAAGAAAGTCCTCCTGCAGAAGATTGAATTCGAACCCGCAAGCAAGGGCTTCTCCTACCAACTGGACAGCCTGAAAACCAAGTATGTGATCCTCAACCCCCGGAACGAGGCGGCGGCCGGACAGAAGGCGTCCGAGTCCACGCAGATAAAGAGGCAAGGTGAGCATCTCGCCTGGGGCGCCCTGCGGGGCCAGAGAGTCCGGCAGGGTCTTATCCTAGCTGTCTCTGTTGTATACGGGGAATGGGTTAACCTAGTGATGGTTAGCGCTTGGTGCTATGACCATCCTTACTGTGCCCACAGAGGTATAATGTACTTTGGATTAAAGCGTCTGTAAATGTAGAGGAATCCCACATGTTGTGTTGCTGGGACCCCGTCGTGACGGAGCCGTTGTCCCTCGCCTCAGTCTCGGAGAACGTCAACGGGGGCCAGAGCGACGGGGTCCCTGCCCCTCAGAAGGTCCTATTCCAGGGGAGCCGGCTGGCCCTAAAGTGGGAGCGGGTCTACCGGGTGGGAGCTGGCCTCCACAACCTGGGCAACACCTGCTTCCTCAACTCCACGGTGCAGTGCCTCACCTACACTCCGCCCCTCGCCAACTTCCTGCTCTCCAAGGAGCACAGTCGGACCTGTGAGTACCCCCCTGCCACGCTGTAGGTTCAGCAGCCTTGCTCATGGGTTCGGCCTGAAAAACCGACGACATCGAGATCTAGAGACCGGTGGGAAGACTCACTTGTTCAGCGCTCACCTACACTCTGCATGGCTTCCCCCCCCCGCACACCCCTCAAAAGCACCTTTAGTATGTTGTACGTCCTGCCACAAAATAGTACTATTTATTGTACTTTGTTTAAGAATGCTTGATTCTGATTGGCTGGGAGGAGGGCATTAACCCGGCAGGTTGCCCGCTGACTTGTCAGTTGCACTTGCTGCTGATTGAGCACAGCTTCATCAAATAGTAGATCAATACGCCGCTTGTATTTTTTGGAATATTCGATTCTGATTGGCTGCAGGGTGTCCATTAGTCCCTGATATATGGACACCTGCTAAGTAGTTCCAGTCAAATTGTCTGTTCAGCCTTCAAAACGTGAGCTGGTAAATTGTGAAAAATGCATTAAACTGTACTCAGAAAACGCTGTTATATGCTATAGACCCTAGAATATCTGTGGTATAAAGGCTGGGAAGAATTTTGATTTATAAATATGTATAAATTTCGATTTATAATTATGTACAAGAGGTGTCCAAAACATGTTTGATCGATCTTAATTAAAGGGGACTACTTTTTGAGGGAGATGAACTCAAACAGAGTATACATTCAATAAGCATGCAATACGAATAAGAAAAAGCATAATTATTAAAGTATTTGAATTGTTTTATTATGTTGGCAAGCAAGAAGTAGAATAAGCGGGATAATCAGCTCAAGGCAGGGCAATAAACAGTTTGATATGTCCGGCTCGTGGAAGGTTACCACGAGCCGGACATATCAAACAGTTTATTGCCCTGCCTCTCGGTGCTTATCCCTTACATAGTACATCTTATCCTAGCTATCTTTGTTGTAAACGGGAATGGGTTAACCTAGTGATTGTTAGTGCTTGGCACTTGGTTCTATGACCATCCTTACTGTACAGACAGCGATGTATTGTTTCTCGTGAGCCGGTTTAGATAAAAGCGTCTGCTAAATGTAAGTGTAACGGTGGTAGAGTTCATACTTTGTCGGTGAACAGGCACGCCTCCATTTCACCTCTGCCTGCAAGAAGAAAGTTGCAGAGTTGGCGAGCTGCCGTGTAGCCTGCAGCAAGTGCTGAATAAGAGTACATTCCCTCGAAGCTGAGCTAGAAATAACGTTGTTTTTGAGAGAAATGTTCCACAGCGTGCGAGAGCTAAATCATTTCCCCTGACTTCAGTCTTGTGTTCCCATCCTTGTGTTGCAGGTCATCAGTCGGGCTTCTGCATGATCTGTGTGATGCAAAATCACATCATACAGGCGTACGCCAACACAGGGAACGCCATCAAGCCTGTGTCCTTCATCAGAGATCTCAAAAGTAAGGCTCCTTGTTGTGATGTTCGCTCTCTGGTTTCTTTAGAGAGTCCCGGGTCTGTGGTTAAATGCCACCAACAGACTCACTGTGTGCTACGCTTAATGATCCCAAACAAACTCAAGCATGTGTGTAAACTACAAATAGGCCTCGATTTTGCTTTGGTGCAAACTAGTGACTGCAGTTTGGAAGTCACTAGTTTATTATATTTATTATCTTTATTTTCAACAGAAATCGCCAGACACTTTCGCTTCGGCAGCCAGGAGGATGCCCATGAGTTTCTACGTTACACCATCGACGCCATGCAGAAGGCCTGTCTGAACGGCTTCCCCAAGTAAGACATGGCTCAATGTTTCTGCACCGCCGGCCCCTTCTACCGCCAGCTGAATGACAACCATTTGTCTGTTGTTTCTCTCCTTTGGCAGACTCGACCGTCAAACTCAGGCGACCACGTTGGTCCACCAGATCTTCGGTGGCTATCTCAGGTCAAGAGGTAAACAAACACCCGTTGTGGAGCCTGCCCTGTATCCGTCTGACTGTCTGTACGTAAATGATGGCACCCATTGCACTCCTGATCATCCCTGGAAGGAGGAATCTCCCACTCTCCGTTCCTTCTCTAGATTTCTTCCTTGCTAATTAAGAGTCATAAACACATGGCTGTTAACCCCTTTGAGACTGTACCTGTGGTTAAGGGCTATAAACTTTTATTGAATTGAATTTAACTATATTTGGGTCGGTATGGGAATTCATTTTCTCTTAATTCTTTCCTTCCAGTCAAGTGCTCTCTTTGCAAAAGTGTGTCGGACACCTACGATCCTTACCTGGACATCGCCATAGAGATCCGGGTATGTTTCCACGACGATGTCTGCCTGTGAAACGCGTGGTCCTCACCTAGCAGCTCTCTAACAGGTTCTGTTTGCCTCCTGCAGCAAGCGGCCAACATCGTCCGTGCGCTGGAGCTGTTTGTAAAGCCGGACTTCCTGAGTGGGGAGAACGCCTACATGTGTGCCAAGTAAGTCAACAGCCCTCCAGCCTTTCCCTGGCTATCTAGGACCTAGGTTGTTTAAAGGGGACATATCATACCACCAGGTGTGAGTGTGATTAGCCATTACAAGCAGGTTTGAAAATGTGCAGCATTGTGACATCACAGGTTGGCGTGTCCATCTATCCGTCACACATCTAGATGGACACGCCCACCTGTGATGTCACAATGCTGCACCTTTTGAAAACGGCTTGTAATGGCTAATCACACTCACACCTGGTGGTATGATATGTCCCCTTTAAGGCGTTTATCAGCCGATAATGATAGCTGGCCGATCAATTGGTTCATCACTTCCTCCAAGCTTTGTTTTTATGGGAGCTGGACATGATTATTGATCATAGCCATTAGAAGCAAAGAAACATTCTCCTTTCGAATCTCCAGAGAGACTCATGTCTCGAGAAGGCTCAGTCAAGCAGGTGAGTCATGTCCAAAGTCCTGATCTTCATACCTGGTAGTGGTGAAGTCCCCAGCTCTCCTGATAAGGTTACGTTTGAAAATTAGTAAAAGGAGAATCACCCAACCAGTAAGGGATTCAAATATTGTAGTATCCACCATTAACGTTATATTCTGGAACTAGAAGTTACTATAACTAGTAGTTACATATTTTAGAACTGGAATCTATATAAGTTGGACATTAACATCAATGGAGAATACATTTCAAATGTTAAATCTTCTTCCTTGTGACTGTTTAACACTGCCTGAGGCTTTATTACTACGGTTGTTTATTTGGTTGTCATGACGTCGCCAGTGACTGACGGCCGTCCGCTCTTCCGGTTTCTCCTCCCGGTCGAGTTCAGTGGGGCGGGAAGTTCTGCTGAGTCGTTCAGAGGCGACTTCATGACGTTTCATAAAATGATGAAGTAATGGTGGCAGTAATTCTGCACCGTGGCTCTGGCACGCGGCAGAACGTACAGAACGGAAGCGTCTGTTTAACCTTCCCCCTCCGGTCGTACGTGATTCATCTTTACGCGGCTCCCCGCCCTGAAGGGAATTGTTTTGCGTCATTGGGACTAAACGGCACGCTTTTGATTTTCATTCCCCCAGGTGCAAAAAGAAAGTTCCTGCCACCAAGCGCTTCACGCTCCACCGGGCGTCCAACGTTCTGACGCTGTCGCTGAAAAGGTTCGCCAATTTCAGTGGGGGGAAGATCACCAAGGTGAGCGCACCACCGTTCTGTCAGTGGTTCTGTGATGGGTTCCTGTTAAGGCTGCACCATATTTGGAAATATGGTGTTACGAAATTTTGGCTTTCTGCCATGCATTTTGGGATAGGACAACTCCTTTACAAAAAAGGGGAGGAAAAAAAAAAAAGATTTTGTTTTTAATGATTGGGTGATTTTGTAGCGTTATCCAGAGCTTTAGGGTGACAAAGAAAATGGGGAAATGAATTAGTCGTGTGGCCTTTTGTGGCAACAATTGCAAGGCCGTTTTTGGTCAATGTCGTCTTTTCTGAAACCAAAATAATTCCATACAACCAACTTCACGTTCACTTTTGGAATAAAATATAATTTTTGCTGGATCATTCTGAAGTTTGGTTCTATGACCAGCGTGGGCTGTCTTCGACTGCTTTGGTTGTCTGATTAGTGGCGCTGGGTCAATAGAGGGCGCTAGGGCACCGCCCCTCCGTGAAATATTCACTTGAATATATCTGCCAACTAGGGCTGGGCGATATGGGCCAAAATGAATATCTCGATATTTTTTTTACTATATCTCGATACACAATATATATCTCGATATATTTTGAATCTCCTCTAGAGCACATCATAAATGCTCGATTCAACCATGTCTGGCATAATGTTACTACATGTTATAATAATTAGAGTATTCCTGAAACATAAGTCTGCATGTAGATTACATGAAACAACATATTGTTTAAACTCATTAGTGCTTTCTATTGGAAGAATTTAGAACTTGCACATAAGAAAAGGAAAATCACAGCAAGTTAGATTTACCAACACAGCATTTATTCAAACCGTTAATTATTTTCGAGCAAAAACAGAGCTCAAAGCCAAACAAATGTGCATTCAAAACACTGACAAGAAATAATGATCATAATACAAAATTAAATCAAAGTGCACCTTTTTTCCATCATGTTTTTTATGACTGGCTAACAAAAAGAGAGCTCAAAGCCAACAAAAAATGCATTGAGCAACCCCTGACAAATAAATAGTAATAATAATTAACTAAATTAAAGTGCATCTTGTTTGCATTGTTCATTACAACATTAAATCCAAAAAACATCTTCCTTTCGGTAGCCAAACCACTGCCAGACGACGGATCCTGTACTATTCTTTTTTGAAACCAAATCCTCCGTTTCCATCATCTTTTCTCTCTCTCTGGCTGTTCTCACACAACGGTAGGAGATGAGTGACCGGTCGCTGTTCTCACTCACCGGTCGCGTGTGTGACGTCACACACACGCGCGTAGAATCGTAGAATCTTGCGGGGGTAGTGAGTGTGTTTAATGCATATGAGTCTGTGAGGCAGAGAGCCACAGGAAAGTGCGAGAGAAGGGAACACAACGAGTATGCCGGCGGCGGCAAAAAGAAACATTACGTGCCAATTTGTATTCGATGTTCGTGACAGGGGCATTTTATACATCGCCTGGAGAACATCTCGCGATACATCGCATATATTCGATATATCGCCCAGCCCTACTGCCAAATATTAATCAACTATCATCAATACAAAATAAATCATCAAAAATACATAGCGTTTATCCTCGTTTAATTGTGTGATATACAACCATTGAAATGCGTCTGAACGTCAATGATTTGGGCTAGGCTAGTTATTGGTCATTCGTTATAAAGCCCTCCTCCAAGTCAGGGGCGCCGCCACGTTGAAGTCAATGTAAGCTCGCTAACTTTTTGCTGTCTATCAAGCAGACAGCTTTTCATTGGCGCAAGAAAATTCGCCCTCAGGTCGCACCAGTGTGCGCCCCAGGCCAATGGTATCGCTTTTGTTTTTTGTTATCACGACATGGTTGGACAATTCAGCGAATCAATCAAATAGGCTACCTCCCTCAGCAGAATTCGCACACCACAACTACTTGTAGAGAAGAGATAGGTCGCTAACTAGCAGAGAGTTGTAAGCACTTTCCACCCTTTTCAGTGGAGGAATTGGACTCCCCTAGCAATGTTTTACTTAAAAGGAGCAAGTAAGTTACATATTAATTTAGTCCTTCGTCCTGTAGCATATAAACAAAATGAAGCAACTGTCCCATATTTCTAACTGCATTTGAAGTAGACATTGAGACTCACAAAAAATGGACGCTATAGGACAGTGATCATGATTTGTCTCAATATCAGAATAACAACAATGGGTCAAATAGCAATGGCTGGTGGAATGGCTAGTTCCACCACTATTCATGAATGAATAGTAGGTAAATAGGTAGTGGCCACCCCCAAAATGCACCAGAATACAGGAAATCAAATCTATTAAATTCAATTTTTTTTATGGGGGGCGTGCCGGCTGGTGATCAACATTTTTGATCACCAGCCGCCACTGTGTCTGATCATAAACTCATTAACATGATCAGTGATTATCTCTCCCTAGCAACAAACTCTGTATCCAAGAACCCTTACATCTGAGTAAATTATGATGTACTGTATCAGACAGATTTCTCTTATAGATTAGTCCTTGTTATTTAAATAATGACTAAAGACTCGCCTTCCTTCCCTCTGCCCCCAGGACGTGGGTTACCCAGAGTTCCTGAACATCAGACCCTACATGTCCCAGAACATCGGAGACCCAGTGATGTACGGTCTCTATGCTGTCCTGGTGCATTCTGGGTACAGCTGCCACGCCGGTCACTATTACTGCTACGTTAAGGTATGGAAATGCCAGGCAGTTTTGTGACTCTTTAAAAAAAGTTTGTTGTCGTTTGAGTGATGTTCATGTGATGAATGTGAAGTAGGGCTGGGCGATTTGGCATGAAAATAAAATCTCAGATATTTTCAAACGAAACCCGATTATTGAGTTTAATCGATTCTTTTTTTTTTCATTCTATAAACGACTATTTGAAGATTAACAACGATTTTTAAAAAGCAAAATTTGGTTGCCGCAGCGTTTAGGCAAACTCTAAACACTCACCTTTTTCAGCGCATGCTGCCCTGTTGACATTTTACTTTTTTTTTCTTTCTTTTTTAATAATCGATTATAATTTTTGAATCGATTAGATTATAATTTTTGACCATAAATTCGAATTGCGATTAAAAATTGGTTAATCGCGCAGCTCTAAAGTGAGGCCGCATTGACTTTGTGCTGCCGCATTTACCTCATGATTGTCTCTCTCGCCTTGATAGGCCAGCAATGGCCAGTGGTACCAGATGAACGACTCCATGGTGCATTCGAGTAACATCAAGGTGGTGCTGAACCAGCAGGCCTACGTCCTGTTCTACCTGAGGTGAGAGGAGAACCGTACAGCAGAACCAAACATCCTGCTCGCTCTCAAGGTGTACAGGACTAACCCGATGCATCTCCTCCTCTGTTTGAAGGATCCCTGAGACCAAGAAGAACGGCGACGGACACGCCACCAAGCAGGCCCTGATGCATGCTGGGAAGAACAGCCTGGGCCCGGAGCAGATCCGCAAGGCCAGCTTCAACGGGCCTCTGTCCTCGCCGCAGATCACCAAGGTAACGGGCTGCTGTCCTCCCCTCAGATCACCAAGGTAACGGGCTGCTGTCCTCCCCTCAGATCACCATGGTAACGGGCTGCTGTCCTCCCCTCAGATCACCATGGTAACAGGCATCAGGACTGCAGAGCTGCTCAGCAGCTTCGGCTAGAGACTCGAGGCTCACCTGTTCAGAGTTCACCTGGACTCTGTATAGCCTCCCCCCAAACCCCTCTTACTCTTATTGTACATTGTACGTCCTGACACTTAAAATATTCGCTTTGGATAAGCGTCTGCTGAACGCCCTTCATGTAAATGTACCCCACGAAACGGGCGTCTCTCCCCACACCGCGGGGGGTCCAGCTGCCGGGACCACGCTCCCACACTGATTCAGGCCTCCCGTTTCTCCCCAGAAACTGGAGCCCGCTCAGCTACGCAAGATCCAGTCCATGGACAGCGGCCTGGGCGTCCCCATCTCCCGGAACGGCGCCGGCCCCCAGACCAAGATCTCCAACGGGACCTCGGGCTCGCAGGGCCCGTCGAAGCCTGCGGGCGGCCCCACGCTGATCGACGAGCCCTTCAAGAAGCTGAAGAAGCCCCCCCCCCAGAGCCTGGCCTTCCAGCGCAGCAGCACGCCCGGCCCCTCGCACGGCAAGGCGGACGGGGACCGGCGGCCGGCCGGGGACAGCAGGGGCATCGCGGCATCTACCTCAACCAAGTCTCTGTCGGACTCCTCCTCGGCCGACACCACCGACTCCAAGGTACTGTCCCTCCTCCTCACCGCCAGGGGCCCCCAGTCCGTTCGGTCTGCAATATAGTTCTTCTAACAAATTATATCAGCTGTACATTAGGGCTGGGCGATTATTCTTATTTTGATCGCGATTTTGATTTTAGCGTCAAACGATCACAACATTTGCATAATGGAGTTTTTAAAAAAAAAAAATAGTTTAATGTTTTATAGAAAGGGCAGAACAGATGGATACATATATGTATATTATTTTAGATTGGAACGTTTTCTTTCTGACCGTTTTGTGTCTTTTTTTTCTCAGTTACAATGTTTTTTTTGGGAGAGAGATGCTGAATATACAGTGGGGCAAAAAAGTATTTAGTCAGCCACCAATTGTGCAAGTTCTCCCACTTAAAAAGATGAGAGAGGCCTGTAATTTTCATCATAGGTAAACCTCAGCTATGAGAGACAAAATGAAAAAAAAAAAAATCTAGAAAATCACATTCTGATTTTTAAAGAATTTATTTGCAAATTATGGTGGAAAATAAGTATTTGGTCAATAACAAAAGGTCATCTCAATACTTTGTTACATGCCCTTTGTTGGCAATGACAGAGGTCAAACGTTTTCTGTAAGTCTTTACAAGGTTTTCACACACTGCTGCTGGTATTTTTGCCCATTCCTCCATGCAGATCTCCTCTAGAGCAGTGATGTTTTTGGGCCTTCGCTGGGCAACACAGACTTTCAACTCCCTCCAAAGATTTTCTATGGGGTTGAGATCTGGAGACTGGCTAGGCCACTCCAGGACCTTGAAATGCTTCTTACGAAGCCACTCCTTCGTTGCCCGGGCGGTGTGTTTGGGGTCATTGTCATGCTGAAAGTCCCAGCCACGTTTCATCTTCAGTGCCCTTGCTGATGGAAGGAGGTTTTCACTCAAAATCTCACGATACATTGCCCCATTCATTCTTTCCGTCACACGGATCAGACGTCCTGGTCCCTTGGCAGAAAAACAGCCCCAAAGCATGATGTTTCCACCCCCATGCTTCACTGTAGGTATGGTGTTCTTTGGATGCAACTCAGCATTCTTTCTCCTCCAAACACGACGAGTTGTTTTTACCAAAAAGTTCTATTTTGGTTTCATCTGACCATATGACATTCTCCCAATCCTGTTCTGGATCATCCAAATGCTCTCTAGCAAACTTCAAACGGGCCCGGACATGCACTGGCTTTAGCAGGGGGCCACGTCTGGCACTGCAGGATTTGAGTCCCTGGCGGCGTAGTGTGTTATTGATGGTAGCCTTTGTTACTTTGGTCCCAGCTCTCTGGAGGTCATTCACTAGGTCCCCCCGTGTGGTTCTGGGATTTTTGTTCACCGTTCTTGTGATCATTTTGACCCCACAGGGTGAGATCTTGCGTGGAGCCCCAGATCGAGGGAGATTATCAGTGGTCTTGTATGTATTCTATTTCCTAATAATTGCTCCCACAGTTGATTTCTTCACACCAAGCTGCTTACCTATTGCAGATTCAGACTTCCCAGCCTGGTGCAGGTCTACAATTGTGTTTCTGGTGTCCTTTGACAGCTCTTTGGTCTTGGCCATAGTGGAGTTTGGAGTGTGACTGTTTGAGGTTGTGGACAGGTGTCTTTTATACTGATAAGGAGTTCAAACAGGTGCCATTAATACAGGAAACGAGTGGAGGACAGAGGAGCCTCTTAAAGAAGAAGTTACAGGTCTGTGACAGCCAGAAATCTTGCTGGTTTGTAGGTGACAAAATACTTATTTTCCACCATAATTTGCAAATAAATTCTTAAAAAATCAGACAATGTGATTTTCTGGATTTTTTGTTTTTCATTTTGTCTCTCATAGCTGAGGTTTACCTATGATGAAAATAACAGGCCTCTCTTGTCTTTTTAAGTGGGAGAACTTGCACAATTGGTGGCTGACTAAATACTTTTTTGCCCCACTGTATATACAACATGTTTTCAAACTCAAAAATAATCGTTTGAATAATCTTGATTCCAATATTGACCAAAATAATCAGGATTATGATCTTTCCCATAATCGAGCAGCCCTACTTTACATTGCAAACCAATAACCTTCAACCTTGTGCACCAATTAATAATAAACGGACAAAAGGAAATGGTTGACCTAGCAGACACAGTCTGAGTCTTAAAATTAGAGGAATGAAAACCCATGTACATAGCATGCCTGGAAGCTTCTAGGATAGATTTGGGTGGCGTCACCCTCACCCCCTACATCTCGTCTCAGATACCGTAGTTTAGGTTCATTTAGATTTTATGCGTTATGAATTGAATTTCCGAGTCTGCCACTTTTATTTTATGAAAACATATTGGACTGGAGTTGGAATTTCGCATCGTACTTTTCGTCAATGTGTTTTGACACTAATTGCGACTAATGTTGATAGAAACAGCCTTGTCTGCCTCGTTATGTACCGTCCTCGTGTTGGCATGCATGTGAACCGTATTTACCTTTTCTTCTTCCCCTCTCCCTTCAACCTCCCTGCTCCCCCAGGACTCCCCGGGTCCCAAGAGTGCCCCCGCCGGCGAGACGCCCTCCACCCCCAGGAAGGGCTCCAGCAGCCTGTCCTCGCCGGCCCGCAGCGTGGACAGGGGGTGCCACGGGGCCACGGAGGAGCAGAAGAAGGCGGCCAAGCCCCCGGCCCTGAGCCTCATCACCGCCGAGGCCTCCTGCACCATGTCTCCCCCGCCCGCCAAGAAGCTGGCCCTCTCCGCCAAGAAGGTGAGCACTCCTCCTCCTCCTCCCTGGGGCTCCTCCTCCCTGGGGCCGGACCTCCAGGGCTTTGTCTCTGTTCCCGTTGGTCCACTGGTGCCCAACGCAGAGCACGTCTTAAACGCATATGTTGAACTGCTTCATACCCATAATGCACCATCACATAGGAACCTGTTGCCATGGTGGGTCACTACCCATAATGCGCCATCACATAGGAACCTGTTTCCCCGGTGGGTCACTACCCATAATGCACCATCACATAGGAACCTGTTGCCATGGTGGGTCACTACCCATAATGCACCATCAGATAGGAACCTGTTGCCATGGTGTGGCACTACCCATAATGCACCATCACATAGGAACCAGTTTCCACGGTGGGTCACATGACTTGTGTTCTTCGATGTTGTCGGTTTCGTCTGATAGAGATTTTCCGTAAAGGATTGTTTGATGCAAATGAGCTAAACGAACACGTAGAACACAATTAGGTCACAGTAATGGATTTTCAGGCACATAATTAGTGTCTGAATCATTTGAATATAACAGTATATCATAGTATTTATATAATAGTGTTGACTATATTATAGTGAATGAGGACCAAGGGATCAATTTGAACATTGCCAACGTTTCCTTGTCGTATGCCAGCACCAACTTGCTGCTCTGTAGACAGTTTATATTCTGTAATGAGTGTCGTCATGATTTCTTATCGGACGCAAGTCCTTTCTCTTGTTTCATATCTGAAGTAACCACATGTTGCACAAGTTCCTTCAAGTTATTTCTCTTTTTCTTGAGTTTGGTCTTCCACTTTACTTTCTAACCATTTCTGATTCTTCTCTGCCATACCCTCTCCGCTTTGTGTTTTTCTCTCCCCCATCCCCTCCCCGCAATGGTACCCCGTCCTCCTTCGATTCCTTTTTTCCTTTTTGATTTTTTTCTTTTGACTTTTTTTGTCACATTCATGGCTACTTTTCTTTTAGACCACCAAGTTTTTATTTATGTCGATAACTGCAGGCCAGTCGCAGCAGCAGGAGTCCGAGAAGCTCTGACACTTCGCTGCCCCCCCCACGCCAGCTGTACAGTGACCACCCACACCCACCTCATACCCCCGTCACATCGCCCTCTCACACCGACCCCCACAGGTGAGCCAACCCCCGGACACACCTTCATTACAGTGAGGAACTCTAGCCTAACGGGGACATTAGGGATGTTAAAGGTAGAGTAGGCATTTTGGAGAAGACTAGCCAATGGGGACGTTAAAGGTAGAGTAGGCATTTTGGAGGAGACTAGCCAATGGGGACGTTAAAGGTAGAGTAGGCATTTTGGAGGAGACTAGCCAATGGGGACGTTAAAGGTAGAGTAGGCATTTTGGAGAAGACTAGCCAATGGGGACGTTAAAGGTAGAGTAGGCATTTTGGAGAAGACTAGCCAATGGGGACGTTAAAGGTAGAGTAGGCATTTTGGAGAAGACTAGCCAATGGGGACGTTAAAGGTAGAGTAGGCATTTTGGAGAAGACTAGCCAATGGGGACGTTAAAGGTAGAGTAGGCATTTTGGAGAAGACTAGCCAATGGGGACGTTAAAGGTAGAGTAGGCATTTTGGAGAAGACTAGCCAATGGGGACGTTAAAGGTAGAGTAGGCATTTTGGAGAAGACTAGCCAATGAGGATATGTGGGAGGTTAAAGGTAGAGTAGGTATTTTGGAGAATATTAGCCGATGGGGACATGGACTTTATTGATTGCCATCTGGATGTAAAGAGAATATCAACAAACATGACAAAAAATGCTCCTAAACTAAATTGCCTAGTCTAGGGATAAGTCAGGGCATTCTGTGGCGAAAAGAAGGTTGTAAGGTTTATTTTTTGGTGATATTTCGCTACAAGATGCCATCATACCAAATGTGTCAACAAAGCATTGCTTATATATCTATTGCTTCGCACCCATTACATGCAAGGAGTTGCATGTAATGGACCCGTTTTCCAGAAGGGGAAGTGCTGAAGGAACTAGTCATCGTTTGGGGGTTGACCTTCTCATCGCTTTCCTTTCAGCTTACTGATGCTTTTACTTCTGCTGTCCCCCCAGAGCTGGCCCATTCCATTCCCCCAAACTGCGGTCCCGCCCCTCCTCCCTGGCCACTCCCCCCGGCCCCTCCAAGCCCCGCCCTCATACACCTCAGAAGCCCGCCCCCGGCCCGCCTCCTCAGTCCAACGGCTTCCACGCCTCTCCACCGGGCGGCGCGCTAGAAACCACCGTAACCCAGAGGAAGAAGAGGAAGAAGAAGAAGCGGCACCACTCCGAGGTCGAGGCTGACGCCGTGGCGCCGGACGAGGCTCCGCCCCCCCGGGGCACCCAGCCCCCTAGGCCCGCCTCCCCAGAACCCAGCGAGGACAAGAAGCAGAAGAGGAGGAGGAAGAAGAAGAGGAAGCGCGAGGAAGAGGACGGAGGAGAGGCGGCGGCGGTCCGGTCTCACCTGGAGGAGGACTGGTGTCAGGGGGGGCCGTGGAGCCTCTCCGCACCCCCCCCGCCGGTCCCCGCTCAGACCCGGCCCACGTCCCCTGCGGTGCAGTCGGGGGCCCCGCCGAAGACCCTTGTGGTGACGGCCGAGGCCCCAGAGAGCCCCCGGAGCGAGCGGCCAGGAGACTCGGTGTCGTTGACGAAGAGGAAGAAGAGGAGGAGAAGACGGAGCCAGCTGCCGGAGGACCAGCGGGACGGGCCCTCGGCCGCGGCGGAAAGGTACGGCCCTCATTCATGTGTTGAGCGCCACCTGGAGGAGCAGTGAAGTCTGTTCAGAACGCCTTTTACATTGAGGACGCTTAGCAGACGCCTCTACCCAAAGAGACTCACAATAAGTACATTTATCAGAAGAAAGAGAAACAACAATATATCTCTGTCGGTACATTAAGGATGTTCATAGAACCAAGTACTAACCATCACTAGGTCAACCCATTCCCTGTATACAACAAAGATTGCTAGGATAAGACGCTACACAAAGTGTGTCAAAACTCACCTGTTCAGAGTTCACCTCGACTCTGCATAGAAACCAATGCACAGCCACCATTGAATGTTGTACGTCCTGGCACTTGTACATTGCACTTATTCAAGGTACTTAATTGTGTAGCATCTACAGTAGCTGCTATCGCTGCTTTACACGGGGAATGGGTTAGCCTAGCGATTGTAATACTTGCACTTGGTTCTATGAACATCTTTACTGTACCGACAGCGATATATTGTTTCACTTCTTATGACAAATGTACTTATTGTAACAAATGCACTTATTGTAAGTCGCTTTGGATAAAAGCGTCTGCTAAATGCCCTAAATGTAAATGTAAATGTGTAAGAGAGGTGTGGAGGGGTGAGGGGGAGGCTATGCAGAGTCTAGGTGATGCATGGACCACGATACAGGGTTACAGCGATATTGAATGTATTGTTGGACAATACATACAATTACAATTGGGGCATTCAGCAGACGCTTTTATCCAAAGCGACTTACATCGGTCAATACACACGACGGCAGAGTCAACCATGCAAGGCGACAGCGAGCTCGTCTGGAGCAGTCGGGGTGAGGTGCCTTGCTCAGTTGTCTAGCAACCTTTCGGTTACAAGACAACTGCTCTACCTCCTGAGCTAAGCCGTAACATACATCACGATATTTCTAACTATGAATACAAAAAGACTGAGAAGGTGCAGTGCTGGATTTCTGTTTTTCTTCGTTCCTCGTATCTATGAAAGAAGTGCTCTGATGTATCGGCGTACCGATGTTCGGTCCCAGCCCTCCTCATCCTTGTCCCTCTCCCGTCTCGTCAGCCGCCCTCGTGGACCGAAGACGTCTCTCTCTGAAAGCGCCGACGCCGCCTTGAAGCAGAACTCCAGAAAGAAGAAGAAGAGGCTAAAAGAAGCGAGCGTGCAGCAGGAGAGCGGGCAACGCCCCGCTGAGGAAGACCGCCCTGATGACGACGGACCCCAGGCACCGCGCCCCACCACCAACGGCCTGAAGAGCTCAGGTAGGGGGGCCGACCACAACATCTTCAACGTCACATCGTCTGGTCAGCATCAAAGAAACACATTTCATTGAATTAATAAAAATGACTCCTTAATTAACGAGAGGGACGAATTAGTCTTCATCCCACTTGTTCGCATGCTTCATCCGAGCAACAAAGAAGCACTCCAATGAATTAATTATACTATTATTAATTAACTCTTTTATTAAAAAAGCTGAAACGAAATGGAAGCAGATAGTTCTCCTAACCTATTCGTGAATTTATAACCGGTGACCCCCCCTTCTCTGTACCCCTAAACCTGTTCTTGACTCATTATCTGAACCCTACCTGGGTGTTGTGACTCCGCCCCCCCTGGGGAGGGGGGGTGGTGAGGTCACCCTGAATGACGTGTGTCTCGGCCTCCAGCGCCCGTGGTGCAGTGGGACAGCCAGGTGAAGGACGGCTACAGGCGGAGCCAGGCGCCGGCCTGCGACCAGGATGGCGGCGACGCCCACTCTGAGCGTGGCGACGCCCCTCCCAAGCCCCGCCCCGAGCCGGCCCGGGCCTCCTGGGACGCGGAGCGGTGCGGGGACGTGGTGGAGCAGCTCCTGAAGAACTCCACGGACAAGGCCTACGGCGCCAACGGTACGGGAGCTCATTATGGGATGGCTTCAGCTCATTATGGGATGGCTGCAGCTCATTATGGGATGGCTGCAGCTCATTATGGGATGGCTTCAGCTCTTTATGGGATGGCTTATGACTGCAGCTCATTATGGGATGGCTAATGACTGCAGCTCATTATGGGATGGCTACGGCAGCTCCACTCAGGCTTAGGGCTGAACGATTAATCGAATTTAAATCGAAATCACGATGTCATAGAACACGATATGCAAATCGCAAAGGCTGCGGAAAAAAAGAAGTGATTTGTTACTGCCTGGAAATCAGTACGATTAATTTTACAATTCAATAGTTAAATAAAGAAGTTTATAATATCAATGAATCTCAACACATCGGCCTGGCCTAAAGGAAAGAGCAGTTTTTATGTTGACTGCTTCCGATGTTGTGTTGGTCATAATAAAGAATGATTTATTCATTTTTTAGTGAATAATACACAACATAGGGAACTTAAAAAATTATACATATCGCACATTAAATCGCAATCGCAATATTGGTCAAAATAATCGCAATTAGGTTATTTCCCCAAATCGTTCAGCCCTACTCAGGCTAATTGTTATTGGCTCACCTCATGGAGGTTAAAGGGGTGATGATATACCTCCAGGTTTGAGTGTGATTAGCCATTTCAAGGTGTTTGAAAATCTGCCTTTTCCTTCGTTTTAGTGACATCAAAGGGGACGTGTCCACCTAGATGTATGATGGTAGATCAGCAACATTAGCTACAGTCCACTGGCTATGCTGTTGGATTGATCTAGCCATCATACATCTAGGTGGACACGCCCACTTGGGCTGTAAGTAAGACAAAGGGAAAAGGGAAAGTTCAATATGTATGAGCCAGTAGTGAGCCGGTAAACCTGTGCCGCTGGTGTTGAGTGTCCTGTTTCCCGCTCTCAGTCCTCAGCTGGGATGGAGAGCTGTCCTCCATCAGCAGAGACGCCATCCAGGACACCCGCGACGCCATCAACGACAAAGTGATCGATGAGTGGGACGAAGACTTCGACACCGGGAAGGTGAGCGACCGGACGAGAGCGTCTGACCAACGGAGCAGCGAGTTTTAACCTTCATTACGGAGGCTGCGTTAGACGTGCTCTGACCTTCTGCCTCCTCCTCCTCTTTCTTCCTCCTCCTCCTCCTCATCCCCCTCCCCCTTATCAGGTGAAGAAAACCAAACTGTATAAGAAGGTGAAGTGGAGAAGCGGGAGCATCTTCCAGAAGATCCAGGACCGGAAAAACAAGTGGTCCGTGACCCCGGGGGGCAAGATGGCCTTCGGGGTCCGTCGCTGAGGGCCCCCACCCCCCAGGACCTGGACCTAGTCCTAGACCAGGACTTGAACCTGGGCCTATACCTGGGCTTAGACCTAGACCTGGTCCTGCACCGGGTTTAGTCCTGGACCTGGTCCTAGACCTGGTCCTAGACCTAGACCTGGACTTGAACCTGGGCCTATACCTGGGCTTAGACCTAGACCTGGTCCTGCACCGGGTTTAGTCCTGGACCTGGTCCTAGACCTGGTCCTAGACCTAGACCTGGACCTGAGTCAGGAGCAGCCCCTCTGTGCCGGACTCCGGTCGGTGAATCGACCCCCAAAATTGAGAATGACAAAAGCCAACCCAGACTATCCTGTACCAAGAGTGTCCCGTGCTACAGACCAGGGACCACTCTTACCCCCAGCGGCCCCCCTCACCCTCCTTTCTAACCCCTTTTGTACGACGGTCAAAGCCCCTGCATCTCACCCGGCATCGAACTCGGACCCCCAGGGGCCTTTTTAGTGGCGCCCCCTACACCGTGAAACTTGTAATAGATTTGCAGCCGCACAACATGTAATAGATGAGAATGAACAAATGTACATAGCATGCCTGAAAGCTCCTGGGATCGCTTTGGGCGGAAGGTGAGCAACTATAGACGGACGGCCATTTGTACAAACGACCGTCTGTCAAACTCGCCCCCCCCCATCTCATCCCAGAGCACCTTAGTTTAGGTTCATTTTTATTTCATGGCGTTTTGAATTGTATTTCAGAGTCTGCCACTTTTATTTTGGTTTACCAAACCGTATTCGACTTGCGCATTGTTGCGAGTTGGTGTTGTTAAAAAAACTGTTAAAAAAAAAAGCTAATTGTTTTTTTGCCACCATGATAATATATTTCTTATTTACTGCCATTTGATTTCTTTTATTTTCCTCAGAAAGTTATTGTTTGATTTTGCTTATTTTTTAAGTTTCATGGTAAATGCCTTTTTAGGAACAACTTGATTTCAAGACAGAAAAAGTCAGCCAATCGGACAGAGGCTCTCAAACAACCCACCAATGGCACGAGTGCTGGCTAAACGAACCACCAATGACAGGAAATTCCTACAAATCAAATGTGACCCAATAGTGGCAACGTACATCCTCCCTCACTCTGCTTTTAACGAACGACCTCTGAGCCTGGACGGTTGACCTTGAATGTGTCATGTTTTGACCTTGAATGCGTTGTGTGTTTTTCATGAATGGGTCGTTGTGTGTTGACCTTGAATGCGTCGTGGTGTGTTCACCCTGAATGCTCTGTGTGTTGACCTTGAATGCGTTGTGTGTTTGCAGAGGTCCTAATCTTTTAAAGTGTGAATAATATCGCAGAACGTTTGACTCACTAGTTTGGCCCAGTGCTCTTCATCTTCATCTTCATCTTGCTATTCAGTCTTTGGCACCGAAACACCTCTGCCATTCTGAACACATAAACAGTTGAACCCTGAAGATCTGCGTCTGGGTGTGGCTTTCATACGCTGCCTTGTCTCCTCTATGCAAACACCTGAACATCATTCAGTTTGTGTTTTAGTTTAAAATCTGCGTGACTCAAGCTGTCCCTCGGGAATGGTTCCGAGCTCCGATACGGTCGCCCATCCCGCTGTCCCCCATGCCTGGTCATCCACCACCCCCCCCCCCCCCCTGTATAGTCCCATCATTTTTAAAGAGATTTTATACCCTGTATATCCCATGTAGAAACCATGACATCACGATACCCCCCTCATACCTTGTGGCTCAGCAACAATGATTGGCCAACATGGAAGATATTTCAGTTCACTATGTGCTTACTGTCCCCACCTCCTCCATGTTGTTGTACAAACATTTTGCTATGCCTTGAATTCGCTCCAGAAGTTACATAACATTGAATGTTGATTCATTGATAAAAATCGATCTGAACTTCAATGTGTTGTCATCTGCGTCTCAAATCAGGTCGTGTTCAACGTAGAGATCTTAAACCCGGAGTCGTGCTCTCGTGTTCCGGAGGTACGTTTCCACGCCAAACCTTCGCCAGACAGAGCTGTCCCTTGTCCGAATATTATTATAACGGGTCCGAGTGAGACACGTCCCACCGCACCGTCCAGGAATGGTTTGTGAGAGTTACGGTTCACGACTTTCTTCACAGCTTTATCTCTGTGACGGGATGGCGGCAAAGCAACCCATTGGCTCAAAGGTGGATTACTTGCGGTTCAATACAGATTATTGAATAGTAGCGGTCACATAATAATATGGAAGAGGATTAGGGCCACATGTGATAGTTTTTTTGATTTTTAATTTAAAGGTCTCATGACATGCCACCAGGTGTGAGTGATTAGCCTTAAAAGCTGTTTTGAAAATCGGGCTTTAGTGACAACACAAGTGGGCGTGTCCACCTAGATGTGTGCTTGATAGATCAGCCTGCCCAGTGGACTGTAGCAAACGTGGCTCATCTATCCGTCACAAATCTAGGTGGACACGCCCACTTGTGATGTAAGGCTAATCACCCTCACACCTGTAGGCCTGTCGTGGGACCTTTAAAGTTTTAAGTCAGAATTCTGACTTTGAACTCAGAATTTTCACTTTGAACTAAGATCAAAAAGAAAAGGGGGAAACGCATCGTCACTTTATTCGTAATAAGGGACCGGTTTCAATAAGGGGGGGGGGGGGGGGTATATATACAGTGCGTGACATCACATCTGTAAAGGAGGGGCCAGCATGTGGTCGTATCTCCTTGGAATCATATCAGCTGATCCAGGAGGGGCTGTCATCCTTTTCACCGGCGGGCCGTCGACCGCCATCATAACCACAGCTGAGACGTCTCCCGCTGCGACAGGCCGGCGCGAGGGACACCGAGCGGGGGGCATCGGGACGGACTGCGGACAGCTCGAGCGGGAGCAGCCCTGGCGGGGGTTGGCGTGGCGACGGCGAAGCCTGCAGCAGCCTCTGCACCTCCCGCCTCCAGCCTCGGCAGCGGGATGGACGGGATGCAGAACCGCAGTAGGGCTTCTACTATTGACGCGTTCAGATGAAACCGCGACACACGCGATGCTCTTGTATTCACTCGAGCGATGTCGGAGAATTACTTGTGTGGGTGGGTCTGTGTGGTCGGGTGTGTGGGATTCTTCATGAGGTCTGATTGATGGCTCATGTTTTTGTTTTTTTTTACTTATCGGAGTTCGGTGTTATTGTCGCTGCTGTTTGGAGGTGAAACGGTGTCTCTTTACTAAAGGAAACCTTCACGCTTCCTTCAAGTCATCACACCGTTCATTCCATATGTAACGATCCATTCTTCAAGTTATTACGCGATGTCTTTGGCAGCCTAGAAACCACAGCCACGGTTCATGATGAGGATGCTGATGATTCACTTACAGCTCCGAATAAATAATATATGATGGAAGCTTTTAAGTATTGACTGCATTAGTTTTCGGCTTCGAGACGAACGCATCTCCAGATACATGTTCTGCTAGGAGCTGTGAGCTCATTGGTCAGGTCTGATGACCCGTTATATGGCTTCATCGTTCAGAGTGATGGAGTGACGCTTAGTGCGAGATGGGAAGATGTGTTTATGCATGACCATAAAGGAATGCAAAGTTAACTGATGAATATTAGTTATTCAGTTTAGTGAGTTATGGATTAGTACAATAAAATATGATCATTAGTTATTTATAGGTGGAGTTCTGAGAACTTTAATGAAAACATTCGCACACAATGCTGAACCTTTCATGTAAAAAAAAATATATTGGGTAAATGGACTGCATTTATAAACCGCTTTTCTAACCAGTGGCCACTCAAAGCGCTTTACAATATTGCCTCACATTCACCCATTCATGCACACATTCACACACCGACGGCGGTGTCAGCCACGCAGGGCGACAGGTAGCTGGTCAGGAGCAGTCAGGGTGAGTCGTC
Organism: Pollachius pollachius; assembly: GCF_949987615.1. Classification (NCBI taxonomy): domain Eukaryota; kingdom Metazoa; phylum Chordata; class Actinopteri; order Gadiformes; family Gadidae; genus Pollachius; species Pollachius pollachius. The sequence goes on along the minus strand of NC_136944.1, from coordinate 22,867,758 downwards.
TCGCTCAGAGACTCCTCCACACTCCGCTAAGATGAGCCGGGGATCGAACTAGCAGCCTTCCGGGCAACATGGTAGTATGGTCTGGTGGTCGGGCTGTGATGCAGAATTCCCCTTAAAATGAACAAATAATGTGAACCCTCACATCCCTGCAGCGCTGCGGTTCCCCCCTCCCGCAGTAATTGTATGTTGTATAACAATGGAAACCGGGTCTAAAGTGGGACTCATGCAGCATCACGCTTTGATCCACCGACGACCACTTGTTGTTGGGAGCGATGGGAGAATCAGCTCTGTGGGCTGACCACCGGCACAGAGACCGCTGGGGCTTTCTTCACTGCCCGCAGGGGTGGGGGGGGGTTGGGGGTGGTGAGTGGGTACAAATATGTGTGATTCTATGTTTGTGTGAGTACGTGTGTGTGTGTGTGTGTGTGTGTGTGTGTGTGTGTGGGTGGTACGGTTCTCCTGCCACCTGTTCTCGTGATTTTTTGGAACTGTCACCCTTTGTCACGATATCATATTTTTTTGGCACAGCTCTGAATGCTTGGCAAAGGAAAAACTCTCCATAGTAGAGTACAGTATAGTATAGTATAGTATAGTATAGTATAGTATAGTATAGTATAGTATCGTAAAGTATGGAAGGTAGCACAATTTGATTTGACAATTTGTTTGACAATTTCATTTATTTACTCACTGACCTACTCATGAAATGTATTTACTATGACTGTTAGTGTTTAGTCATTGACGGACGACACAGCATGGCAGCGTTCAATGGGTTGTGAGGTCTGTTTAGGGATCGACCCCAGAAGTGCCCAGTGACTAATTCGCTATAAACAAATCCAAACTTGATGAATGCTTGAAACATACTCTCCAGATTGTCTTGGTATACTTCCACCGCTTGGTGGCCTTTGTTTATCACAAACACGGCATTAACATTGTAACACACTGTGGTCGCCGACTATGTCCACTAAGGGGCGCCAGTTCCCTCCAACATCCGGGTGTGTCTGCTCGTGGTAGCCAGCGCGAGGGGAACGTGGCCCCCGCTGCGTCCTCAGGGCGCACCTGTTCACGCGCAAGGCTCAGCAGCAGCGGCAGCTGTTGACTCCTGCGGTGACCAGAGGCAACTGGGATTATGACCACGGGCAACTGGGAGAGTCTGTGGACACGCTGGGACACTGGGTTCTGCTTGCGGAGGGAATGTCTGATTTTCCCCCTAAAAATCAGTCAACGTCGTTGGTGTTCACAATGTTGTTGGAGATACAGTGCCAGAGCGGTACCTCATGTCTCTCTCTCTCTCTCTCTCTGATCGGGGGGGCTTGGTTGCTGTCCTCCCCCATGTTCCGCCACCGCCCACCCAGTGAGGGGGGGGGGGGGGGGGGGGGAGGTTTTCCCGGTCCCTGACAGGTGTGGGCGGCCGGGACACACCTGTCCCTCTGAGCTGTTGGGGGGGGGGGGGGGGGGGGGGGATCGGTCTGCTCTCCAGACTCAGTCTTCGTTCCCTCCCCCCACGAGGGGAAGTGAGAGCGGAGGCCGTTTCCTGCAAGTCGATCGAGGCCCAGAGCGGCTCGCCCGGCGAGACGTTGGGGTTTAATTCACCTGTTGCTAAGCAACAATCATCTCAAGTCATCTTCATACCGAATAAGTTACCGAAAACGTGGCATGTCTGGGGAACTCCAATACGCAATGTGTTGTCACACCCGCACGTGTGTGAACACACACACACACACACACACACCTGTACGGTGCTGTGAGCTTAGCTGTGTGTGTAAATGCTGGATGTTTCTGCTGAGTGGGACAGAGTGGTTTGACCTCATGTGGCCTCTATCAGTGTTGCCTGGCACGTCTTTAGTTTGTGATGTGTGAGATCTATGACTATCTGCCTGTGCAAGTAGAGAGAGAGAGAGAGAGAGAGAGAGAGAGAGAGAGAGGGCGAGTTTAAGATCGAGAAAACGGCAGAGGAAGAGGCGATGAGTGAAACCGAGAATGGCAGAGAGGTTAAAGAAGGCGGAGAAAGCAGAAGTGATCTGAAAAGTTGAATGAGTTCACATTTGAGAGAGAGAGAGAGAGAGAGTCACGTAGCTCTCAGGCTCAGAGGCAGTGCCAGAGTCTATCACCAGGCTGTGAGGCTGCCTGAGGAGTTCCTTCCCCAGCCTGAGCGCGACCAGCTGTGTGGAGGCCCGACCGCCAGCCGTTGCTAGGGGCAACCTCCTCCATAGACGGAAACCGTTTGTTTACCACGGCTGGATTATCGCTGGGCGAAGGACACACAACCTGCACCCTCCATCATACCTCCACCATCAGACCTCCACCATCACACCTCCACCATGGGGTCTGTGAAAGACCTCTGCGTGTCTAGCTTCCAGACGTTCTTGTGTCCAGCGATGGAGGAGATCCAGGAGGTCGAAGGTAGGACCTGCTACACACCGTACCCATAATATAGGTCTTCTACAGTGGGGGTATGGTTAGATGGGTCTTCTGAAGTGTGTGTATGTGTGTGTTTGTGTCTGTGTGGTTAGATGTGTCCACCCCAGTGTGTGTATGGTAAGATATGTGTTGTACAGTGTGTGTGTATGGTTAGATATGTGTTATACAGTGTGTGTGTGTGTGTGTATGGTAAGATATGATACAGTGTGTGTGTGTATGGTAAGATATTTGTTATACAGTGTGTGTTTGTTTGTGTGTGTGTGTGTGTGTGTGCGTATGCATGTGGTTAGATGTGTCTTCTACAGTGTGCTTATGGTTAGATGTGTTATACAGTGTGTGTGTCGTTAGATATGTGTTATACACTGTGTGTGTCTGTGTGTGTGTGTGTGTGGTTAGATATGTGTTATACAGTGTGTGTGTGTGTCGTTAGATATGTGTTATACACTGTGTGTGTGTGTGTGGTTAGATATGTGTTAAGCAGTGTATGATTAGATATGCATTATACAGTGTGTCTGTGTGTGTGTTTATATATGTGTTATACAGTGTGTGTGTGTTTGTTTGTGTGTGTGTGTGTGTGTGTGTGGTAAGATATGTGTTATACAGTGTGTGCTTGTCGTTAGATATGTGTTATACAGTGTGTGTATAGTTGTACTTTCTACTTTATGTTCACCTGATTAGATAATAACGTTGTTTGCATGGTGTGAGTGTGACCTTTAGTGAGTGTGTGCAAGTGGTGGCGCCTTCAGGCAGACCAACTCGAAAGCACACAACTAGAAGGGCCTTCTGTCAGCTGACAGGCCCGTCTCACTCAGAACAGCCCAGGTACCTCTTTCTCCACTGAGAAGATTTTACAGTCCGACAAGAAGTCATTCTACTGGAGAACCGCGTGTGAAAAAGGCTTCTCTCTGTCTGTCTGTCTGTGTGTGTGTGTGTGTGTGTGTGTGTGTGTGTGTGTGTGTGTGTGTGTGTGTGTGTGTGTGTTGAAACCGTAGAGTCACATTCGATCTTGACACTGCTCAGCTGCCAACGACAGGAAGGTCAAACTAACACTTCTTCCTTCTTTGTCTTCTACACAGGCCCACACACACACACACACACACACACACACACACACACACACAAACAGAGATCATTATTCCTTCATATTTCCAAAGAAAACGAGTGGTGCCGACTGAGACCAACGTTCCATCGAGCTTTTAGGAACTTGTTGTGCTGACCTCCCTCTGTTGTTCCGTAAAACCCAGTATCTGTTTCAGCAACACCAAGGCACATCATCATGGTTGTGTAGCTGTGTTTGTGCGAATCGTCATGGTTGTGTAGCAGTGTTTGTGTGATTCATCATGGTTGTGTAGCGGTGTCTGTGTGATCTCATCATGGTTGTGTAGCTGTGTTTGTGTGATCTCATCATGGTTGTGTAGCTGTGGTTGTGCGATTCATCATGGTTGTGTAGCTAGGTGTTGCAAACCCATGACGGTTTACTTTGGAGGCCTTGGGTAACTTGTGGTTGTTCCTTTCGCTTGTGTGTGAGTGTGTGTGTGTGTGTGTGTGTGTGTGTGTGTGTGTGTGTGTTCACCTGTCAGACCAGTGTGCGTGGGGGCCTGAGGGTGTGAGCGGACACTGGACACGTTATGTAACAGCGTTGGCGTGCGTCGTTGAGGAACCATAAAACGCAGACTCAGCACTGGGGCTGTGGAGTGACGGGGGGTTTCACCCTGACCCGCAGCAGGGATGACAGCAGCAGAATCTGAGGCTTCAGGGTTGAAATACGGGAACCGGTCATCAGTTTTGTCGACGCCGTCAGACAACGTTATGGTTTCAGATCATCACAGGAGGCCGCTTTGATACGCTGAGTTTTTATAAAACAACCAAGATGGCCGCCACCGGTGTGTCACATGTTTGGTTGCTCTGATTGGTTTAGCGTTTTTCCGATGGCGTCCAGAGGCATTCTGGATTCTGGATGAAGGAAGAGGTTCTCGACTAGGACGGATTGCGAAGGCTTAGCGAGATCTGAAGCGGCAGTATCCTGGCTATTGCCAGACCAAGCTCAATCGTAGATTGCACGTTGGTCTGGGGATGCTGCTGTAATTTTCTTCAGCTCAAAAGGCGTGATCAACGGGCCTAGTTCAAATTACTCTGTATGCAATTGGCTGCTTGCCGTCGCTTCCCTGTCGTCTTTGTGTTAAACCAGCAAATAGCGCGCCAGGGGGAAAAGCCAGCTTGGTGACTTGCTCCCGTAAAAACGTATCGGAACTAGAAAGAAATGTGTTGCTCTTCTCCAGACCCTTCTGCAGGGCGAACTCAAACCGCCGGAAGAATGGGCGGGGCCACCCAGTCTACAGCGGCAGGTGAATTGTGATGTTATGAGGTAATGTGTTCCATCAACGTCTCATACTTCTGCTGTGAATCCTCTGAATCATATCCTAATAATGGCTGCACAGCTGGCCCAAGACAACAACGTCAGACCCATCCTCCCTGGGTTCACTCCTACAACAAGTGTTGCCTCACCGAAGTGGGAAGGCCTCACTGTCGACGCCTCGATGCTCCCACGCTGTCACACCATGATCCAGTGCAAGGCGCACCACTTAAAGGCCGCCTGATAACAATGAGTTATCTCCGATTAATAGCAGCACGACAGTCGGTGGTGTGTGTGGAGTACTCTCTCCCTCCCCCTGCCTTCCCTCCCTCCCCCTGCCTTCACTCCCTCCCCTCCCCTCCCTCCCACTGTCTCTCTGATAGGGAGATTATAACCCAGCTCCTGTGTGTGTGAGAACAGGACAATGCAATGTGTTGGACTTTTGCCCCCAAAAGGCTGAACGGTCACATCAGCAGTGTGTGCGTTTGTGCGAGTTGTTGAAGAGGAAAGGCTACCGGAGAGGATGTTGTTGTTGTTGTTGTTGTTGTTGTTGTTGAGGAAGACTTGACCTGAATCACTTTGTTGAGAGGCTAAAGGTTTAATGTCACATACTAAAGGTTATACTCACAGGGTAACGATTCTGTGTGTATAATGGTTTGCTTGTGACGTGTTCTGCACAGGAGAAAGCAAGCGGACGCCCAGCTATTGTTTGTCCAATCCCTAAGGCGGGACAGCTTCTGGTTTACAGGAATAGAATTGCTGGTGAACTCGAGCTCTACAGGAAAACACAGGAAACTGAGTTCAGGTTCCATTTTTCCCTTCTGTCTGTTGGATATGACATTCAAATGCTACCGAGCGAGTTTATCTTTACCCATGAGGTAAGGGAGACAGAGAGCAGGGTTTATTTGTTACACAGCTCAATATGGAAATCCAAACCGGCCACGTGAAGCCATGGGTCTAATATTCTGTCTCGTTGTCTTTAAAACAACAACATGGCCCTCAGTCTCTCCTAGTGCACAGTAGAGCAGCATTAGGACTGTACAGAGCTGTGGCGTGTGTACTCTGACGCCAGCCAACCGCAGATTAGCTGCGTGTCCGGTGAGATGTCCTGGGAACCGTTCCAGCAAGACACGCTGGCCTGCTGTAATCTCTGACCACAACTCAGCACAGAGGTGTCACAGAGACAGCCCATAATGAAAAGAGGCCTCGTGATTGGTTTGATGGATGGATGGAAGATTAAGTGTGTGTGTGTGTTTGTGTGTGCGTGTGCGTGTGCGTGTGAGGCTAAAAGAGTTGCTGTGTGGCATTATGGATTTAATTTCTAGTAATCAGATAATAAATATTTTATGTGTTTGACAGGGAGACAAGGGAGCTTTTCAGTATCCCCCCCCCCGGCTACTTACAATTAGTTTCATAATATTCCCCTCTTTTTTTCACACACACACACACACACACACACACACACACACACACACACACACACACACGCACACACACATCCAGAGTCACCAGCCGTCGTGATATTATGCGTATTATTTTAATAGTTGTGACGCAGGTTAGTAATTGAGCGGTCATTACAGCCTGTTCCGACCAACAAGTCGCCGTTACATCAGAGTAGTGCTGGTTAGAAAAGGGCTCTAGAAATGCAGACCATATACCATTTAACTCTTAAGTGCAGCTGTACATGTTCTTCTTAGTATTAACTTTAATACATTGGGTTGGTCCTAAAGCTGTAAAGGAAATGAAGGAAATGACTAGTAGAGGTCTCTCTTCAAACTGGAGATTCTGCCTCTAACAAACGCTGATGATCAACAGCAGTGGTTGTGTTTACTGGAGGTATAGACACTGTTTCACACACACACACACACACACACACACACACACACACACACACACACACACACACACACACACACACACACACACACTCCTACACACACACTCTCCTATTCCTTCACTCCTTCACACACACAAACACACACACACACACACACACACACACACACACACACACACACACACTCCTAAACACACACTCTCCTATTCCTTCAAACACACACACACACACACACACACACACACACACACACACACACACTCTCACCCCTTCACATACGCACACACACAGCTCTATTGCGTATCAATGAGCAAATCATTCCTTGAGGCGCGGTGTTGATATTTGCACACTAATGTGATTCGCTGGCGGTTGGCCCGCGCAGCAGAGCTTTGAATGGGAGGGTTGCGGAGCTCACGCATCGTGGTCAAGGGACAGAGCTCCTGTCACCGTGCGCTCCTCGGGCCGGCCAGACCGGAGGACAATGACTCGGCGGGGTGAATTGTGTCATTGTTACGCCGTTGTCCTGATGGGCCTTAACACACACATTCCTCATTCTTCATTCTCAGGGTTAGGGTTGGGGACAGCAGTCAGTTGACCACCGCTATCAGGACGAATAATAAAAGCACAACAGAATAAGTAACGATAATTACCTTGTGTAGTTATCAGGTCTACACTGACCAACTATTTTGGATGTTTAAGCTTTAACCTCTACAGACCGCTGCATTAGTGTATTAAAACGGCCATTCCACCGGAAGGAAATATCGTAGAATATCATGTTAACCCTAAAACAAGCTATCTACCAACACATTTCTTTAATTGAAGTTTAAGTTCACTGAATTGAGGGAATCAACTGTAAGCCCTAGCCTTAGCTCAGGAGATAGAGAAGGTTGGCTTGTAACCAGAAGGTTGCTAGTTTGATCCCCGGCTCCTCGTTGTTCCGAGTCTGGAGGTGTCTCTGAGCGAGGTTCACCCTGACCACTCCTGACCAGCTGGCTGTCGCCCTGCGTGACACCGCCGTCGGTGTGTGGATGTGTGCATGAATGGTTGTTAGACGCTTTGGATGAAAGCGTCTGCTGAATGTAAATTAAAATGTAAATGTAAATTGTTGGACAGAAAGCCTTTCTAAACGTCGTGACCCTTTGTGGTACGGGCGTATACAGCATTCCCATAAACCGGCCGTTGACGACCCCAGGAGGTCACGCGTGCGTCGCCCGTAGCTCTGCTGACGTGTAACAGGCAACAGCCGACAACAGAACCGCCTGTTCCACGGATTGATATTCATCCATCATGCTCCTGAATGAAATATCAGCCCTGGCCTGGCATTTCACTGCTCATGAGCAGCAGCAAGCTCTCATGGAGCTGAGCTCTGAAACAAGGCTTTATCCAGGAGGAGGCACACAGAGGACATTGTGCTCAGGGCCGTACTGTTACGGAGCGGACAATAGAGCGAGGAGAGGAGGCCCTCCAGCACAGAGATCGGTCGGAAGTGGGGACCAGGGAATGACCCCCCTGACTGATGACTGATGACCCAACGGGTTCGTGTTTGGGGAACGGGGAACAACCAAAGTGGTTCTTCTACAACCAATAAGAAGCAGCCTACTTTATGTTTGAAAAACATGAGGAAATATGAGAGAGAGAGCGAGAGAGAGAGAGAGAGAGAGAGTGAGAGATTGAAGAAACAAGTGAGACAGAAGAGAGGAGATGTGCAGAGAGAGAGAGAGATGGGGAGAGAGAGAGAGGAAACGAGGCAGAACAGAGTTGAGAAGCAGAGAAGTGAACAACAGATGGAGAGAGAAGCGGGAAGCCTCTTCCTGCTTCGTATCTCAGCACTCCTCTTCCATGCCTGAGTTATCGATCAACAGGTAGCAACAGGCCCCTAGTTATGACCGTAGCACAGCTGTACAGGTTATGCAAGCAGCTGGATTAGTCACACACAGCAGGGAGCAGGGATGGTTTAACGGCTGGTTGGTTAACCTGTCCAAATATATGCAGCTTTGAGTGTGAGGCTGTGGAAGTTACAAGTTCACAACACAATAGGTTGGCTTATTGTGTTGTTTTATTATGAGCAGATAGCAACCATGATATGCACCAGTCAGCAGTATTGTGCCCACTGAGGTCGTTTCCCTGTGTCCGTCACTCACTCTCCCTGCCCCCACAGAGAGAGAGAGAGAGAGAGAGAGAGAGAGAGAGAGAGAGAGAGAGAGAGAGAGAGAGAGAGAGAGAGAGAGAGAGAGAGAGAGAGAGAGAGAGAGAGAGAGAGAGAGAGAGAGAGAGAGAGAGAGAGAGAGAGAGACCACTCCCTTGAGCGGGGAGCGATAACGTTCCTCCCTTCCTTGTCTGACTAACTCACCGCGTCACACACACTGAAGTTGAACTGAACGGACTCTGAATCGATATTCGCTGCTTTCCGAAGCCCGTTTGAACCAGAACCAGAACCAAAACCAGTATCGGAAGGCTGAACTGGTTATCGTGGATCATAATAAGACAGAATGGTGTTAAAGTCTGAAGACGGAGTGGGTAAGTTGGGACAGCCTCAGTGTTTTGAGAATATCGTTGCGCTGCCGTGGCTCAAGGGTTACACGGTGTATAACTCGTAAAATAACTTTTAAAATGAACACAAACTGTTTTAATCGGTTTTTCGAGACGTAACGAAATGCTTCTGTTGGGTTTGCTTAGTGTTTAAGTCCGGCGAGTACAACCAGAACGTCCTGCGCTTAGCATTACCGTAATGACCAGCGATACCAACGTGTTACACAGTCTACACTGGCCTTTACGGTAATAACGAGTTATATCAACATGTTAAACAGTCCAAACTGGCATTTACGGTGGTACCTAGTTGTACCAGCGTGTTGCATAGTCTATACTGGGATTTACGGTAGTAACTAGTTATACCAACAAGTTACACAGTCTATAGCGGCATTTACGGTAACAACTAATTATACGAGCGTGTAACTCAGTCTAAACGTATAACAACACCATTTGTGTAACATTACGTTAATAACTAGTTTTATCAAACTGTTACACGGTGTGTTGCACAGTCTAAGCTTATAACAACAACCTATTGCAACTATTACGGTAATAACTTGTCCCACACAATCTAAACCTTAGCAATATGTTGATAACCAGTTCCTCACATATCTAAATTACAATCACATCTAAGTACCATGCTTGGTGTAATAACGTGTGTTTGGCATGGTCGTGTATCAGACTGTACTTATTTAACAGTTGTAAATGGTACATTGGTGAATGTATTCACTTTAAAGCATAGCTTGTATTATTGATTAGATCCCAAACTATAAGCGGGCCATGGGAAGGCAACAGGTGTGAGTAGTAGGTCTGCTAATCGGCCAGTCCAACTAGAGAATTACAAACAGGCCTTAAACCTTCGCAATATCTGCTTCAGATGTTACTATGGTATTGATAGTAGTGTATTGGAGTATTGGGTGACAGACGCCATGGGGGTATTCTCTATGAATACTTAGTGGTCTGTATAGATGGATAGATAGATGTGTTGTAAATATCTGCAGAAGTGGTCAACTTCCTCACACTCTGCGTCACAGCGAAGCACGTCACAGTGTGTGTGTGAAGCTCTGAACAACTCATCCTGTTACGTGCAACCCCTTTGGTTTCAGTTCAGGGGGAGAACTTTACAACTCTCTCACTCACTCACTCACACAATCCACTCACTCACTCACTCTCTCACACACATACGCACACACAAACTTGTTCAGAACCAAACACACACACACACACACACACACACACACACACACACTCCTTTACAGTTGAGAGAAGTTCAAATGGTGTCTGCTCTCGGCCCTATTGTCTCGTGCCACTGAGAGTCGTCCAGTCGTACCCAGCCCTCACGAGGGTCCCTAACGAGGGTCCCTAACGAGGGTCCCTAACAAACAGGACAGAGAGAGATGTAATCAGAGGCTGGCACAGAGGCCTGGTGACTGGATCACCTCCAGCCTGCCTCTCTGTCGTCATATTTTATATATTGAGCCCTTTCCACCAAGAGTTTCTCACGGTGTATCTACGTTCAGAAACCAGAAACAGACACGGAGACACACAGGCACAAATACACATACACAGAGACGCACAGACACACAGACACACAGGCACACAGACACACAGACATACAGACACAAATACACATACACAGAGACACACAGGCACATAGACACACAGACACACAGACACACAGGCACACAGACACACAGACACACAGACACACAGACACACAGACACAAATACACACAGGCACACAGACACAAATACACACGCAGACACAAATACACATACACAGAGACACACAGACACAAATACACACACAGACAGAAATACACATACACAGAGACACACAGACACAAAGGCACAGAGACACACACACAGAGCTCAGTTTTCTGTGTGTGCGTGTGCTGTCTTGAACCTCATTTGAGGAAGATCTCTGAGCTTTTTCGTTTTCGTTAATTCTTTTTTTTTATTTACTTATTTCCGTGATTTAGCTGAAAGTGGTCTGTCCTGACTCGTTGATAACTGTGTCTTTCGGCACAATGTGTTTGATAAGACATTCATCATAATAGAGGCGTAGCATGTGGGTGACTAAGAAGACTGGTCCTTGGTGATAAATCACTGCAAAGTTTATGTGAACATCCATTAAAAACTCAGCAGATCAGTGTATCGGTATGCAGAAACTGAAATTTATCACACTTTTGGAAAAACTATAAAAGATCTCATATGGCTTGTATTTGCCTGTTCAATAATACTATGAGCAGCACAAGTGGAGGGCAGATGGAACGGAATGAGGCAGGCTTTAGCAGGCAACAGATTGTTGATGATGCTGTCAACACTTTGACATCTCTCTTGCTCTCTCTCTCTCTCTCTCTCTCTCTCTCTCTCTCTTTCTCACTCGGTCACATGGCATGCAGGCCAGTTCACGTCACGTACCATAGGATTGATTAGTAACTGATTATCCACCTTGAGTTAATGATCTTCAGACCTGGACGATAGGATTCCAAGGTGCCTGGGGTTGACATTTCTGCAGGATCTTACTGCATCTGAAGCTCTTCTGTTCCAGAGAACATTCTGTCCGCCCCCTCTACAGGTTCTAACACGCCTGCAGTCATGTTTTTTATGCTGTCAAAACGAGTTCCTGAGGGCCCAGGAATTTCAAATTAGATCTGTGCTCCAAAAACCCCTCGTAATATCTCTGCTGATCCCCTGACCTTGCAAAGCTTTCCTACAACTTTTCTACATTCATTTAGTTTCGTCTGCATTTCTTCTCGGGAATAATTCATCTGATTAAGTTATGCTTTATATTTATATAACGGCTTTATGGCAGACATGGGTGACGGCAATGACCCGATGGTCCAAGAAAGCATTTAAAAACTACCACTTTAGCAAAGGGCCGATGCAAAGTAACCGTAAGTTTGCTAGTTCAATCCCCGGCTCCCCCTAAAATGTCGAGGTGTCCCTGAGCGAGACGCCTCACCCTGACTGCTCCTGGCGAGCTGGCTGTCGCCCTGCGTGGTCGACTCCACCGTCGGTGTGGGAATGTGTATGAACCGTTGTTCATGAATGGGTGGATGTCTTGTGTGTCTGTCTGTCAGTGGGTCTGCCCCTTCTCCTCTTCCCAGGCCATAACCTGACCTCTGTCTTCTCAGACCTAAGGTGAGCTTGAGGTAACGTTCCTGAAGTGCTATTGCATTTCCCAGGGGATGGGCGGAGTCCGCCCCGGCCTTCACTCACTATGCCGCACTCAGAGGGGGTTAGACAGGATGCTGGGGAGGAGGAAGCCCCGCCTCCAGGAAGTGACATCGTGTAGCTACGCCCTGTGGTTTTAAATACCACAGGAAAACAGACAAGAGAGAGAGAGAGAGAGAGAGAGCTGCATTGTTTGGGGGCCTTGTGTTGTTTCCCTCTGTGTGTGGGTGTGTGCGTGCGCATGTGTCTGTTGAGCTACATGGGTACCCACGGGGGTTTCCATAGCAGCACAGGATGTTGATAGTGGCCTGATAAGCATCAAGGTTAGCATCAGGAGAAAACACAAAGGAATGCACTATGAATGGACATGCTGCTCATGGGCATTTAGACACAAATGAGCTTCACTATTGCTCTTGGAACATGTTAAGGCCTTAATGTAATCATATTATACTGTAAACCTGATCTGATGCCCAGACTTCTTATGTGGAATTGTTGCTACAGTGTGTGTGTGTGTGTGTGTGTGTGCCGATTTATGTGTGATGTGCTGTGTGTCTGTCTGTGTTAATATCCGTCTATAGTGTGTTTGTCTAAGCGTGTGTGTGTGTGGGTGTGTGTCTCTGTCTAGTTATATGCGTTGTGTCTCCGTCCAAGTGTGTTTGTGTATGTGTGTATGTCTGTGTTTGTGTGTGTGGTGTGTGCGTCTAAGTGTGTTTGTGTACGTGTGCATGTGTCTGTCCCGCTGCAGGATGTCAGGAAGTTTGTGCTGCAGAGCCGAGTGTGTGTTCAACACTCAGACGGTCTGCCGATAAGTGCCCTCCCAACCTCACATTATCTCTGATATCTGGGATTCCCGGGCCCAGGGACAGTAGACTGCATCAACAGCAGAGTTTAAAGACCGTGTGAAACACCCTGGGTTCGCTTCCCCGACGCAACCTATCGGCAATTAAAACAGGATGCGGAGGCGGGACGTAGGGGGGTTTGTTTTGATAAACGATGGATTTGGTTGGACGCACGGTCTGGTTCTTACTTTCTGGCTCAGCCACCAGCCGCTTCCTCTGCTCAAAGGTTGCTTTGTGTACTTGAGGAAATAGAAGTGATTTTCAAGCATAATAAGCGAGGCAGTGATTATGTTTGTCTGTTGAAGGTGCTCCATGTGAATGGGGACTGGTTGGGTGAAGCTTCATCCCATCCTTCTCACGAGGCCGCCGTCAGAGCAGCAGGAGGCGGGGGGGCGAGGGTGTTATCTAAGAGCTGGTTCTGAGTCAGCAGGCGCGGGGAGAGGAGGCCACAGGGAGCTCAGAGTGGGACGGTTTGGAGGGAGAGCGCTCGGTTCTGACTCATCGGTCTCTCCACGCAGACACGACGGAGGCGGAACCTCCGAGTTTAGAGGCTCCCCTCTGATCAGCATGATGCTAGTGGGGACTGACGGCATGCCAGGAATCCGACAGGAATCAGACTGGAGGAAGACATGAATCAGACGGGAATCAGACAGGAATCAGGCTGGAATCAGACTGGATTCAGACAGGAATCAGACTGGAATCCGACAGGATTCAGACTGGAGGAAGACATGAATCAGACGGGAATCAGACAGGAATCAGGCTGGAATCAGACAGGAATCAGACTGGAATCAGACAAGAATATGACAGGAATCAGACTGGAATCAGACTGAAATCAGACAGGCATCAGACTGATATCAGACTGGAGGAAGACATGAATCAGACGGGAATCAGACAGGAATCAGGCTGGAATCAGACTGGATTCAGACAGGAATCAGACTGGAATCCGACAGGATTCAGACTGGAGGAAGACATGAATCAGACGGGAATCAGACAGGAATCAGGCTGGAATCAGACTGGATTCAGACAGGAATCAGACTGGAATCCGACAGGATTCAGACTGGAGGAAGACATGGATCAGACGGGAATCAGACAGGATCAGACTGGAGGAAGACATGAATCAGACAGGATTCAGACAGGAATCAGACTGGAATCAGACTGGAATCAGACAAGAATATGACAGGAATCAGACTGGAATCAGACTGGCATCAGACAGGTATCAGACTGGAATCAGAATGGAATCAGGCAAGAATCAGACAGGAGGAAGACAGGAGGAAGACAGGATTTAGACAGGATGTAGACAGGAATCATTCTGGAATCAGACAGGAATCAGACATGAATCAGGCTGGAATCAGACATGAATCAGACAGGACAAGAATCATAGTGGAATCATACGGGAATCAGATGAGAATCATACAGGAGCTGAACAAGAATCCGGCACCAATAAGTAACAAAATCGGACAAAAGTCCAGGATCAGAAAGGGTTCCGACAGGATTCCGACAGGAAAAAAGGCGAGAACCAAACCAGAACCGTCTGGTCCCACACTCGCCTGTTGACGCAAACAACACAGGACGTTCTCACGAACACACGGCCTGCAGTCAGCAGTCGTCCATGGCGAGCTCTGTTGTGTCGCCATGACAACGGGAGCAGTCATACTGCAGGGGTCAGAGGAGGGAGGCCAGCGAGACACGGGTCACAACGACGCAGCACGCAGCATCCCGTGGTGACATCACCACCGCCGTGACTCAAACAAACATCACCTGCTGGCTGATTGGCCTGACTCGGTACCGCCCACGCCCTGAAGGTCTTGAGGGTCCATCTGTTTGCCTGATGTGTGTAAAGGACGTTTCATTGACGTAATCTTCCTCTATTGTAGTCCATTAGGACACAACCTTAAAAATATATATCAAGTATATATATATATATATACATGTTTTTCTGCCTGAATATGAGCCCATGTTTGCAATTTAAATGTGTGTGTTCGTGTGCGTTTGGGTGTGTGTTTGTGTAAGTCGGATGCAGAGTATGGATTGGCCACAGGGTGGAGACTTCATATTAATGATAGCAGAATAGATGGAGAAAGAGGAGAGAGAGAGTGATAGAGAGGGAGGGAGAGAGAGAGGGAGGCAGGGAGAGTGAGTGAGGATTCTCTCCAGATGGACTGTGGCAGTGGGCTGTGAGCAGGCTGGGAGCTGATAGCTGTATTATACAGTACAGAGAGGCAGGCCTCTCTCTCTCTGTCTCTCTCTCTCTCTGTCTCTCTCTCTCCCTGTCTGTCTCTCTCTCTCCGTCCCCCACCATGTGGACTATGGACCCCGGGGCTGTGTCCAGGCATTAGAGCTCTCAGCGCTGCCCGTTCCTCATAGGGTCAGAGGGGATGTAGTCGGGCCTCTCTCGGAATACAAACGGACGTTCCTTCTCTGGAGCTTCCTCTCCTCAGGTCAGTTCTTCTGGTCATAGCGTGTTAGCATCGCAGAGTGTCATACCGACCAACCCTGTGTTGTGTCCTGTGTTTGTGTCCTGTGTTGTGTTGTGTGTTGTGCTATGTCGTGTTGTGTCCTGTGTTGTGTTGTGTGTTGTGGTATGTCGTGTTGTGTCCTGTGTTGTGTTGTGTCCTGTGTTGTGTTGTGTCCTGTGTTGTGGTATGTCGTGTTGTGTCCTGTGTTGTGTTGTGTCCTGTGTTGTGGTATGTTGTGTCCTGTGTTGTGTGTTGTGTTGTGTGTTGTGTTGTGTTGTGGACTCTTCGGCGGTCTCTTGCTTGTTTGTGTCATTCAATATATTGGAGTTATTTATGTATCTATGAGCAGATACATATCCACCGTGTGTGTGTGTGTGTGTGTGTGTGTGTGTGTGTGTGTGTGTGTGTGTCTGTCTGTATATATTAGGGCTGGAGATGTCAGGATCAGATCAATATCAACTTAAGACGAGAGTAGCCCAGTCAGATGCTGTTATGGAGTCTCTCTGTCTCTGTCTCTCTGTCTCTCTGTCTCTGTCTCTCTGTCTCTCTGTCTCTATCTCTCTGTCTCTGTCTCTATCTCTCTCTCTCTCTCTGTCTCTCTCTCTCTCTCTCTCTCTGTCTCTCTGTCTCTCTGTCTCTCTCTCTCTGTCTCTCTCTGTCTCTCTCTGTCTCTCTCTCTCTCTCTCTGTCTGTCTGTCCTGTCGGTCTGATTCGGTCTGTCCTCATCTAGAGCAGACGTACTGCAGCCTCACGGAGCGGCCGTGTGTTTAGATGACTGAGCTCCAACTCAGCAGACTGGAGACAGGTCATGTGACCCGGTCGGGTCAGAAGAAGCACGCACACACACACACACACACACACACACACACACACACACACACACACACGCGCGTTTACGTAATTATATTTATTTATTAAGTGTCCAAAGGGTGGCATGTCCAAATTGTGCTGAGGGACCATCTCTTCTCTATCCTCTTGTTGTTGTTGTTGTTAAATCCAAACAGACAAAATGGAGGCAGTGAGTGACAGCCAGCGACACCAGGTGATATTAAAACAAGAAGCTTGTCTAGTGGATTTGAGACACGGAAATGGCCTCGTCTAGGAGAGGGGAGGGAGGTGCCTGAGGAGGGGGAGGAGGGGGGGCAGGTGGGGGCAGGAGGGGGGGTTTAGGTGAGCAGGTGGGGAGGTCAAGGAATGTCCTGATCTGCAGTTTCCCAGACACAAAGAGAGAGCTGTCCCGCAACCCACGGGGGGGGGGGGGTGGGGGGGAGTCTGCTACCCTCTCCCCGCCCCACACCCACACCCCGGGCACAGAGAAGGTTCTCCTGTCATGCCCCCGCCCTCGTAGCCCCCCCAACCGGTCCCCCTCTATACCGGGCCGGTGGTCCCCTTGTCCACTTACTGATGGCAGTGTGTGTGTGTGTGTGTGTACGTGTGAGTGTGTGTTTGTGTGTGTCTGTACTTGTGTGTGCACATGCACACATCGGCACATGTGTGTGCGTGTGCACGTGTGTGTGCGTGTGTGCGTGTGTGTGTGCGTGTGTGTGTGTGTGTGTGTGTGGTGGTGGTCCGTGCGTTCCCCTGACTGGGGGTTCACCTCTGGGGTCTCCGCCCACGCTGACCTGCATTCCATCCCAGCATTCCGTGGGCTCCGTTCAAACACTCTGATCGCCGACGCAGCGCCTCTGTGCTCCGGGCAAGCGACAAACCAAACGCACAAACACACGCTCTGAACACGAGGCACGCCACCTCCACCAGGTGGAGGAGCGCACAACCAGTCAATATTTCTGCCCCTTGAAATTTGAGTCCAGTGTGTGTGTGTGTGCTGTTGTGTGTGTGTGTGTGTGTACACTGTTATGTGTTCGGTGTGTGTGTGTGTGTGTGTGTGTGTGTGTGTGTGTGTGTGTGTGTTTGTGCTCTGATAATTGATTGCGCACACAGCACTGAGTGCGTTACACCGCCTTATGAACTGTAGGCTGCTGTCTGTGACCAGAGCCTCCTTCCTATTGGTCCTCGTCCGGAGGGGTCAATAGGTTGTATCTCGGGGTGGGGGGGTCTCTTGGGGACAGGGGAGCTGGGGGGGGTGGTGGGAGGACCTCTCAGTGTACCTCCTTAACGACCGTCCCACCGCGGCCGCGTGTGTGTGTGTGTGTGTGGGGAGGGGGGGGAGGGAAGCAGCCATTGGTCGGCAGCCTAGAGATAAGATTGATCAGAGGACGAGGAGATGGAGCAGAGAGCTGAGGAAGAGGAGGAAGGCAATCAGAGCTAATGGAAGGCTGTGTGTTTAGGTCTGTGTGTGTGTGTGTGTTTTTGTTCTGTGTTCTGTGTGTGTGTGTGTGTGTGTGTGTGTGTGCGTGTGTATAGGCCAGATGACGATAAAAACACATGAACAAAAAGGATGGGAGGAGTGAATGTGAGACTCCCCCCCCCCCCCTTACCC